>NC_134704.1:62500-370625 GCF_043290135.1 Rhipicephalus microplus | reverse complement strand
CGGAAATTCGCTCAATCTTTCGAAATTACTCTGGCTTTACCTGGTGCTTACAATACCGGAAGCACAAGCTGTCACAATTTTCCATGCGTACCATTCATTTTCCAAAAAATGAGGGCCCGCAGCTCTTCCCGCAGGATTTGCCTAATCATTTTCCCTAGAGAGCTTTTGGAAACGGTAGAGTTTTGAGCTGCGGCACCTACAGGCGTTCGGTCGGGCAGGAGGTCAAAGTGGCAGCATCGTTGGCAGAGTGTCTGCTCAATGATAGTCGCCTCTTTGATAAATTCATTAAGTGTTGTTTGTGAATTTTGTACAAGGCGAATGAAAAGCGGTTCCCTAACTCCCCGCATCAGGTGACAAACTTTCCTTGCCTCGGGCACGTCAGGGTCAGCGCGGAAAATAGAGGGGCCATATCCTCAATGAACATGGCGACGCTTTTGCTTGTCTTTTGCACGCGGGCTTCAATCATCTGTTATGCGAGATCCCACCGGTCTGCCCTCAGGAACATTTTGAAAAGCGTACAGTGGAAATTTTCCCAAGTTTGAAAAGTAGCCTCCCTATTCTCGTACCATGTGGGAGCGCTAGTTTCCATCGCGAAGTAGGCACGGCAAAGTTTCTCTTGTGCGCTCCAGCGATTTACCACAGCGGCTTGTTCGAACTGGTCGAGCCAGTCGTCGACATCATGCGCTTCTCCGCCCAAGACTTTGCGAACACAAGGAGGCCACCTGGGAAAAAAGAGTCGCCTGGGCAGCAGGAAAATTCGCAGAAGTTGTAGGGGCCGCCATGTTAGTAACAGGAGATGCAGTCAAGAGTTCCGGACATAGGCCTGAGAGGCGCCGACTAAATCGGTGTACTGGAGTCATAATGAAATGTTGAGGCTCCAGATTGGGTGCACGGTCCCGAACAACGCTTTCCTGCATCAGGTTGCAGGCTCCAGCACCTCTACCAGTGTCGCAACATGAAGACAGAGGTCGTATTGAAGAGGCTGAGAAACAGGCAGCGGGCGGTCTTTTTATTTACCGTGCGCCAGAGCATTTCTCGTCTTTCTCGTTACTGCCTTCTGTATAAAAGCGTGCAGATGCGCATATGCGCTGTCACCTTCGTCTTTCTCGCAGCACGCACGTGGCAATATGCTTCACCATGCAACATGAAATATTGCAGTATTAATGGGTGGTCAAGCGTCCATTGCCAACGAGCATCAGAATATTTGATTATCATAATGGCTCGGTGGTTGAAAGCCGGTACCCCACTACAAAAGGCACACGGGCTACTGTGCCTATTTTCTTAAGGCCACGTATAGTGGATGCGCAGCAAATTTGAAAAAGTTTCATGCACTAAGTGTTTGAAATACGCGCTAGGAACAGGATGTCGCTATCGCGTTCAACTCCTAAAGGTGAAGCTTTAGGGTCTCATTTTTTTTTTTCTTCAAAAAACTGTGTCCTGTTTAATGGTTCCACCACTGTGATCACGTCAGTGCCCCGAAAAAAAAAAAATGATGTTGGATGTAACGTTTGGTCAGTTCAGACGGCTCAGTCTCCACCCACTCAAACAGAAACAGAATGAGTAGTTCATCCGGGAGTAAAATTTGAAAAATGAAAGACAAGACACGATGCACGATGAATCACCCCTGCACAGCCTGCACGAATGCGCCACGAACGCGCTGGATGGATGGATGGATTTATATGGCTGTACCTTTAGATCGGGTGGGCGCTAACGCCCTCTAGCCGTAAGACTTAGTGAACCAACAACTAGATTTATCTTTTTTTTTCTTTAAATAGTGAAATTGAGGATTGGTACTTTGCAGTGAAAGATTTAATTTTCACTTGTGCCTTGATTCTAGCCACCAATCAGGTAACCTCCTTCAAGTTATTTCAACCATGACTAAGAAATCTTAGCGCCACAGAACGGAAACAAAAGAAAGAAACGTAGACAACACGAGCGCTAACTTCAAACCAAGTTTATTAGGAAACACACATGAATATATACGAACTCCAATCACAGAAATCTCACGCCTACTTTTTTACACATATATTGTTATACAACGTCATACAAAAACAAAAAACGTAATATCAGGAAATAAACAGGTAAACGCGCATGTGCAAATGGAACCAAGAAAACTTAGAAAAAAACTTAACAGCCCCCCGAAAAAACCCTACAAACGAAAAATGTGACACCAACTGCGCATGCTTACCTCGGTGAAACTATGAAAACGTGCTCATTAGGAATGAAAATTCTTTATCGTGAAGGAGTACAGACGGATGACTCACGCACTTCTCGCCACGTTTTCGGATGAAGCAGGCCTCAACTAATTCTCGGGTTAACTGCTCTCTGTGACGGAATAGCACAGCTGTTTGATCGAACATTGGAGTACAGCCACACTGACGGCAATGTAATGCCAAGTGGGATGTCGGTGTGCCTTTCAAAGAGCTGTGGTGCTCGCGTAGACGGATATTGAGACACCGCCCAGATTGGCCCACGTAAACGTGTCCGCACGAAAAGGGCGTCTCGTATACCACCCCTTTTACACAAGACACGAAACGAATGCCATGTCTCATTGTGCACTTGCCTTTTTTACCACTTTTTTTATTTTCACGGTGCTGCAGTCTCGGGCAAATATCCTTCAGTTTACTTTTGGCTGAAAACACCACGTTGACGCCAAAGCGTGCCGCCACTCTCTTAAACCGGTGGGACACTCCGTGAATATAAGGGATTACCGAGAAAGGTCTGCTCCCTTTGCATCTTTCCGTCGCCGCCAGCTTACCACCTGCTCTTATGGTTTTAAGCAACCTTTCACTAACAGCGGCTATAACAGCATCAGGGTACCCTGCCTGCCGCAACTTAACTGCTTGTTCACACATGCTTTGTCGAATCAGGTGCGGGCATGACTTTGAGATGGCAGACCGGATACAGGAGCTGGCTATTCCATTCTTTACAAGTCTGGAGTGACCAGACTGGTAGTCAAGCAAGCCCTTTTGAGACCTTGGTTTATATCGCCAGCATAAACCATCAGGGCTAAATGCTAACTGGAGGTCTAAATACTGCAATGCATCGTTCCGGGGTACCTCACATGTGAACGTCAAACCGTGCCCTTGCTCCCTGAACACCTTCATTACATCAATCATTTTTCTGATAAAAACACACCTGTCCACGAAAACCAAGTAATCATCAACATAACGAAACACTTTGATTGCCAGATCAACAAGACTACCCTGTATAGCCCTGTCCACCTTTGCCAAAAATATTGTGCTCAGAATAGGCGCGACACACGAACCGATACATACGCCAGATTTCTGAGCAAATACTTTCCCATTCCAAGTGACGAGTGTCGCTTCCAGGTAACACCTCAGTACCTCGAGGAACCCCTCAACTGACACACCTGAACGAGAGGTGAACTCAAATTCGTCCTCTTGATTCCCAATACACTCCTTTACACTCTGCAGAAGAGGGGCTTGCGGTAAGGAGTAGTAAAGATCCTCGATGTCGAGGCTAAATGCCCTTAAGCCTCCCGAGTCGTTGTTCCTAAGAAAATCTACGAGTATATCCGAACTAGCCACTTGAAAAGGGTCAGCCACAACCAGAGATTCAAGGTTCTTTTGAAGATATCGGGACACTATTTGAAGCCAAGTGTTCCTTTCAGAAACTATTGTACGGAAGGGAATGTCAGGCTTATGAGTCTTAGCGGTAAAGAAAACATCTAGAGTATCACCCATTTCTTTCTTTACCTTATTGACCAGTTTATCTAAACTTAGGCTTTTGAGCAGTTCCACTGCTTGCTTTTTTATCTTGGAAGGGTTGTGCGACACTTCGCGAAAATTCTTAGCAATAGCCACGCTTCCTTTCTCGGAAAACAAACCACGAGTCAGAACCACGAAGAACCCTTCCTTGTCGGACACTACACAAGTGAGGCCAGAGGAATGCAAGAAATCAACAACCGAAGACATGACAATATCATGCACTCGCCTTGGTCTATGCTTAAGCAGAACATCGGTGCACTCCGCCACACAAGTAGTCCTGCTGTCCTCGGGCACTCTTCGAGCCACAGACCTTGAAACCGAAACCAGCTCTGCCGGGCGAAGGGCCGGTTCCACACAAAACTTGGGACCTTTACTCAACACATCCAAGTGCTTGACTGGCACATCACATTCACTCAAGTTAAGCACCTTGGCCTCCGAAGTTGCCTTAGTTCTTGTTCTTGCAGGAAGCGTGGGTCTGACCTGGTTCCATAGCCACTCAGTAACTTGGTTGCAAAGCTTCAGCCACAGATTATATTTGTAGTTCACTTGGGGCGGGCTTAAATCCTGTTGACACGTCAACCGCAAGCAATCCTTGAGGAAACGAACTTGATGCCACCATTCCGAGCACAGCAAACGGCACATCCTTCTGGAGTGTCCAGCCGACGGACGCAACACGCCAACGAGCACCTGAAGATCGGGGGGACACGTAGACGTCTTAGCATACCAAGACGCCGTCCGGGCTCGACATATATACACTGCGATCAGTGACGTGAGAAGGCTGGGATTAGAGAGCAAAACGTTAGAACAAATAACAGAGCCCTTCGTACTAGAAATAAGACTGATGAGTGCGGCGAGTTGGGCAGGTTGGTAACGATGCATGACTAAGAAATCTTAGCGCCACAGAACGGAAACAAAAGAAAGAAACGTAGACAACACGAGCGCTAACTTCAAACCAAGTTTATTAGGAAACACACATGAATATATACGAACTCCAATCACAGAAATCTCACGCCTACTTTTTTACACATATATTGTTATACAACGTCATACAAAAACAAAAAATGTAATATCAGGAAATAAACAGGTAAACGCGCATGTGCAAATGGAACCAAGAAAACTTAGAAAAAAACTTAACAGCCCCCCGAAAAAACCCTACAAACGAAAAATGTGACACCAACTGCGCATGCTTACCTCGGTGAAACTATGAAAACGTGCTCATTAGGAATGAAAATTCTTTATCGTGAAGGAGTACAGACGGATGACTCACGCACTTCTCGCCACGTTTTCGGATGAAGCAGGCCTCAACTAATTCTCGGGTTAACTGCTCTCTGTGACGGAATAGCACAGCTGTTTGATCGAACATTGGAGTACAGCCACACTGACGGCAATGTAATGCCAAGTGGGATGTCGGTGTGCCTTTCAACGTGGCGAGAAGTGCGTGAGTCATCCGTCTGTACTCCTTCACGATAAAGAATTTTCATTCCTAATGAGCACGTTTTCATAGTTTCACCGAGGTAAGCATGCGCAGTTGGTGTCACATTTTTCGTTTGTAGGGTTTTTTCGGGGGGCTGTTAAGTTTTTTTCTAAGTTTTCTTGGTTCCATTTGCACATGCGCGTTTACCTGTTTATTTCCTGATATTACATTTTTTGTTTTTGTATGACGTTGTATAACAATATATGTGTAAAAAAGTAGGCGTGAGATTTCTGTGATTGGAGTTCGTATATATTCATGTGTGTTTCCTAATAAACTTGGTTTGAAGTTAGCGCTCGTGTTGTCTACGTTTCTTTCTTTTGTTTCCGTTCTGTGGCGCTAAGATTTCTTAGTCATGCATCGTTACCAACCTGCCCAACTCGCCGCACTCATCAGTGTTATTTCAACCAGCTTAAAGTCTATTTTGCCCTTGCTGTCCCTAAACTCCTGTGCTTTGAAAAACTCTGTGCCACCATCATTACCTATAGGGTGAAGCCCTTTACAGATCATTATCGGGTGTTCAGCAGTTGCCTCCTCCTCTCCACACGCACTGCTTACCGTGTCTACTCCTTCGTATTTGGCCTGATAAGTCTTGGTTTGCAACACGTCCTGGCCTCAAACAGTAGAGAACTGCCCCGAGTAGTATCACAGATCATTTCCTTGACATTTTCCCGTTTACAAGTTCGATAGATTTCTAGTACGAACTTCTTAATCTTGCCAATTCTTCACATATCGGTCTCCGTTTCCTTCACCTTCTTCTTAATTGATAGTTTTTTTTTTGTTTCGCCCCCTGCTGCTTTCTAAGTATTTACCAGTCAATATCCTGGTTCACTTCCTCCATTTTGTATCGACATTTCTCAAGTACAAGTAGCTGAAAACCTTTCTAGCCCAACCCACTTCCCCCATTTCTCTCAATCGCTTCACAAATTTTATTTTGCTGCTAGCTTCCCTGCCCTCGAATGATGTCCATCCCATATCACCTTGTACTCCCTGATTTGGTGTATTCTCATGAGCTTCTAAAGCAAGCCGACCTATCCCCCGTTGCTTAATTTCTAATCTTGCTTGAACCTCTGATCTCATGCACAAGACCGCATTGCCGAAAGTGAGACCAGGAACCATGACCCCTTTCCATATTCCTCTCACAACATCATACCTATTGTAATTCCACAGTTCCCTACTTTTCATCACCGCTGCATTCCTGTAACCTTTAGACGTTACGTATTGGCCTCGAGATCTTGAAGTGGCACCCTCTCGCGTGTGACGTCAGTGTGTGGACCCAACTCTCAACTGCACTGCTGAAGCTGCTGCTCTTGAGCGCGGATCGTCTGCTTCGAGAGGGAACTTTCTAGACGAAACAGCCTCGCGAGGGTCAAATAACGCCCACAACAAAAGTATTGAAGTGCAATTATGAATTTGTTTTAGTTGCAGCCCAAACTCAAGGGCCAAGAACAGCCCAATCTAAAGGGCCAAGAAAACTCCCAGATGGCCGATAAGCGCGCCGATCCCGCCGACCGCATTGCTAGCCAGAAAGTGAAACTGTGTGTGAGTGTTCCCGCTCGTCATCTGCAGTTTCCGCCGTGTGATACTAATTAGTTTGGGTGTTTTAACATTTCAATGAGTGTGCCTTTTTCCAGCATCTGCAAGTATGTAGATACAGCAAGCAAAATGTCACGTTTTCTCATTGATGACGTGGTGGTGTACGATGCAGGCCACGTTGTTCAATGTGCGCAGCCGATGCCGTTGATTGAGATAGCATCCCCGTTGCGGTTCTGGTCCTGAAAATACGTGGACTTGCAAACCCGCCACACAACGTCTCCGGGGCGATTGAGTGTTGCGCAATGGTGAAGTACTGCTCTGTGCCTCGATGTGTTTCGTCTGCCCGTAAAAAGGGCGTTAGCTTTCACAACAGTCCTAAAGAGAAGGGTACGCCTGTCCTTTTCTTTAGGATATTTTCACTGCAGTGCAGCGATAATGACAGTGAACACGCAGATATATGTAAGAATCACCGATTTCTGCCACTCTGGCATTCGCAAACAACATGTAAGATAATTATTACAGAGCAGCTGTTCAAATTGCTGCTTCGACAGTCAAATGACCTTTCATAGCATCTACTAGAAATACAAAGCAGCATAAAATTACAAAATTTTAGATAATTGCGCTTGGATAGAAGTTATGGGCATCGACAGGGCGCAAGCCCATGTTGCATCGCAGTAACAGAAGCGTTGAGGAGTATTGGTGTGACTTGGGAAGGGGGCAAGTTTTGCCTTAATGCACCCCTCGCTGATGAAGTTGACTGCAGTTTGTCTCAGTAATGCTTGTTCACTGAGAGCGACATTATAAAGTAGCTCATATTATTACAACACAGGGCCGTCGTTCGGGTATCATAATACAACATATAGTTATCGCTGATTGTATATACCGTGCACAGGGCCACGAAGATTATGTGACAACCTTTAGTGAATGTGCACTAAACAGCGACATCAGGTTTCGCTTATGAAGTAATGGTAAGCAGTGCGCTAGGCGCGCACTTGTCTTGATAAGTAAACTACGTATATATGTACCCACACCAACCAAATAAAGCTGTAGTTTCAGATGTCCTGCGCCATTCAGCTGTGCTCAAGAGGGGTGCTTACTCAAGGTGATTCGGAGGCCGCTTTGTCGGCTCCCTGTTTAGGGGCATTCGCAGCAGGCTTGGAGATGACATCGCACCTGGTGTAAGTCGCCTTCGCCTATAGCCTGTGTGCAATGAATGGCTGAAGTACTGGCAAGGTGCTGAAACACGGTTGAAAACTTAGTGAAAAGTGGAGCGTATGGCAAGAATAACAAAACTGCATTATCAGCGAAGACTTGCTGCACATGGTCGATGAAGGCATGGGGCGCTTTCTTTATCCGAGTTTGACTATCCACTTCTTCAGCAACTGGTCCTTAGGACAGTTGTGAAAGCTAATGCTCTTTCCACAGGTTGGTGATCATACAGAGGCGCAGAGCAGTACTCCACCATTGTGCAGCACTCGCCGCGCAGACAAGCGGCCGCAGTTTTAAGCAAAAAAGCACTGTAATTTTAAAATGAGCGTTAAACAGGGGCACCCTCCGTTGTTAGAACAGCGTCTGTAGCCACCACACACAAGATAATCAATTGAACTGCGTCTTTGGCAAGTTTACCACAAAGATCATTTTTATACTGCGCCGCGCCTCGAAAGCGCGCGAATCCTCGAACTGACTTTATTTAAGCGCGGTTTGCAGCACTGCCATCGCTCGCACATCAGGCGAATATTTCGTGTTCCCTTAGGTACTCGGTCTCATTGCTTATCCAGATATTTGTATTTATCTGTTACATCTAGCGTGACCTCCTGTATCCTAAGCTCACCACCTTCATTATTATTAAAAATCATGACTGCTGATTTTTCCTTAGTGAATCTGAAATGGAGCCTATCTCCATCATTACTGCAGCTGTCCATCAATCTCTGCAAATCTTCCTTGTTGTTGGCCATTATCACTATATCATCTGCATACATCAATGCTGGTAGTGCCTGTTCAATAAGTTTTCCTTGTTTGATGAAAGAGAGGTTGAAGCCAAGTCCACTTCCCTCTAATTTGGCCTCTAATCCTTGTAGGTACATCATGAATAACAAGGGTGACAGAGGACACCCCTGCCTAAGCCCCCGTTTTATCTCTGCGAGCTTGGATACGTGTTTTTCCCATTTTATAACTACCTTGTTACTTTTATAGATTTCCTTTAAAAGATTAGTGACTCCATCTTCCACACCTAGTGTGTCCAGTATTCTCCACAAATCCTCCTGAACCACCCTATTATACACTCCCTTGATATCCAAAAATGCTAGCCACAGGGGCCTGTGTTTCTTTTTTGTTATTTCGATGCACTGCGTCAGTGAGAACATATTGTCTTCCAACCTCCTGTCTTTCCGAAACCCATTCTGCAGTTCCCCCA
Organism: Rhipicephalus microplus; assembly: GCF_043290135.1. NCBI lineage: Eukaryota > Metazoa > Arthropoda > Arachnida > Ixodida > Ixodidae > Rhipicephalus > Rhipicephalus microplus. The sequence continues at coordinate 361,474 of NC_134704.1, read as the reverse complement.
GCACCCCCTCATCCTCTATCCATGCCTGCAGTTTTTAATAATCTGCATCACCAGCCTGTAGACCACTGAAATCACTGTTATAGGACGGTAGTTGTTTATGTCGGCTTTGTCCACCTTTTCTTTATAGATCATGCTCATCCTGCTAAGTTTCCATCCCTCGGGGACTTCACCATCGATTATTGTTTTGCTCGCTGCCACTCTAAAAGTCTACTTCGACTTGGGACCAAATTCCTTTATCAGCATAATTGGGATGCCATGCGGGCCTGTTGATGTACTACTAGGAACCCTCTTCTCAGCCCGTAGTGAAAATGGAGCCACTGCGCCACTTGATCCATTCTTGTCTATTAAGGAGCATAGGGCACTTCATTGTTGAAATTTTTTTTGTCAACCCTGTTCTTATATATTCAATAGCTTCGTCCCCTTCTAGTTTAACACCTTGAGCTGTAGTTATAAGCCTCTGCTCTAGGCTTGTCTTCGATGGCTCTGATGGTGTGCAGCGCCCGCTACGCATGCATCAGCGACATAAACACGGCCTTGCATGGGGACGGCGCAGAGACTGCAGACTAACCAGTATATTCTAGGGGACCATAGTCCTACGGCCACTTGCGTCTTCAGCCAACCGCGAGTTATGGAAATAGCACGGGACGACTTTCCCAAGACTGCGGGGTGATTCCACCTTTAAAGACTCCTGTGAAGCTTTCTCAGGCGAGATGATGTGCCAGGAAACATCACCTGTGACAAACAGGTGCGAATCCAACGTGCCCGCAGCAATGTCAACACGCACCCGCTCCTTGAGAGCACACTAACACTAACGGATTGCACTGCTGTACCTTTAGTAGTTCATCTCCGCTTAAAGCAATATTGGCAGAAGTGACGTGCTCACCCTAACGGATCGCACTGCTGTACCTTTAGTAGTTCATCTCCGCTAAAAGCAATATTGGCAGAAGGAACGTGCCCACCCGAGGAAATAGACTCGAATGTCACTTCATCATCGGGGTTTGTGCCTTTTGACCCATTGGAGCCAGAGGCCTTGCAGTGCCAACTTATTGCAATTGCTCTCCCGAGTAACGAACACAAGTGTCAAACAACGGGGGCACACGACAAAGGGAAGAGCCATAGAATTTTAATTCCCTTTTAGGTAGCGTGCAAGAAACTTGCACTGCTGCAAAATCAGCGCCCAGCGTGCGAAGCATCCTTGGGCTCGCACAAGCGCTTACGCCAGACGAGCGCCATGGGGTCTGTTTTACCTACAAATGACACTATGTTGACAGCAATCAAGCTTTCGGCGATCAAAATCTTGAGTGGTGTCTCATACAGGCAGCAGTGGCCACTACGAGGGTTGCGAATGATTGTAGAGCGCCGCAAGGGACGACTCTGTAGCCACCACTCGAGAAGTCAGGCCCGTGTGCACGAGAAAGCCCCGACCGAGTATTACGGGCACAGGAATATTAGAAAGGTGCACGCCGAGGGCGCACACGATTCTTCTAACACTCAATCAACCACGCCACGCTGCACGAAACAGCGAGGCTGCTCGCGATACGGAAGGCAAAGTTTTCCTTGGCAATGCGTTGTGACTGTGTGCAGCGGAAAATACACCGAGGCAGGCGTCACCAATGGAGGGTCACGCACTTGTTCTCCCACACCAGACCCAAAGTGGACAATAAAGGACACAGGTAAGAGAAGGGTTTTTGCATTAACGGATGCATGATGCCTCACACGACAGGCGAGCAGAACGACAGCAGAGCACGTTGGCTCATGACCGCCACAAGCGTCCCCAACGCCTCTTCTAGAAAGATGTCTGCAACGTAGCAAGCTTTCCCATGGGGACAAAAGGTTCCTCGTAATTGATATGTGGGGTTTAACGTCCCAAAACCACCATTTGATTATGAGAGACGCCGTAGTGGAGGGCTCCGGAAATTTCTACCATCTGGGGTTCTTTAACGTGCACTCAAATCTGAGCACATGGGCCTACAGTATTTCCAAAAGTTCATTGGAGCACGAACACACAACACGATCCCTCACACACGCACACACCCAGTCATCAAACACACACAGTTCTCCCTTCCAACTGATTTAATCATAGCTCGAAGGCTTGAATATATACATGACACATGTGCGCACGAACACCATAGAAGGCCAACATCATAAATTATCAATACATACAGTTAATTTCATTGCCTCAGAGCGATAAACTCCATCAACAGCATTTCTACCTCCATTAGAAATGCAGCGGCTGCAGCCGGGATTCGATCTCGCGAGCTGCGGGTCCGCAGCCGAGTACCTTAGTCACTAGACAACTGCCGCGGGGCGAGGTTACTCGTAGTTAAGTGCTTTCATCACAAGGAGCGCTCACAGCCGACACTGTTTTGGGGGAGCGAAGGAGGAGAGAATAGGAGAGGGTCGGGAACCTGCTCTTCGACTCAAGTCACAGGCATCTTTCTAGAGGAGGCGTTGGAGTCACTTAAGCGCGCATGAGACACAGGACCGTCGGAAAGCGTGGCGTCACCTGCGCGTGCTAGCTCGCAGACGACAATGTCAAACCTGTACGCTCATGACAAACATGGGCCAGCGAGCCTGTAAACGCGAACACTATGTGGCCTACAATTGATTGATTGATATGTAGGGTTTAACGTCCCAAAACCACCATATGATTATGAGAGACGCTGTAGTGGAGGGCTTCTGAAATTTTGACCACCTGGGTTTCTTTAACGTGCACCCAAATCTGAGCACACGGGCCTACATTTCCGCTTTCATCGGAACTGCAGCCACCGCGGCCGGGATCCAATCCTGCGATCTACGGGTCAGCAGCAGAGTACCTTAGCCACTAGACCCCCGTAGCGGGGCGGCCTAAAGAGGGACACTCTGGGGCAACGGTTTGGTCACTCAGTTGCGCTGCTAACAAATAAAGCCAGCAAGTGGAGATGACACATTGGAGGTGCCCAAAGGCACGTTCTCTGCGTGTGTCGCGGAGAGCTGAGAAAAAAAAAACCAAAACTGGCAAGGCTAGGACTACAGTCCACATTCGAGCGGTTATCACGTAAGGAGGCCCGCTATATGGGGTCTCTCCCGATGGTCGGAAACAGAGAGCCGCTAAGGCGAGCCTACCTCGTGCTGCTGACGTTGTCCACATCGAACGAGATCAAGTCCGTCGCCACGGTATCAAGCAGGAACGAGCGCCTCGAGAGGGACTGCTCTTAAGCTATGCCGAAACCAAGTTGAGCGCCAGTTATGTGGAGATGTTATGTGGAGATAGGTTAATTATTAACGGCTTAGCCTACAAAGCGACAGGGAAGGGACGCCACACTCTCCACTGCCGTCAAGCACAAAGACACAATGGCCGCGTTTGTCGTCGACTCTCCGACACGGCGCAGAGAAGGCACCCGAGGCGGGTGGTCAACAAACACGGGTTTATTTCCTCACGATAGAGCATGCACAGTGCGAAAATCACGGGCTTGCCAGCCAGGAGGAAACTCCACAAGACTGACCAAGTGTATGTTTGCCGGCAGGCGCTAGGACTAACACAAAAAGGACAGCAGCGCAGCGCACATACGAGAAGTCACCTGCCAACGCAGAGCAGCGCGTCTACCTCTCATGCACGCCTGCCTGCATCTGCCCGGCGACGGGCGAGGCCGAGCATCGGCAAGACCCTCTAGATTCTACTGACTACAAAAAAAACCCCGAAATGCCGGAATCGAAAAAAAGCAGTTCATACATACTTAGTTAAACAAGTATGTACCAACTTGCCCAACAAGCAACTCTCCTGAATTCTGGAGGGCTCTGGCACCGGGCGAATGCAAGCTACCAGGAGAGGGGCTGTAACGGGCGGCCAATGAGCATCGGTGGAGCACCATGACATGTGCTAGCATGACGCAAAGGGGGAGGCGTGTTGTCCGGGCATGTCGGACCCGCGTCTTCTTGCAGGAACACCATCAAAAGGCCTGGCGGCGACACAAGATGAAACCGTGGTGGTCATGTTCCCAGCATTCGAGTCTCAGGTGACCAGCACTCGCACAAGCTGACGGAACGAGACGCCAAAGGAAATTGCGTGCTCGATTCCCACAACAGGCAATTCGCCAAGGTCAAGAAGTCCCTTTGAGATATACCGTAATGATGGACACCATGCCTTCTCAGCGAAGTAACAGACATTGTACAGCACGTGGTATTTTTGGTAAAATCTGCCCATTGCATGGCCTTACAACTTTGGTACCTTGCATGAAATATTTTAGAAGTTAACTACAATAAATAACACTACAAATAAAAAAAGCAAATTAAATAAACAGTGAGTTCTACATACACATACTGAATTACTGTAATCAATACAGTTAGTCCAAGAACATGTGGGTCACCATTACTTTCCTCTGAAAGTATTCACAACAGTTAGAAACCATTTTATTAAGCTCGATAATGCTACCTTACAGTATAGGTGAGCAGCAAGACCATGGCACACGCAATGAATTGGGGGCTATGGCACCCGTCTGCAATGGGTCCCTATTCAAGATTCCATGACGCTGTGCAGGCATCTGGCCATCGAACCAAATCCCTGTGGTATAGGTCGCGATTTTTATATTAGACGAACTGGAAGGTTCACCAATGTGACATTACGAAAGCACCTCGAAAAGAAGCGACATAATAAGTGATTATCAAAACTGGCAGCATGGGGCACGAAGCATCAGTGCAAGCTGCTGTTTGATAAATATACCGGTAACCCAGTTTTAGAAAGCCATTGCTCAACTTTTTTGAATGATGTTTTCATATTTTCATAAATAAGTTCTTGTGAACTACAAATATTACTCTGCCTGACAACGAAGCTGAGGGTAAGGTTTCCTAGCCCTTAGCTCTCTCTCTCTTCTCTCTCTGTGTGCGTGCGTGTGTGTGCATGTGTGTGTGTACACAGGGTGCTTTTTAGGGGCGAAGCTCCTTAAAGCGGCATCCTTTCGTCCCTCGTCATAGTCGTAGTGTGTAACCAGTCTTACGCTATGACCTGCAAGGTAGTGCCGGTGGGAGACTTCTCCTGTGCGTTGTTGAAACATAAAAAATTCGCAGCGTGCGCGTTTACCGAAAGCCGAATTCTCCTGTCTCTCATTCCCAATTAGCAGCCATCAGCATGTACATTGAGCCCTTTCTGACAAGAAAGTGTTGCTAGGTTATACTCGCTGGGCGTAACCTCTTTGGTTTTAGAAAGGTTTAGTGAGCGTTGAGCCGCAGTGCCATGAATACAGTGAACTAGTATATACCATAACTTGTCTGTGAAAACGGCAAGTGCCTAATCAAGATAGTTCTTTAATAAAAAATTTGTATTGCTTAAAAAACACCCTGTATAGTATATAAAGGGTGTTTGACAGTTGTCAAGTTATGATAGGTTTTTTTTTGTTGGACAATCTGGTCGATGTGTCAATATTCAGTTGAGAGAGCATGAAGATCTTCTACCCTCAGGCACTGGTAACTTGCCGTTGCATTGCAAGTTGTGTGGTTGTACGCCCGTTTGATAAGGTGACAATTTTAGTTAAGGCTAGGACGCAGCCTGAACAGGAGAGTATCGAGGCATTCCACATCTGAAAGCTACAACATGCTGTCTGGATGAATACACTGTGCATAAAAGTGAGTAATGTGAGACGAGAATGAGGTTTTCATGCTTTATAAGAGTTTACAGAGATTTCACTATGCTTAAAGAATCTGTGTATATTACTGTCTTTTGTAGTTTTATCTCTTTAATGTGTTTAACGGCCGTAAGTATCGCATAAGCTTCGCCAGTGAAAATGCTTGCATCAGAGGGCAGAACTCCAGCTTCCGAAACGAATGGGTCGATGGCTGTGTACTACACAGAAGTGTTGAACTTTGAGGCATTGTAGTTTCAGGAAGCAGTGGCGTACCAACTTTTTGGGAGTGGGGGGCAAACCTACCACACTCTTCAGCCGGGATATATATATATATATATATATATACATGTATCAGGAGAGATAACTTCATCGACGCGCTCGCACTTTGATATAAATTTGTATACACAGTAGTGACACGACGCGCATTTTTGAATACCACAAAGTTCAGTTCAATCTCACTTTAACAAGCTAAGGAATGGTGCCCTTAGCCCAATTGTCGCGTCCAATATGCGACATTCGTCTTGCTATCATGCCTTTTTCTCTGATTATGCTTTGGCGGTTAAGATCTACAGATACCACAGTAGTTGAATAAATTTATCCTGGAAGTTAGTCGTCGAGATGGAGATGTATCAAGCCTCAACGAGGATACTGCCACTTCGAACAGGGCTATGGATGCCAAAAACAGAGACATACATTTAGCAAACCCTCCTTTATAAATGTACAGTAAAGATTTAATTACCCTTGTAAAGGCGCATTTTACTTTCGTGTTATATGCAAATTCCTGTGGGGGAAAGATCAACCATGTTTTTTCAAGGAATGAAAGCTGTTATATTTTTCATGCGTATTACACTTTTTTGCACGCCTCTTTCTCTGATTATACTTTGGCGGTTAAGATCTACAGATGCCAGAGTAGTTTAATAAATTTATCCTGGATTCCTGGATCCTGGATTCAGACATGCATGTATTATAACTTGCCTCATTTGCTAATAGCCTGAATACTGTATCTGGAATGAGCAATGTTAATAACATTGCTATTGTTATATTACTATTATTAACTTATTATCAACTTCTCAACCCTTTTCCTTAAAATTGATAATTTGTGGTGTTAGGGGCATAGTACACTGTTTATATTCATTGTTTTTGTATCAAAATTTCTTAACAGGCCCCCAGGCGCCTGAATAAACACACCATTACAGATGGTGTAAACAAAATTTTCCTTTGAAAGAACAAAATGTGAGCGAATATAACATTACACTATCCATCGTTGCTTCCTTTCGAAATGGTTGTTAGCTGCATATTAAATTTGATTGAGTTTATTAGACAACAAGGTTGCAATCAAACCAGGCGAAAAAGCTGCAATGAGCAGCTTGAGGGGAACCTTGAGGGAATATTGGTGTAAACAGTCTTTGTCATGCACACAGCACCAGGTTGTTATGCGAGGCAACAAATGACGCGAAAATGACCCATCGCGTAATGACCACTTATGCTCGACCACGTCATTAATAAGAAAATAAACTATTTTCGATATGGCATATTGTTTGCCATTAGTTCTTCAGCATTTGAAATTTTCTCTGTGCCACAAAATCGCCAGGTTGTTATATGAAGTCACGAAGCCGGAGAGCATCTTGTAACTCAAGTAGGCTAGCTGCCAATCACATAAGCAGCGGCTACATATAGCAGCTGGCGAGACGGATTATGAGTTTAATATTTACACATGCAGCATAACAGTGTTTACTAGTTTGTGCGCGTATACATCTCTGTGAGCTCATACTTTCTGACAGAAAAATAAATACAGAGAAATAAGAAGCGCTGCATGTGGGTGATTCTTTGCTGCCCAAGATGTATTCTGAGCTGTAAAGGACAATTCAAGTTGAGTGAAAACCAATTAGCCCGATTCCCAACTAAGACTTCATAGTGCTAAAAACCACAGTATTTAACCTTCTCCCTGGTCGGGTGGGTCAAGTTGTGTGGCAAGCTTAAAAGCCAAGCTTCCAACTGAGCTCGCGTCCACTGCTTCATTCATGGCCACTTTTCAAGCTGCCGCTATGGCTCCAAGTTACCATAAGCAAGGCTGATCAGGTTTACCACAGCCTAAAGCGGAAAGAATGTTTGGCCTTTCAGCACAGAAAAACACAAACATCAAAAACGATTCGTCACACTCATCGGCTCACAACAACTTTGACAGAGCAGCGGTGATGGTATATCCTTTTAAAAGAAAATTATTTTCCCGAAGCAGCAAATGCTCTGACTGGTCCATAAACAGTTTGCTCGCTCCCATCAGTAACTGCATCAACGAGTCACAGCAGAATAAAAGCATGAACAAGTGATGTGATAATACAGGGCCCCTGTTCAGCGCTTGCCTGCTTTGAAAATACTACAGAACAAGATGCGAAAGCGTCGCACAGGCGACCCGCACCGCCAAGAGCCTACATGAAATATCATCACAGCGTCAATTTTGGCGAAATTTTGCTCCGTTGTAACATTGCCTCGTAACATTTTCATTCTCCCGTAAGAATGAAATTGAGTGATTACTGTTGTGATGGAAAACTTCACCTTACTTGTTAGTTTTCCCCGTGTACAGCCAACCATGGTGCACTGTCTAAAGTGGGGGGGCTCAGCTCCTAACCCGCAACTTTTCTCAGTGAGAAGGCTAGCACCCCCCTTGCTCTCCCCCACCCTGGCGGATACGCCTACGCCATGAAGTATGTTTGAATATGTGTAATGTGCACGTGCTTCGTAACCTCTAAGAAAGACACGCCGCAATCTACCGTCTGGCACTGCCACGGTGGCAGGCATGCTGCGGGAGCTATCAAACCGTGTTCAAGTGGCACACCAGTTTCCTTCGCTAGGCCCCTCATACGGAGTGAGTTGGGTAAACTCATATGGCGAATTCCACTGGGAAAGCAGGAGCATTCAAAAGCACGCTGAAAGTGCTCTCTTCAGAGCCGGTGCATTTCAGTGGCCGAACAGGTGCAGGAGCACTGTCATCCATTGGTAGAGTGAGAGTGCTTTTGCTGCGCTGAGAGCAGCCAGAAGCAGTTTGCAGTGCTCTCGCCTGAAAAGCGAAGTAGGCGCAGTACGACGAGTCACGTGGTCCTTGAACGTCACAGCCTCCAAATTTTTCTTCAGCCGGCGAGCACGGCGGCAATGATAGCAACTATGTGTAGTTTGACACCGCTGTTTTATAGTGGCTAGAAACCTTTCTAGCCACTATAGCTGTTTTGTACAGATGGCTACGATGACAGTTGAACGTCTGCCAAATGGGTCGTTGCACAAACATACTAGGTATTAGGATAATGAAGAACATGGGGCAGACCGATTTCAAGCGTATTTTGCTACTGCCCCACAAAGAATATGCCTCGGCTTGGAATGTTTCAGTCACATGGTCTTCCTACTTGTCACTTTCTCCCCTGCCCTCCGGGAGCTCAGCGTATTCCAGTGGCAGGTTAAGTGGCCCTGCTCTCAGCGCTCTGCCCCCCACTCTTCCCTGCCCTGCCCCTCTACTCTTGTTCTCTCAATGGAATTCGCCAACAGAAAGCTTGTTTTCAAACAGAGCAGAACTCGATAAGCCATTATTGTAGAACTTGAACAGTGTTCCTTGTTGGCATTTCCTTTAAGATAATAATTAAAAAAAAACATGTACCATCTTTGTAGGTGGAGTGACCATTCGTTCGCTTCCACGTACACGCTTTCCGCGGGGCTAGTGCGAAAAGCATCCGTAGAGAGGTGGATGCCTAGATGATGAACAGGATCAAGCATCTTTAAGACAGTAGGTGTCGCAGACTGATAGGTGATTGCCCCGTAGTGTAGGCGAGTACGTATGAGGCTTTTATACAAGTTCATCAGACAGTTCTTGTCACTTCCCCATGTAGTGCATGACAACACTTTTAGAACATTCATGGCTTTCATGCACTTGGTTTTTAAATACTTGATGTGTGGTATGAAGGCTAGCTTAGTGTCCAACATTAGGATTAAGAACTTATTTTCAACATTAACAGAAAGACGTCCATGCAGTTGAATATCAGGTTTGGAATGAATGCCTCTCTTCCTGGAGAACAAGACACACATACTTTTTTATGGATTCAGTCGGAACCCGTTTTCTTCTGCCCAATTGGAGACGTTGCTAAAACTAAGCTAAACCTGCTGCTCACACATGGCCAGATTACAAGACCTAAAAACAAGCTGGACATCATTAAAACATAATGTGGGAGATTGACAAGCGCAAGGAATTCATTTGATAATAAAAAGTGTGCAACTAAGTACACGACATTGAGGCACTCCTGTTTTTTTGGCAAATATTTGGGAAAGAACGCTGCCCACTCGGACTCGGAATGAGAGCACTGCATGAGCCAATTTTTCCAGTCTGTGCCTAACTTGGCCAGAAAAATTCCTGCGCCGCCCTGCCCGAGCCCTACCCGGGGGTTTTTAAATACGGCCCGTACCCGGCCCGGACCCAAAAAACTTGGGCCCAGCCCGTTTCAGTCAAATATGCCTTCAGCATGAACGAAGCACTGTCCGATCTTCGGGTATTGTGTAGGTACCTACAGCCTACCAGATAACTTCTAAAGAGTGTTTTGAGAATTACGCCTCCAACGTTTTCTGGAAATAATTATAGAGCAATGTCAAACAAACTTGGAGTCATACACTGTAAAAAAAAATTACTCCGAGGTCGGAGTAAAACGCTTGTCCTCTAGCATCCCCCCTAGTAGGAGCAATTTTCGCTCCGAACATACGGAGCAAAATTTTTGCTCTGGCTCGCTGGAGGGATTGCGTGGCGCACCCGGAGCACTTTTAAATGATATTTCACTCCGGCCGACCAGAGCGATTGCGCGGCGCCGCCAGAGTACTTTTTACTCGTATTTTCCTCCGGCTGGCTGGACTGATTACGTGGCACCTCTGGAGCATTTTTCGTAGATTTTTCACTCCGGCTATCCGGAGCTTTTGTGTGGTACCTCAGGAGTATTTTACGAATATACTTACTTCGTCGGCACAGAATTCAATAAGCTGGACCCGCACTTTTTTAAAGTGTTTGCTCCGCTATTTATTTATTGTATGCTGATCATTTCACGCATTGGTTAGATAAAGGAAGTCCCTATTCTCAAGCAAGCACTGCAGAAGTACTGTATATTCTTTTCCACAGAGCTGTAGCAGATGAAATTCAAGAAAACACTTGAGTTTTTATTCTTTGATTTATTCAAAATAGGATGCCAATTCTGGATGATCACCCAGCATTCAGGAAAAGGAGACACGAATAAACAAACACAAAAGCCACCAAAAACAAAACACAATAAGACAGATCAGATGAAATCAACAGCACTAATGTTTAAAGCGCGGTGCTTCAAAATTAACCCCATAATACTGCAAAATGATGCACGACAAACTAAAAAAGCGTGGCCATCGAGAACAACTCTTCACCATCCCCGAAGGACCATCCATTATATTCAATGATGAAGCAATAGTTGAGCTGATTGTTTTTTGCATAATTTAGCAAAAAGTAATTATACATGAGAACTGCAAATCATGTGAGGCACGGAAACTGAGCCACATACACTACATAGTCTGTGAGTCTATGAAAAGAAGCAACTTCTAAAACTGAGCACACTTGTACGCGGGCGTGCGCACACACACACACACACACGCATGCATGCACGCACGCACAAGGACAGGATGAGCGTTCAATATCAAGAAGCACATGCGATGTAATCCGGTGTGAGACAGCCGCAACAAGATAAAAACACACCTCCTTGACGCGAACAAAGTTCAAAACTGGGCAAAGCTTTCGTTATATTTTTAAATTGATAGCTCTACGTTTGCTGAAACATTCAGAAGCGATTCTTGACTAAAATAATCTTATTACAGTACTCTTGTAGACGGCATGAGCAATGCCCCTCCCAATAATTTCCTAATTTTATCAAATAATAATTCTGATTATTACAGTCACATTTCAGTGCGTGCTCATCGTCATACTTCTAGCAAAGTGGGCCCTTACAGTATGCATGGTTGCGGCCTGTCTTTAAGGAAAGCCTAGCTTCATCTCCTTTGTAAAATAATTTTTGAGATAAGTTATCATTGTTTTATTTTTTTAATTTGCACTGCCCACTCTGTGTTGGTACTTGTCGTTATGAACATTTTTCAGAGTAGTTATTGTATGAGCATGCATTTCTTCAAGACGAACAGCTTAAAGCACAAAATAAGGTAAAGTTCACTACAACGTAAAAAAATAAAGCAATAAAAGGCACAAGCATTACGCCACCTAAGCCAACTGCATTTTCACAGAAATAAGGGAAAGCCGACCAGTAACTGAAAGGTCCGTGCACACGTTCGGAGGTCACAGAAGGTGATGCACGTGCAAGCGTCACGGCGAGCGTCCCAGGCTTGAAGAAATGTTTTTTTCCCTTCTTCTGTTCACAAGCCAGTGTCGTTGCATTTCCCAGGTCAAAACTACGTCTCAACACTGTTCGCACTCGCGTCTTTCGCAAAAAAAAAACTGCAGCCACAGCCACGACAGCACGACTGAAAAGAGAAAAAAAAATGCAGCAGCAAGGCTAGTAATCTTTCCCATTATCAACACAGAAAATACGGCTCGTTTTTTTAAAGGGTGCCTTCTCCTTTCAGTCTTTCTTTCAATACAATGTCCCCTCCGTCTTAGAATGTTGAGCCGGGGTATCGTATGGGTTAACTTTACTACCCCCCCCCCCCCCCTTTTAAAAGAAACGTCGAGCGCTGCACGACTCGTTCTGCCAAGCAACTGCTCTTTTTCTTTTTTTTTTTTTGCATTACTCATCTCTAGTATAATCAGTTTGTTTTGCCCCTCTCTTTCTTTTTCTGAAAGCACCACGTATCCCGGGAAGAGCCTAGTATACTTGTAGATTATTATCTCAGATACCATTTATCCAACCAAAATAACTTTTTCACAAGTATGAATGTGTGTATGTGTTCTAAAAATCTGTACCATTTACAATGCCCTACCTTAATTCACTACATATATAAAGAATCGAAACTGATTTTATTTATTAAAGTTTTATTAGTTCAATTTAAATATTCTATCAAAATAGTTTTTACGCAGTGGTAGACCTCGACCTGGCATTTATTGATATTGAAAGCGGACAAATGTTACCGTTTATGTGTACTGACAAGACCAAGAACATCTTTTTAACCAGTTAGGTTTACCTATAACAATTATTAAGGTTTGATAGAATCAACCCATGATATTTTCCATTGCACATCTAATCAGCGCTCCAAATATTACAGCGACTTGATTCGATTTACTGAAGGTATTACGGCGTTAATGCTGCTCAAAACAGGACGAGTACAAAAAATTGAACAACCACAAGCGCTGGTGGTGTTCACTTTTTTTGCTCTACATTTACACCATAATGAATTTGTACCAACTCACTCACCTCTCCGTTTAGCTTTACCAAATTTACATAAAAAAAAATACGTAGTCCAAACAATGCATTGTCGGAATTCCACTAATTTTTCACTGATGTCTTATGAAATTAGTGAAATATTGATCACATGTCTGGTTTATCAACCCAATATTATCCAATATTAGCACTACCTGACAACAATAACACAGGTAATTCAAGAAAAACTCACTCACCATTTTTTTGCCGCACCAGCAACCACAGGGTCCCTCAACACTCGCGAGATCACAACGTGTCATTCACTGCCAGGAACCATCACACGACTACCGTTCGCACAACTCCTTTCTGTCATTGATAACCTTCGTTGCTGCTTGTTGCTTGTGATACCCAGAAGGTGCTTAGAACGATTTATTTTTTTACAACCCGGCTGAATCCTTTGTACATTTCTCACTGCACCGGCTTGGTCTGCACCATGTTGGTTTGTGGGGAACGGCCTCCCGGCGGTGAGGCTGCCTACATCACTCCTCGAACAGCCAATGAATGCCAGTGAGCGATCACCCGGAGCAATTGGGGAGCATCCACAGAGGCAATAGCGATGCGCGGGAGCATTTCCAGAGGAACCACGGGAGGATAATCAGGGAATTGGCCTGTTTTCCTCCAGTTTCCTTCATCCGGCGATCACTGGAGAAAAACGGTAGAAAACGAATGTATTTGCTCCGGTACAATCCGGTTTGATTGAGGTCACCTGAGCAGAGTGGGCGCATCCTTACCCCGATTCCTCCCAGCTGGGTATATTTTTGTTTACAGTGCTATAGCTGGCGCTCTCATCTACGCAGCGCAAACCACGCTACCTTATTTTTGCAATTCAAAGAGAAAGTGAAAAGTATATTAGCCTCATAAAGTGGAAAAAATGCCAGAGATTTATACTCAGACTCTATATAAAGTGCATATGAGCTGTGGCTATTGAGTTAATGTAGCAAGTCTCCTTCAAATTTCGTTTATTGCACAATGAAATTAACAAAAAAATGCCGCCTGGATCGTCGCAGGTGGGGGAAGGAACTTAAGTAAGCGCATCACAGAGTGGGGGGGGGGGGGGTTTCGAATGAATGTTGCATATTGGGTATGGTATGGGAATGCTTAATTGTTCGTCATCATCATCATCAGTCTGGCTATGCCTACTGCAGGGCAAAGGCCTCATGCATGATTTGCTAATAAACCCGGTTTTGTGCTTTCTGCTGACATGTTATACTTGCGAACTTTTTACTACTTTCTGTCTCCCCTTTGTGCGTTGCCTTCTTTGGGAATCAAGTCAGTTAACATTAATGACCAGCAGTTATCCTACCTACATGCTACGTACCCCGCCCATGCCCATTTGTTTTTATTATTTCATCTTTTTATTCTTATTTATTGAATGAGGGGGGAAGCATTGAATTGAACGTCAACCGAAAGCCAAGTGAAGACACCCTTAACAGCCAAAGACGCGATCCAGAGCGTCATCGGTAATTTTTTATATTTTTTTTTTACTAGCAGACGCTGCCTGCATCGGCCTTGCGAGGCTACAAGGGGGAAGGGGAGCGACAATTTTGCGGGTGTCTGCCTGGGTTAGCACGAGACGCGAGATGTGAGCTGCCGCTGATGCTGAAGTGCAAAGTAGATCTCGCGACGTAGCTGCTCCAGATATTCCAATGGAACATACAGGGCGCATTCTCAATCTTCCAATGGAATAGACTTGTCGCGCATGAAGCAAAAAAAAGTATTACCGGAAGTGCTCCAAATCCAACAATAAATGACACCATAAGAAATGATCCACACTTAATACGCGCTTTAGCTGCTTCTGGCAGGAAAACACCAGGCTGGGCAGCATTACACAAAGCCTTCGTGTCGACTTCTCTGTAAGCAACTGTCTCCATCGTACACTATGTTCTTGCTATCGAAACAAGATGGCTTTTCACCCCACCCTTCCTCTAATTACTGCCACCGCCTTGCCATGGATCTGTGAAAGCAAGCCACCGTACTCGATGTTCTCTGACGATGCTTATGTTCTCGTCTTCATGTGACCACCTTCGATCTTTGAAAGTGTTATACCTTAAAGCACAATCAGATTAAGAGCTTTCCAAATAACTGTCTGTTAGGGCACTGAAGTTAACCAGCCTGCGGTATCTTGGGCACTTCCCTCCCGCAGTAGGCACTGTTTCGAGTGTCCGGAGTGTGATCCACCGCCGGGACCGAAAGCTGGAGAGTGGGTGACCGATGGCCGAAGTCCTTGGCACGATCAGGGGAGTGAAGTCTGGCTGCCTGTGGCTCACAGTAGTGGTCGCAGGCTTGCAGCTCGCGGCCGTGACAATAGACGAGAATTAGATGCTTGAAAAAAAAGGAAAAGCGGCGAATATGGTGGGGAAGAAAAGATAATAGATAAAAAAAATGGCAGATCCTACATACATAAGAATCAATGCTATGCGAAGTATGCAGAAGGAAGGTGACTGTGTTGTATTTTTTTTTGGTGATACGTTAAAGATGTGTTCAAAAGTTGTACGCAAATATTTATGTTGAACAATGGCATACGGTTTATATAAACAGTTGTTTAGAGCTGTGTAAGGATACCAACAGCAACATAGGTATTGGCAACACCAGAAGTAGTAAGCTGATATGTCATGCTTGTGCTCGCGAGGATGGTTGCCCCGAACACTGCTGCATAAATCAACTTGAGCAGATGGTGCCCAAGTACAATTGACATTAACCCGACGCGACAACTGTATCATAGGAGTATATATGTAATATTTATAACATTGAACGTAGCCAGTGCTGCAACCACACTGTACGTTTGACGTCAGGGTCAAGTTGAAAAGTAGTTGCGACACCTGGCATGACTCTGTGGTAGAATACTGATTGCCAAGCAGAATGCAGGAATTCGATTCCTGCTTGGACCCCTATATTTATTCTTTACATTCGTCGTATCAAAGTTGCTGATGCCACTTCTTTCTTAGTGTTTTTGCATTAGGATTACGAATACTTATTCCCACTGTTCTTAGGTAAATATAAACCGTCAATCACCTGTGTCACATATACTCACATATCACATACATATACCCGCATGTCTGTTCATTTTGAAATTTTAACGCAAACACACGGTAACAAAAATGAAAAACACAAACAAGTGCAACAAAAAAAACACCAGGCCTGCCCCGAAGGCGCAGCACAGTCACAGCGAAAACTGGAAGAGAGTCCTTTCAGAGCTTTTTCAAAGCACTCATTGGGTAACTACTGCAAGCACACTTGCTTGATACCCACTAGGGCATTAATAATAATTTTGGGGGGAGGGGGGAGTAGACCTATCGTATTCTATGTCATTCTATTGAGAAGCGTGGTATCCGCTAAACACTTGTAAGGAATTTCGTGCCAACTGTTCATGCAGTGGCTGACAACGATGAGGAATTATGGCTGTAGTGGGTATGCCCCACAGAGAATAGGGGAACAAGAACAAGCTTTTAAAATGGGTTGGAGCATTGGAATGCCCACTCATTGGGCTATCTGCATTGTGTGATGACTAGTTGTTCTTTTGCTATTTAACACACTTTATAAGTCGTATTAACGCGATTGCCTTCCCTACATCAAGCCTGCCTAAGGCGAGTTTGCCAACAAGTCACAAGCATCAGCGTAGCTCAGTTAATAAAGGAGAAAAAAAACACCTGCGTAGCTCAGTGGTAGAATACTAAGCTGGCACCCAGCAAACCTGAGTTTGAGCCCCACTGTGTCATTGGTACTGTTTATTTTTTTTTTTCTAATTTCGCACGATGTGGTTATGGACCCCAGCGGCGGCGGCGGACAACTGCGTGTGACCAGAGTTGGGATCTCATAACAGCTTTCCCTATATAACTTCAACATGAATGTATTCCAACAAGGCTGAGTCGCAATTTCGCGGTTATGGACCCCAGCGGCGGCGGCGGACAACTACATATGACCCGAGTTGGGATATCATAACAGCTTTCCCTGTATAACTTCAACATGAATGTATTCCAACAAGGCTGAGTCGTGATTTCTTCGCAACATACCCATGGCACACACCCACCCGTGATATATGTGTATGTGCCACACAAGTCTCGCGAAAAGGGTTCAACGACTTGCGCGACGGGGTTGTCACATTTTGTCATAATCGTCACACCATCTCACCCTCGCTTACTAATTTTGGTTTACCCTAAGGTAGTTCAGTCATCCCACAAGCACCCAGGCGTAGGCGAGAGAGAGAGAGAGACAGACAGACAGACAGACGGACGGACGGACGGACGGACAGACAGACAAACAGATTATTGTTGCCTACACACACGAACAGATGATTCGCAAATTAAAGCCACATGCCTGCCAGACACACTTCGACGAGCCAACTGACAGGTATTCTTAAATTTTTAACGAACATACAGTATGCAGTGCACTTGGCTGCCTAAGGCCCCGATAATGCAGCAACTATGCAGCTTACGAAACTATACGAAGCAAGCAAGTAGGACCTCTGCAGACACCAAGCAGATATTAGCTAAGCACGTATAACCTGTATACGTCAAAATCTTACAAGAAATGAGGATCATGTAGCCACTTTTGATACGTTTTACTCGTTCGTTGATATTCCAAAATGGCCGAAACTAGGGGAAGAAGTTTCAAAGAACAAAGAACCAAAAAATTTTCAGCATAGGGTGTCGCTGGAGCCTTTAGAAATTTATGCGATAAATTGTGTCAATACAGGCACGACAGTACACCTCCATGTTACGAAGAGTACAGCAGCGAATCATCATCTCTGTTGAAGCTTTCACTAAGGCTTTGCCACGGGATGTTTTTACATTTTTTAGCACCATGCACTTGTGCTTCGACATGTTACTACACTTATGAATAACTGACAAAATATGGCTAAGAGGAAGGAGACTGTGAAGCTTACCCAGAAATATGCTCTATACAATGGGAATTCAAATTAAGTATAATTTGCCAATTACCAGATGCTACATATATGAAGCTGCCTTGCTAGCAAGACAAATCGGCTACATTGGCATCGATAGGCGTGTATGGAATAAGATTCGCTCCGCATCATGCACTTTAAGTGCATGACAAACAGCTCCTGATGTATTAATGACTGACTAGTCGCGTCTACTAGTCTACTGAGCAAGGCAGCTGAAAACAGGAGTGGTGGGAGTGAGAGCGTAGCTGTATACTCGAATTGTTTCCAGAGAAACGCGTACATATTATATACACTGCTTTAGGCAATGTACCTTTGCCCCTGCAGCAATACCACCTGGTAAACCTCTGCTTACACGGTACTCACGAGCACCTATCACTTAATGGTGTAAAGTCATATTAAGAGTTTCTTAAAATATGTATGGCATGTTTCAGAAGGACCAGAGAGACCACTGAACCGATACGTCTTCGGTTTATTGTTGACAGAACAGAAAAAAAAAATATGCAGAGCGTGACCCTGGCTACTTCTTCTTCCTCGCCTCCGAGCTCCATCTTCAATCTGTTTTCTACATCTTCCCGCCGGCCAGATTCAACCGAAGCAACCTTCGAGCGAATACAACAGTTGAATCGGCCTCTTGACTAATTTTCCTTCAGGTGTACGAAGCAAGCATGTTCTCACTAGTCCATCCTTGCCTGGGAAAATCTTTTCGACCTTGCAGAGTTTCCACTGAGTTCTTTTTCGCGCTTCTCCAAGCAGAAGTACATCTCCTTCTTGTACATTTGTGTGACGCTCTGTTTTTCTGCTGGCTCACTTAAGCTCCCTCAGGTACTCATTTTTCCATCTGGTCCACCATGTTATCATTGCCCGTTTTCTTGCACTCCAGTAATCCAGCAAACTGTATTCTCCGAGTCTGTTTTCTTCCTGCTTGTTCATTGCTTGCCTGCCTCCTATAACGTCCGCCGGTGTGATGGGTTGTGGCTCGTTAGGATCGTCATACACATAAGTAAGAGGCCGGTTGTTAAGTACTCCTTCTGAATCAACAACTACAGTCCGTAGTTCTTCTTCATCCAAAAGTCGAGCACCTATAGTTTTTGCCATGGATGTCTTAAAGCTTCTGATCAGTCTTTCATAAAATCCTCCCCACCATGGAGCTAACTCTACAATAAACTTCCATTTTATTTTCAGGTTACTGGTATACTGTTGAACCCTTTCATCTTCCATCTTTAATATCTTGTTCATCTCTTTCTCAGATTTCTTGAATGCTCTTGCATTATCACTGTAAATAGTTGTACACAATCCTCTTCTAGCTACGAATCTTCGGAATGCTTGTATAAACGCTTCTGATGACATCCTCTTGGCCAACTTCAGTTGTATGGCTCTTGTTACTGCACACGTAAATATCACAATGTAAAACTTCGTAACTTTTTCGCCTTTCTCCTCTCGAGCATTTAGCGGTCCAGCAAAGTCTATACCAACTGTGTCGAATGGCCTCGTCTGTGTTATTCTGTCAGCTGGTAGTGGTGGAATTTCTTGTGCCATTGGTCTATAATTGAATCTCCTACATGTGATGCATTTCTTTATCACATATTTCACCATCTGTCGGGCACGCAGTATCCAAAACTTCGTTCTTAGATGTGTCAATGTTGCCGCAACGCCACCGTGCATTGTTACTTGATGCGCGTTCAGAACTAGGAGTTCTGAAAAGTGACTTTCTCTTGGTAAAATAATAAGATGCTTCTCATCAAAGCTCAAATCACTCCACTGAAGCCTCCCTTTTACTCTCAGGACACCTTGATCATCTTCGAAGATGTTTGTGCCGTACAGATTCATGTTGTCATATATTCGTGTCACTGCATTTTGTAGCGTTTTCTGCTCCTGCTTTATCAGTACAAACTCTGCCTTGTCCAATTCTTCTCTTGTCAGCGGACCTGTTTTTCTTTCTTTTCGTCGGTTTTCTATATAACACATCACCCACGCGGTAACTCGTAACGCTTTCTTGTATGATCCAAATCTGCTCACATCAATTATCTTTTCTTCACCCGTGGTGGTAGCTAAGCATGTCACTGTCTTTTCTTCGTCTTTGTTGTCATCACTGTCCGATTTTTGCGTGATGTCATAATCAGCCCTTTGTTTTTCATTCTTAATCCACGTGTGGCCTTTCCACCATAATTCACTGTCAAGCAAACGTTTCATCTTCATCCCCCTTGTCATCAAATCCGAAGGATTTTGATCACTTTTAACATAACCCCATTGACTCTCATTGGACTTGCTCTTAATTTCTGCTGCGCGGTTGCGAACAAACAGATCTTTCGTCTTGTTTGACTTTATACAGCATAACACAATTTGAGAGTCAGTCCAGAATTTCGCACTCCTCAGTTTCCTGATGAAATTCTCGGTTATATGACTGGCCAATCTGACTGATATTGTGGCCGCCAACAACTCCAATCTTGCTAGTGTGATCTTTTTGATTGGAGCGACTCTACCCTTTGCAATGATTAAATTGGCTTCATTGCTTCCATCGGAGTATTCTGTTACAATGTATGCTGCTGCTCCATATGGCATTGGACTCGCATCGGAGAACACGTGTAGAGTCGATGCTTTCACTTCAGTTTGTCTGTTGTCATAGCATCTGTTAACGGTGAAGTCATCTAAGTGCTGAAGCTCCTCCAACCAGTCCTTCCAAGCTGATCTACGCTGGCTTGGTAACGGGTCATCCCATTTCAGTTTATCCATCCAAATTTTTTGCAGGAATATTTTTGCTCTGACTGAAAATGGTGTCAAAAAACTTAAAGGGTCATATAGCTTTGCCGTGTCCTGCAAAACCTGTCTTTTTGAGAGTTGTCTCATGTCCTTGTCATTTCGCCATGTAGTGTCGAGAAAGCTCAACACGTCGTCTACGAAATTCCATTTCAGTCCCAAAATCTTGATTTGTCCCTCTTTTCTTATCCCTCGATCCAGATCCTCTCCTTCTTCATCAAAGAGTTTTCTTAGCTCGGCGTCATTTGAAATCCATTTTCTTAAGTTCATTCCCGCATAGCGAAAAATATCTCGTGCTTCTTTGTATATCTTTGTCGATGTCGAGTATTCGTCGGCTCCTAGTAAAACGTCATCGACGTAGATTCCTTTCCGGAGTTGCGCCACAACTGCAGGATATTTTTCTTCGAATTTATCCAAATGTCGATGAATCGTGGCCGCTAGAAGGAAGCTACTTGGTGTAGTTCCGAAAGTAACCCTCGTCATCCTCCATGTTTTTATCTTCGGGGTTGGCATATCTTCGCTGGGTATTCTTTCCCACCACATGAATCGCAGTGCATCTCGGTCATTTTCATGTATCTTGATCTGCAAGAATGCTTTTTCCACGTCGGCTGACATAGCGATCTTGTGATGTCGAAAGTTCATCAGCAAACTTGTGATGTCGGGGTTTAGGTTTGGCCCCTTTTCAAAGTTGTCACTTAAGAATTCACCTGGATTCTGGCTTGACGATGCGTCAAAGACGATCCGTATTTTTGTCGTTGTTCGGTCCTTCTTGATTACTGCTTGATGCGGCATGTAGTATACATATTTGTTCTGTATATCGGATCCAGCATCTTCTTCGACGTTTTCTGCTATTTCTTGCTCAAAGTACACTCGAATAGCTTTGTCATAGGCTAGGAGTTCATCTTTATCCTTGCATAACTTTTTGGTCACCTGGATAAGCCTCTTTTCTGCAATGGTGCATTCTGCTCTTTCAAATGCTTTCAAATGCCAAACGTTGAGAGGCTGTCTAGCTTTACAAATTGTGCTTTGTCCCGAATTTTGAGAAGAAGGTCTCCGCTAGCCATTTTGTTTACTTTGTATCCAGCCCCGAGAGTTTCAGTAAGACACCTGGCAACTACGAAAGGAGATACGGTCCTGGCTTGCTTTCCGGTTTTTTCACAGTGAATGACGTGGAAGTGGGGAAAAGTTTCTATTGGCTGGTTAAAGAAATTTATGTCGTCGGTGCGTACCCGCTTTAGGCCGGTACGATCAGACAGTTGAGGGAATGCTCCATGCATGCCGGTCTTATTTTTGTTCAGCAGCGTTGGCGGCCACCCACCACGGAGCCCAACAAGGGGACGCTGCAAGTTTGCAGGTGCTGAAAGCTTGCAGACGTCAGCCATACAACACTGCCATAACCCAATGCGCCTAGACCAAGGTAGGCTATTTGCACAGGGTTAACCCTTGCCGCCAGGAAAATTGGAAGTAAATAGAAGAGAGAAGTAGACAGGAAAGCTAAAAAAGTATGAAAGACGAAGATGTAGGGAGAGAGAGATGGGAAAAGGCGACTGCCGATTTGCCCTGGGTGGGTCAGCCCAGGGGTGCCGTCTACGTGAAGCCGGGGCCAAAGGGGTGTGTTGCCTCTGCCGGGGGGCCTTAAAGGTCCAATCACCCAGCGTCAGCTCAACCCCCAGGATCCCCTTTTCCCCGGGCACGGCTAGGCGTGGGAGGGAGTAGAAACTCCCCCGTTAGCTCGGGTCCGTGGTGTTGCTACACACCAAACGCCTACTTGCGCAGGCGCCCCTGCGAGGGAGAGGGAAAGACAAAGATGCAGAGAGAGGGAGATAGGAAAGGTGACTGCCGATTTCCCCGGGGTGGGTCAGCCCAATGGTGTCGTCTTAGTGAAGCCGGGGGACCTTAAAGGTCCAAACAACCAGAGTCAGCTTAACCCCCAGGATCCCCATTTCCCCGGACACAGCTCAGCCACGCACAACTAGGCATGGGAGTGAGTCGAAACCTCCTTGTTAGCTTGGGTCCATGATGTCGTTAAGCACCTAACGCCTGCGTGCGCAGATGCCCCTTCAGAAAACAAAATACCTCAATATGTGTATTGAGGTAAAATGTACATATGTATCCCGATTGATTGATTGATATGTGAGGTTTAACGTCCCAAAACCACCATATGATCATGAGAGACGCCGTAGTAGAGGGCTCCGGAAATTTCGACCACCTGGGGTTCTTTAACGTGCACCCAAACCTGAGCACACAGGCCTAAAACATTTCCGGCTGCAGCCGCTGCAGCCGGGATTCCATCCCGCATCCTGCGGGTCAGTAGCTGAGTACTTTAGCCACTAGACCACCGCGGCAGGTCTACATATGTAGCCCGCTATCCTCGGTATTCAGAGGAAAATTTGGGTATCTCTAGGCTTGAATTAGCTCGTAGAAAAGCCTAAATCGTAGCAAATGAATAATATTCATACAATACACATCTTCGTTTTTATTACTAATTAATATCTAGGGTAGTACGTGCCAGAACCACAATATAATCATGGGCTTGGCCAAAAAGAAGGGCTTAGCAAATGTTTAACCATCTGGTGTTTTTCAACAAGCAGCGACATCGCACGGTACATGGGCTTTAACCGCCATGGCCGGGATCATCTTGTTTCCTCTGTTCGTCATGTTCTTTGCACCAATATGTGCCACTAAGACATTGGCCCCTAATCCAGCTAAAGTGATGCAGCCTGTTCATGAGGGCATGGCAAAGCACTGATCAGAAACATGTGAAACTACCGGCGCAGATACCAGCACTGTGGCTGAAAAGAGCTTTGGGACAAACACCTGCATCACCAATAGCTAGCTAGCACCATTGCTGATGCGACATGTTGTAAGGGAAGTAGCGCTCTCACAGGCGAAGAGGAGCATTCCGCGGGCTGCACTGAAGAGGAAGATTGAGAGGCCGTGTGTAAGGTCTGGCGTCGCAGGCCAGGGGGGTGAGTCTTCTTTGTCGCAGAAGGGTGCACTTCCCAAAGAATCGATTCTCGGGAGATGATAATCCCGGCGTAAGGACGTCCGTTCTGGTAAAAAAACCGCTTTGACAACCAGCTAGGTGGTCCTCCGCCAGCGAAGTGCCGGCGGGCGACGTGAGGACATCCGGTGTATCGGCACTCATCCATTTGGATTAGAGTCCATGGGACGGCTGTCACGCTGGACAGCGTAGTTATCTCGTAGTAATGGCAGGGGGTCCGCAGCCGAACGACGCCACTATTGTGTGCGTTTGCACGGTTAGCGGAATGTAGTGTGCAGGCTGGTCTTTTCGTCTCTCTCTCTCTCTCCAACCGAGAGGTCGAGTGCTTGAATAAGAGAGCGAGAGGAGAGGATGGCAACAAATGTGTTTAGTCTGTCCAATAAATGGACTGAATCGTTTTGGTTGGCCGTGAGGAGAATTGGGAGGGGCAACTGAGGGGTTAAAATCTGGCTCCCGTTTCCTCACGGTCGTTCTGGTTGCAGCAAACAGTGCTCTGCACCATCAGCTCTGCCGAGGCAACATGCAACGATTCTAACAGTGAAAGAGTCTTGTAAATATGCACATAAGTTCTTGTACATAAAGTCGTGTAGTTGCAACGTATCGAAAGGCACTGGTCTCCATCCTTGACAAGCAGCAACGACAAGACAAGACGGACAGCATGCAACCCACCTTCCACTCCCTTTTATGGCAACAGCCGCCGCTATGCAGCTGGGAGAGCTCTGCTCAAGAGATTAGAGCGAGTGGGTAGAAGGGTGAGTTTTACTGGCACAGTCAGACAAAATCAAGACAACAAGGACAAGGAACACTCTGCGTACCAAGGAGTTAGTCGTGTTGCGGAAGACACGGAAGACGAATGCCAAGATATCGGCTGTTCCCACGAAGAAGAAAGCCACCGAGCTGAGGAGGCTATGGTGCGGCAGCTATCGACCCGAGCAAGTCAGTGGTCCAGCAACGGTCATCCCCATTCATCAGTCCGCCGACAACCCCGGCGACATCGAGCGATGTAGAGCGTCTGATGGCGGGAAAGGCAAGAGAGCAGCGCGCAGCAACTTCACAAGTGGCGAGTCCTATGGTGTTCTTACATCCCATGGGTTCCACTGCCTTTCTTAAGTTTCAAGGTGTCCTATGGACACAAGGTTTGCCCACTTAAACCGGGACAGGCGAGCGCAGGCCATGACTCGTGAGTCAAGAGACAAGAGAGATGTGGCGAACCCGGGAGAGGGTAGTGCGCGGGAAAGTCAGAGAGATGACCGTTTCGTAAATCTCACTCCGGAGCGTAGACTGCAGGAGTTGCGGTTGGAGGTGGAGAAACTGTTGCAGATGATTAGCAGAAGCGCTCGGTGGAGTGGACCTGAGTTCGGCAGGAGGGATCTGTGCAGCGAGCGAACTGAGACGCTACTCGAAAGTTCTCACAGGGGTGTTACCCAAATTTCCCGCCGAGGCTGAAGCACCGGTGTGGTTTGAGTCCATGCAGAGTGCCCTAGAAGCGTACGGGGTACCGGGAGAGTTTTGGGGACGTTTGGTTTTCTTGTTGGTAGCGGAGAGAGTCCCATTTTTGTCCACACGACTAAGCCCAACACAGCATAAAGATCACGAGTTAATCAAGCGAACGGTGCTTGACGAGCTCAAACTTTCGGCAGGGGAGTATCTAAGAGGATTCCTGGGGTCAGAGAAGCTTACGAACGAAGGGTGGAGACCTTTTTCGACACGTTTAGAGAGCTACCTCCACTTTTACTTTGAGGCAAGGGGGGTGTCGACATTCGAGGGCCTGGTTAAGCTTTTGGTTGCCGACCAATTAAAGAAAAATTTGTCGAAGGAGGCCGCGTGGTATATGATACTACAAAAAGAGAGAACGTGGATGAGCTCCCCAGAAATATCGGTGTTGCTGCGAACGTTTGAGGAAGCGCAGGGTGCGAACAGCGCTGCAAGACAGGCGAATCAAAAGCCAGCGGGATCGCAAGGCGCCAGCGGAATCGCAAAGCTAGAGCTCAGAATGAGACAGCGAAGAGCCGCAGTGCCAGAAAATGCCTAGGCGCGGAGGGAGAACTTTAATCCAGGGCATGCTACAGTTGTGATAGCACAGGGCACCAAAAATGACATTGCCCTCAGCGTCAGAAACAGCTGACTGAAGGGATTCAGGGCACTAAGAGCGAGAGTTTAGTGACACACATTTCGATGGGGGAGCCGGTGGTAGCGCACGGTGACCTTATCGCCGTGTCACTCGACTGTGAAGATAGGCATATCGGAGCGGTTTTTGACACGGGGACGGAGATCACTGTGTTGCAGGAGAGCGCAATCCCACCGGAGATGTTGAAGCCGCAAGGCACTATAAACTTAACATCTGCGTTCGAGGGTACAGCGAAGGCGAAGCTCGCGGTGATTCTGTTGACAATGTATAGCGAAAGTGGCGTTAGTGCTGACCTAAAAGGGACGGTTCCCGTGCTTTGCGCATTAACTGACCGACAGACAGCACGAGCGGATTTCCTGCTGTCAGAAAAAGTGTGGAAATCGCATAAAGATAAGTGCGCTTCTGAGAGCATACTGAAAGGTGCAGAGGAGACAGGCGGCACACAGCTGACGCCGAAAAGTGGCCCGTTGAACATAGGCAAAGTGTGGCAGTTAGAAGACGAGAGCCCTGAAAGCCAGGGGGAAACCGCGACTATAACGGGTATGATCATTCGTGTTGTCGTAGATAGCGGGGACGACGACAAACCCCAGAACAGCCCCGCATCTCCCGATGGATCGCACGCAGCGGGCAGGAAAAATACAAGCGCACCAGAAGAGTTCCGCGAAAAAGAGCACGCCGAGGTAAAACCGCAGATAGCCGAGGAGGGCGCGGAAGCGGAAGGCATGGTTGAGCGACAACCCGAGCGTTTGTGCGTGGCACAGAGGCCGGCGGAGCTTCGAAAGCTAGGGAACGTGAGTGAATTGCGTCTTTGTTGCCCGAAAGTTGAGTCAGTTGGTGTAACGTTCTAGAAAGGCATGAAATCTAGCGATGCTGAGTATGAACCGCGGCCGGTAGCAGCATATGCTGCGGGTACTTGCCCGCTTTCTGATCGGTCGGCCGATGCCGGAAAACGATACCGCGACCGAGTCCACGAGAATTTTAGTAAGCATGGGGTGCCGTTCGGTGGCCAACCTAATGCGACTACGGTGCGGCAACTAGAAGTTCTTGAAGAAGAGAAGTTAACCCGAAAGAACTCGCATCCAGACTTCTCGAGTGGGAACAGTGCTGCGTAGAGTTTCGTTTGGAGAGCTACTTAGGGCGTGTTGCAGGTACCTTTTGTCGGGCCCCTGATGATGAGGAGCTTGCGGTATTCAAGGGGTTGAGTGTGCCAACCATAGGGACGGCGCTGATAGAATTTCATAGATCGTGTGGACACTATCTAATCTATGGGCTAAATTACGCGGAGGTCGCTCGTCTGTTTTTCTGAGCTAACGGGAGAGCGGGTTGCGGATGAAATTGCGTGGGCGGATGGGGCGTCTCGGCGGCACGGAGCCACGCTGTGTGAGGCAGCGCCATTGACAAGAGAGATGCCAAAAAGCTCGTAGTGAACTTGTCCATGGCCACTGATCGCGGCGGGCGAAGAGCGACGCTCAGGTGTCGATCGCGTTTGCACGGCACGGGTTTTCTCCAACTCAATGCCGTGACTCCTTGCGAGTCAGCTGGAATTCGAGAGCGTTCAATTTCTGGCCCTTCAGCGCACTGATGACCATGGTCTGTGGCCACCACCAACTAGCGCACTGATGACCATGGTCTGTGGCCACCACCAACTATTATTGCCGACGCATGCACACTGTCGAAAGCTGCTAATGGTCGCTCGGGAAATGGCAGCGGTGCCTCAGAGGCCGTTGAGACACTAGAGGACTAGACACGTGGTGGACACTCCTTTAGTTAAGAGTGATGTGCGCGAATCTGGCGACACTTGAACAGCACTATGCGTTGAAACGTGTGTGTGTCTCAGTGAAGTGTATTTTTTTTCTTGTACGTGTGTGTGTAAGCATGCAGGCATTGTGGGTTTTTTTTTTTTTTTTCAACAGCACCATGTGGGAAATGGTGTGTTTGTTTCGGGGAAGTGTTTTCTTGTTTGGCGCATATGGTTGCCTGCTTTATCGATTGTACTTGTGTACACTGTGACCTCATGTCGGTTTCCTTTTTTTCTTTTTGGTTGCTTTGTGGTGGCGCCTGTTTGGTGGGGCCCCGAGGTTTAAGCAGAGAGAATATTGCATGTTCAAAGAACTGCGAAGTGCGGCCGCCGGGTTGGGGACGTTCGACGCCAGTCCTTTATGTTGTTGTTATTAGCGCAGCTACATTTGAGCGCTTGCGCGAATCTTGAGAAGGGTCGGGCGTGTAAGGTCTGGCGTCGTAGGCCAGGGGGGTGAGTCTTCTTTGTCGCAGAAGGGTGCGCTTCCCAAAGAGCTGATTCTCGGGAGACGATAATCTCGGCATAAGGACATCCGTTCTGGTAAGAAGATCGTGGTCGGTCATCGCTTTTGACAACCAGCTAGGTGGTTCCCGGCCAGCGAAGTGCCGGCGGGCGACGTGAGGACATCCGGTGTATCGGCACCCATCCATCTGGATTAGAGTCCGCGGTATGGCTGTCACGCTGGACAGCGTAGTCATCTTGCAGTAATGGCAGGGGGCCTGCAGCCGAACAGCGCAACCATTGTGTGCATTCGCACAGTTCGCGGAGCGTAGTGCGCAGGCCGGTCCTTTCGTCTCTCTCTCTCTCTCCAATCGAGAGGTCGAGTGCTTGATTAAGAGAGCGAGAGGAGAGAACGACAACAAATGTGTTTAGTCTGTCCAATAAACGGACTGAATTGTTTTGGTTGGCCGTGAGGAGAATTGGGAGGAGCAACTGAGGGGTTAAAATCTGGCTCCCGTTTCCTCACAGTCGTTCTGGTCACAGCAAACAGTGCTTGGCACTATCAGCTCTGCGGAGGCAACATGCAACGGTTTCAACGATGAAAGAGTCTTGTAAATATTCACATAAGTTCTTGTACATAAAGTCATGTTGTTGCAATGTATCGAAAGGCACTGGTCTCCATCCTTGACAAGCAGCAACGACAAGACAAGACGGACACCATGCAACCAACCTTCCACTCTCTTGTGTGGCAACAGCCGCCGCTATGCAGCTGGGAGAGCTCTGCTCAAGGGAACAGAGGGAGTGGGTAGAAGGTTGAGTTTTACTTTGTGGTCGAACCCCCTGTAGGTGCTGCACGTTTCCCACAAGAAACTATGCTTACCACTACTTAAAAAAGTAGTGGTTTAGGGCTAGCTGGTTTTCTATTTTCTTAATGCTCTCAGCATTTCATTTTTTGTTCGTCGCCTGAGGGGCTGGGCAAAGCTACTTTGAAATTGTATCGCGATACAATATACTCAAGCAAAAAAGTATTGGAAATACAGATACAGAATATCACTGCAAAAATTTTATGCGATATGATACATACCACTTATAGCTAAAGATACTTTGATACATTAGCAAATTTATTGTTATAGACCCCATAATGTAGTAGCAAATGCTTACGCACAAAAAGGCCTGCTTGACAAATTTTTAAATGTAGCCAATTTTATTTTTAATAAATGTTTGTATCTAAAAAGTTTTCTCCTTCTTGGCCAAAGTAAATTAGTTTACTATGGAAGAACTTATTAGGGTTTGTTTTAGGTGCTTAACAGGACAGCTCTGTAGACATTTTGCTGAAAGGATTCTTGCATGTCACTTTTGTAATTGATGAGAGCCGCTGCTGAGCTTGTCGACAAGCTAGCAGCTTGCCATCTAGAGCCCACAAGCTTTAGTAAGAAGCCTTCACACAATGATGCAGACAGTGATGTGCAATTTTACTTTGCCCATAAGAGACGGTTTCACAATAAGAATCGCTGGTGTACAGCGAGATTTTTAGGCATATTGTGTATATAGGCCTACATAGAGCACATAAAGCTGCTATTACTCTTTGTATTCTTTTAAAGTGCTGGCATAAACCATCCATTACCTATTTACTATATAACATGCAATCAATTATTTTTCAGCAAGAGAAAATGTACACCCCAGAAATGCGTCAGACCTTCTGTACTGTCACGTGGCGATGATCATGCAAAAAGCGATCATCAGTCACTCTTGTAAAGATGAAACTCATCACTGGGCTTACTTGTGCCCAGAAAGCTAAGTAACTCAACGTACAATCAGAGCACGCTGTAATCTCATAGCAGCAATATAGGTCATTGGCCTTCAGTAATCTAATCATCTGCAGAACGTGTCTCATTTCATACATCAGTGATTGCGCTTTGCGGCGTTATTGTTGGTGCTCGTGTGAACTCATGCATAATAAGAGTATACACATACTGCGTGTAATCTGACTAATAATTATTCAGTTTTTATGCCTTAAAATTACAATATGATTATGAGGAAAGCAGAAGTGGAAGGCTCTAGAAATTTTGCCCATATGGTGTTCTACAAATAATAATGTGCAATCAAATCTCAGTACATGCGCCTCTAGCATTTTGCTTTCATTGACATATAGCCACCAAAACAGGATTAGCGCCTAATCTTCGCAGAACAATCTGAGAAATTTTCAAAGTTTACAAAACACTGCGGGGTGGTTTGCGCTAAGCTGTGATAAGTTTTTTTGTATTTTAGACCCTATTCCATGAAAAAGAAAGAAGTAAGAGCGGGTGGCAGTATAGCTGCACAAAAAGAAAAACATTTACATCTAGAGTATAAAAGCCATTCCATTTCAACCATTGATATATGTGGGGTTTTACGTCCCAAAACCACGATATGATTATGACAGACATAGCAGCTGAGGGCTCCAAAAATTTCAGCCATCTGATGTTCTTTAACGTGCGCTGACATCGCACAGTACACAGACCTCCACCATTTCGCCTCCGAAATGTGACCACCAAGCCAGAATCGAATTTGCAACATCCATGTCAGCAGCCGAGCACCTTAACCACTACTTCATCATAGCCAACATTTCCAACCATTTAGAGTCAATAACTTCAGATGCACAAAACAGGTGGCATTCCTATAGTTATGACAATAAAGCATGAAGTATCCTCAACTTACCCATTGAGGTAAGACAATGAAAAAAAAAAAAAGATCAGGGCCTATGAAAACTTGCCTGAAGTAGCTCGTTGAGATGCTCATTTGATATAAGAATGTCGCAAACCCCCTTACTAAGATCTTTAAGATGGCTCCTAAACATTCTTATTATTACATTGCAAACTCAATTTGGTCATTTAACATGCCCACATAATGACAATCTTTTTCCAAACCACCTTGGCAAAAGAGTAAACTGAAGTGAATATAACTGAGTAAATACTAGTCGAAATAAAGCAGACAGGTAGAAGTGAGGACCAAATAAACAGGTAGGTTAGCAGATTAGATTAAAAAGTTTGCAGGTATAACGTAGCAATAGAAAGCACAAGACTGGGTTGATTGGTGGATCATGGGAGAGGCCTTTGCCCTGCAGTGGGTGTAGTCAGGCTGATGATGATGATTTGAAAGCGGCAATAGGTCATCACCGTTGAACTATCGCCCCATTTCAATTACGTCCGTACCATCAAAAATACTGGAACATATAATTTTTTCGCACATCATTAATCACCTCGAACGCCATAACATTCTCTCCACATCGCAACATGGTTTTCGCAAGGGGCTGTCCTGCGAAACGCAGCTTGCTTCATTTACACATTATTTTGCACTTAAACCTTGACAGAAACATCCAAACAGACGTAATTTTCCTAGATTTTGAAAAGGCATTCGACAAGGTACCCCACCGTCGCTTAATGTATAAACTATCACTGCTGAATCTTGACCCATTTGCACTTAATTGGATTGAAAACTACCAACGAAAGCAATTTGTCGAAATAAATAGCGCACAGTCTACCACAGCACCCGTTCTGTCCGGTGTACCACAGGGTACAGTACTCGGGCCGTTGCTATTCTTAATTTATGTTAATGATCTACCGTCTGACATTTCTAATAACATTCGCCTATTTGCGGATGGTTGTGTGTTATATTCCAAAATTACATGTAAGCAAGACCAAATTAATCTACAATCTGATCTTTTTCGTATTGAAAATTGGTATAAAACTTGGCAAACGTCCTTAAACGTACCAAAATGCAAACTAATGTCATTTTCCCGGCGTGCATGCCCATTATTTCACAATTAAACCCTTAAAGGCTCTTCATTACAATCCACAAAAGAGTACAAGTACTTAGGCATCCATATCACCAACAATCTATCTTGGACAGTACACATGTACAAAGTAATCGCCAGCGCCAGTAGATCCCTCGGGTATCTGCAGCGCACGATGAAATTTGCTCCTTCAGACTTAAAATTGTTGGCCTATAAAACCCTTATCCGTCCAAAACTAGAATATGCAGCCGCTATATGGGACCCGCACCAACGTTACCTCATCGACAACATAGAAGCCATCCAAAACTGGGCTATTAGATTTGCTTTCTCTGATTTTTCTTCATACACTAGCGTCACAAATCTCAAGTCGCGTGCGTCCCTTCCTCCCCTCAACAACCGTCGGAAACTAGCAAGGCTGGCATTATTCCATAGGTTTCATTACTCATTATCACCAAACTCCTACGTCACGCCAAAATCGCATGTATACACTCGCACCAAAAACGAACATCAAGTTTCATACCCCCGCCCACGAACTAACACTTTCGCGCAATCCTTTTTTGTTCGGTCAGCCAAAGACTGGAACAATCTTCCCGCTCACGTGGTACAGACCAAAGACCTTGACCAGTTTAAATCGCTGCTTACCGCGCCCGGAATTGTGTAATATCCTCATGTCATTTTTATGGTTCCCGTTTTTCTGACTTTCATTGTTGTCAGTGCAGGCGAAGTAATGGAGCGTTGCCTTCTGACATCATATTGTTTTCTGTTTTTACCAAATTTATAGCTACCTAGCTCATTGCCGTTGTTTGCATTCTGACTTGTATGTTTGCACCATTGTACTGCTGTAAAGCGCGGTTATCCAAGCTGTTTAAACTCTGATTGGTCCCAATGTAAAACATGTAGCGTGTCCGGCCATGTAGTTTCTTTTATGCTTCTTCACTTATTTATTGTTGTAACGGTCTTGTATATAGTTATGTTGGTAGCACACCTCCCCCTCACCCCTACCCTCGTTTTTTGTTCTAGTCTGTCACTTGTACTAACCCTCATGTAATGCCTCCTTCTAGGAGGCCCTTGAGGTATGAAAATAAATAAATAAATAAATAAACTGCGCATTAAAAGACATACTGCATTCACTAGACAAAAAAAAAACAGTTCAGAGCCCTAGGTATGGCATGCAAGAGAAGCTCAACAGAGAAAGCAGTTGTGCTAAGAATCTTATTATTAAGAGCTTTTTGAATAAAAACCGCAAGAGAAACTGACATGGTACGTCAAGATATCGTCTCATAGATAAACGATTGTTCTGTTAGATATAGCATCTGTGCTGGTGATGCTTTGGTTCCATGCTGGAGAGCGACATCAAAATTAGTGCGGGTATCGCAACACACATTATGGAATGCAGCATTGCAAGTGGCTAAGGGTAATACCTCTGTCACACAGCCACCACCAAACGCCATTTTCCTCCATTCAGCATTCAACTCCCTGATGGAGCTTTACGAGAATAAAGTCATGGCGGTGCAATACTGCTCAGCACAAGCTTTCAACTGACAGCCGTATGGGGCTGAAACAGCGCTGCCAGGCATGCTGAAACGTCCCATTTTTTACATATGTAGTCACCTTTAAAGCAACGTAGTCGCGTTTTGTTATGTGTGTGACATATAATATAGGAAAATTAAAGTGGAAAGTATGCGATATGTTATAGCAAGACATGTATTCTCCATGCATGGAGAAGTTGAAAGCAATGCTAGCCTACACCGCTGTTGTTTTGATGGTCAAACGCAGCATAAACATGTGGGTTGTGCTGTGTTCTTTGCTGTAGTTTTTTGCTGTGAAATTGTGTATGTTTGTGTCTCTAGGCTTGTAGGATGAGTGACGCAGCTTAAGACGTGAAAAAAAAAGGTGCTTTTGTCATGGCCACATTTATTCATGCTGAAGTGGAGCTGAAAGCATCGGCCGCCAAAGTACGCGCGATCAAGCGTCAAATGATCGCGAACAACTTTTTGGTTGCTGTGTTGGCATCTTCTTTCTTCCACGGGCAATGTGGGGCTACACTTTTGCCTGTGGCAGCACGGCGATGCATTGGTGTAGAGAGTACAGGTGCTCATGTCCTTAAAAATACAATTAAAACTTACAATACATGGTGTGTAATGTTACAACTAACAAAAGTATAATATTAAAATTTATAACTGAGCTTATAGGACATCTTTTTTTGTGCGGTTTTCTTCTTAGTAATCACTACCTGAGAACGAGGGTACTCCATCGATCCCAAATAGTCGTTCCGGGACTCCTTTCCACAAAAGCACCATCTGACTGCCTCGGCGAAATGTAGACTGTGCAACACGACACTGCATCTCCCGACGAAACGACGAACTAGATAAATGGAGTTCAGTGGTGGCTGTTTGACAGGAGTATAGGTGTCATGGCTCAGACACAACAAAACAGGAGGAAAAGTGTAGTATCATGTGGCGGACGCGCCGCACGGAGAACACAGGGCACGGCGCTAAAGTGCCGGCCGACAAGAAGTACACAGCAGCTGGTAGCCAAGCAGGAACTCTTTTAGATACACAAGCACCACGATGTGTACATATGTACAGAGCCCTCTAGGGGCCAGCCAACAGGTTCCAAAAGCGGAACCGAAACCCCGATACCACACCATCCCCCCCCTTGAAATTAACAACATGCGGGGTCCTAACACGTAACAAGGCAAAATAAAAATAAAAATGAATGCTATAAATAAACAAGTAAAGAGATGCACAGTATAACACAAGGAATTGCACAGCAAACGCAAAAAGACAAAGCACACGCTGCACACTACACCATCATCCCCTCCTCCGAGAGAGGATGTCCGCATAGTCCCTGTCTCGCTTAAGTCTACAGCCTCGACGCCTGTAGTGGTGCCATTTCCACGACAGGCACTGTCGCCGCCCACAGCATTCAGATGATTCTAAACAATTAGCCCATGTTCTGTCCTTCAAATGCACTTCTGGCACAGTAGGGGCAGACGGGACACAGCTCGGCGCCACTGATGCAGGCGCCGTGCACAGAACAGGAACGGGCACAACCGGCGCAAACGCGACTTGCAAAAGCACCTCCACCGTATGCTGAATCGGAACTGACTCTGGAATCTTGGCTGTCCCACTCGGCAGGTGCACCTCCGGTGGATGGCAAACAAAGACAGTATCCCGGAGGTCATCATCAGTTGGAAGAAGTACAGCCGGAGTGAAAGTAGTAGCAGGCAGAATGGGAGTAGCAGGCACACGCAAAGTATGGACAGATGAGACGGAAGTGGGCAAGGTATGGTCAGCAGCAGCGGGCGCGACCAGAACAGCCATCCTCACAGTAGCAGTACTCCCAGTCGAAGCATGTACAGTCCGGGTATGCCCAACTGCAGGCAACACGGCAGGAGCAGGTGCATCAAGAACACGATCAGCTGGGGGGCCAACAGGTGCAGCCCCAGTGAGCACACTCTCAGTCTGTGCCAGAATTGTCATAGCCACTTATAGGACAGTAACTGTTTTGGTCACCGTTGTCACACCTGTCCCGTTTATTAGGGAGGCGATCGCCGGGCTAATTCCAAGAGCCGAAGTATCGGCCCCCCGAACCGCACCACGAAAGCGTGGACAATTTAGAAGTGGTCCTTATTGGTGCGTCAGCGGACGCCGGCTGTGGCCCAAAGAACAAGTCAGAGCCGAGAGTTGATAAACAAACAAATTATATTCTCAATAATGGCAGATCGAAAATAATACACAAAAATGCACACTCCACACTAGTTACATACAATACGTCACCAATCAGACAACGTACTACACAGTACAATCAGCCACACTCAAAACAACTGACACAGACAACAATACGCACTACAATGCAGTCGCATGCATTGAACAACCAAGACACTTAAGGACTAAAGAGATAGAAAACCTATTCAGTCCAAAGTCCTTGGAACAAAAGTCTGAATGATACTCTTCCGAGAATCACTCACTCAAAGTCCAGCGTTGTTGTCGTTCCGTAGTTCTCGAAGTTTCTCTTCCAGGAAACCTCGCGTCCTCAAATGGCCACTCTCCAAGCTTCAAACTTCTTCGCCGGAAATCCGTCGGCTTCACACACGCAGCTGTTGCCCGCGTCTTCGCTCGATAGCGGTAAACCCACGCTCTTGCCTGTAGCTCGAGCCGTCCCTACGGACCAAAAACTTCGCCGACTACACGGCGGACTCTCTATGCACTCTGGCGCTCACTTCCGTCTCCTCCTGTTCTGTCACTACGGGCAGAACCTTCGCCGACTACACGGCGGAATCCCTACGCGCTCTGGCGTTAACTTCCGTCTCCTCCTGATTTCTCGTCTCGGCTGCTCGGTTAAATACCTTGCGCGCGACTTTCCAGATGTTTCTCGTCATTTCGTCGGCGCGATACGCAGCGAAGGCTGGGGAGAGGCACGAGACGGTTCGACTGCCCTCTCCCGAGGATGAGTCACTCGGTCTGACCCCGCCTCCTTCGTTCGAGAAAAATCGCGGTCTTGCTGGGCCGCCGATGTGGGGTGAGGAGGATCGTCTGCGAAGCCGTGCTTCTGCGGGGAGAGCGCGCGCCCGGGAGCCCTGGATGTTTGCTTTCTTTTTTTTTCTTTTTACCTCGCGGCGTTTCTGCCGCCCGTTGTCGCAAGTATTTGGCGGCGCGCTCTTGTTTAGCGCTCGTTCTGTGACACGGCCCCCCACTTTAAGAATATTATCTCATAATATTCAAAACCACACAAACGAGCGCGAACAGTCACCACACATTCTCACAGACTGTAACACAATCCGTCGCTCATGACACTTCACATTCACAATATATCACTCAATACAATCGTACAATGTAGTTCAATTCCACAACACATGAAATATAGCCACAGGTACATGCCTACAACACTTCATCACACATTCTAAACAATACAAACGTACAAAGTTCTGTCTATCCAACAATTATACAACACTATACATCACACCATCGCACAGAACACTGACTCGCTCGACATACACTTGAGACACAGGATAACAAGAACATTAACACAACATATGTCACTCAGCACTGCCCAACACATTCTGATTCGACCTCAGCACTTATCCTGAATACTTCGAACAGCGCTTGCGCCCCTTTTTGCGGTGCTCGCTCGATCTCTTCTTGTGCTTCCACGTTCTTTTTCGGCGAGCCTTTTCCAACGACGATATCTGAGGCGTCGTCTCAGCCATCGTTGTCTCTTCCGACACCGTTAATGCGTCATTACATTCGACGGGTCCTGTCTGTTTATTTACCCGCTTGATCATGCCTCTACATTTTGCCCGGCTGGTCAACTCCGTCTCCTTTACACTGTCGGTCGGTTGAGGTCTTGCCGACGTAAGTCCGGTTGCTCGGCCCGTGAACTTATTCGACACGATCGTCTTCTCCTTCGCTGTCTCTTGCGCCGCAGCTTCACCTTGGGCTCTAGTGAGATCCGTCACGGGATGCTCCTCCACTGTATCTCGCGGCCGCTGTGTTGGCGAGGGCTCTATCTTCGGGTCTTCTCCCAAACATTCTGGATCACTTGGCCCTCGCGCCCCGTCGATGTTTCCGATGACAAGGTCATACAGGGGGGTCGTCATGCATAAAGCAGTAACCTTCCCGCTGAAGTACAGGGTTTCAACTTCAATTTCTGCTTCGGGAAGCATCCGGACCGTACGGTCAATTAGGCAAACCGGTTTCGTTCTGCCTGTCAACTCCCTTTCCCGTACCAAATTTCTCCTCACGATAACCGTGGAGCTACCGGTGTCTCTTAGGACCGTAATCTTTTTGTCCGCAACTTTTCCAGGCAGCGCTGGCATTCCTTTCGTAACACCGGTTGGCTGTTTTGACATTACAGCACCCACAATAGGAATTTTCTCCCCATTCTTCAACTCTACGAATCCATCAGTGACGGCATTATTATCAGATTTCGGTGCTGCTTGCACACAGGATACCTGGTGAGATTGACTCACTCCGTTCCGACAAGCATCTGCTTTGTGCCCAGTCTGACCACACTTGAAACATTTTACTGCCGTAGGGCTCGTAAAGATTGTTCGACAGTTTTTCGCGCGATGACCCACTCGGTTGCACAGAAAACACCGCGGAATGCTCTCTGGTGCACGCTTCTTTTCTTCGGGAACCAATTTCTTCGAATCATCGGGACACGCCTTCTTGACCTTGGCCAAATTAGTTCCACCTTGCGCTTCCAAGAATTGATCAGCCAATTCAAGCATTCCTTCAAATGACTCCGCCTTCCTCTCTTTCAAATACAGCGACAGGCTTGGGTGGCAACTAGTAAAAAATTGTTCTTTAATTAGCAGCTCTCTAAGCTCATCGTACTCCTGTGCTGTCCCTGAAAGTTCAATCCATCTGTCGAAATAGTGGCAAAGTCGGGCAGCATACTGCGTAGCTGTCTCACCATCAGCTGGCTTTCCTGTCCGAAATCTGTCCCGGAATCCTTCCACGGTAAATCTAAATCGCTTCAACAAAACAGCTTTCACCTTTGCGTAGTTGGCTGCATCGGTCGGCGTCAGCCTGCCGTACACACTGTTACATTGCAGTGGGTGTTATAGCAACGTGCAGGTTCTTAGTTAATGGGTGTCCGAGCCGTCGCCCCAGACTCCCACGAAAAGACGAGGCCGTTTGTACGCCACACTTTATACACACGAAAAACGAACACACATAACATGGACAGGCTATTTAAAGAATCCTTCACTGTCTCTGTGAACTATCAAAGTCCTAAACTAACCGTCCCTCCTTTTTAGCATGGACGCAAGACATGAGGTCGGTCTCACCGAGGTTCGTTGCTACGTCTTGAGCTGGCTCGCGTTGTCCGCACGGTCAACCAGGCGACTAGTTGATGGGTAGGCTCCGCCCCCGCAGCCACGTCGCGGCTGGACACATCTGCTGGAGCTCGAGCCCGTAGCCCGACAGCTCCGCGTTGCTCGCACGGTAGACCAGGTGGACCCGTTGGCGCGGTAGACCAGGCACTACCACCGGCCGCGTCCCGGCCGGACACCTCTGCTGGAACTCGTGCCCGTAGCCCGACAGCTCCGCGTGTCCTCAAGCACAGGATGCCTTGAAGCCGCAGCACGTCAGCGACGCACGGCCGTGGCAGGTAGAACGTGGCAGGTAGGCCGGGCTCGACTGTTACTAGGCTCGGGTCCGGAACCCAACGGCCGAGTCGAGAGCCCCGTCTTCCTCGTTCCTTCTCGTACCTTCGCCGCCACGCTACTCAGCGCTCGTGCTACCTTCGTCGTTGTCTGCTTCAAGCGCGCACTTTGTATGGCGCGCACTTTGAATGGCGCGCACTTTGAAGCTTCGCGCACGACACATATCACAAAAGCCCCCCCTTAAATGAGTTTTTCTTTTCTTTTTTTCTTAAAAAAAAAAAAAAAAAACTGCTGACACGTGCGCGGTCTGTAAACCCCTTCACTGTATATGTCCTCTGTATAGTTCACATGTCGAGGTCCAATATTTACTAAATACACAAGAACACCGTTAAATACACTGACATACTTTGAGTGTCCAACACCCAATATCACAGTGCATGAAGTCCGAACTCTTGGCTCACAATCTACTCATGAAGTCCCTTGGTCAATAGTGTAAACTGGTATAGGTGAATCTGCCTCCTCTTCTTCCATCACTACGAATGACGCTGTTTGTGTAAACCTCTCCGGTTCGCGATCCTCGTAACGCTTTAACATGTTGATGTGGAACAACTTGGTGTCACGTCCCAAGTCCAACCAGTAGTCATGACTGCCCTTTTTCCCTGTGACCTTAAAAGGTCCTTTCCATTGCATGAGTAATTTATTTTCCGTAGTAGGGAGTAGAATAAGGGCCCGGTCGCCTACTTCAAGCTGACGTTTCGTGCTTCGCTGATCATAGTATTGCTTCTGTGATTTTCTTGCTCGTGTCAAGTTCTCATGAGCCAACTGCAGTGTTTTTTCAAGACGATCTCGCAGATCCAATACATATCCGTAAGTTGTCTTCGCCTCGTCGCCGATGTGTTCTCCAATCCATAATTCTTTTAACAAACTAAGTGGTCCTCTGACGTCACGCCCGTAAATAAGTTCGAAGGGAGAAAATCCCGTGCTGGTCTGAGGCACTTCACGATAGGCAAAAAGGAGTGGGGCAAGCAACCGATCCCAGGATCTTGGTTCCTCCTGGCAGAGCTTCCGCAACATCTGTTTTAACGTACCGTTAAATCGTTCCACCCACCCGTTACACATAGGATGGTAAGGTGTAGAACTGAGGTGCTTAATGGCCAGTAACTCGTTGACTTCTTTCATCAGTTCGGAAGTAAAACAAGATGCTTGATCACATAGAATTTCACGCGGGAATCCTACGCGTGAGAACATCTCCACCAGGCCCTCTGTTACTGTCGCCGAATCGATTGCTGGCAGGGCCACCGCGTCCGGGTAGCGCGTGGCGAAGTCCACCATGGTCAATATGTAGCGGTTTCCGTTTCTCGACACAGGTTTTAAAGGACCGATAATATCGATTGCCACTCGCTCGAAAGGGGTGTCGATCAACGGCATTACGCCCAGAGGCGCCTTGCCCACTTTACCTTTTGGATATGCTCTTTGGCAAATGTCACAGGATCGCACGTATCTCTTTACTTCTTCCTGAACTCCTGGCCAATAGAATGATCCTAGTACTCGGTCAATTGTCCTCTTGATGCCTTGATGGCCCGCCATCAGACTTTCATGAGCTAGCTGCAGTACTTGGCTCCGCAGTTTGCGAGGAACAACTACCTGCTGTACTATCTTGCCGGAGGATAACCGATAATGGCGATATAAAACTCCCTTTTGCATAACAAACGAATATTCTGTCGATCCTCTCCCAAAAAACACCTGCCCAACTTTGTTCCTACAGAGATCTAGGCTCTTGTCCTCCGCCTGCTCAATCTTGAAGATTCGTTGGTTGATATTCAAAGCGGTTGCTTTCACCGAATCCAACGAAGTACTTGATTTCTTGACTACGCTGATCATTGGTCTCTCGTAGCGATCTGCTTTCATCACCCCTAATCTCTCCTTGACGCTTTTAGACTTCGTCTTCCTTTCCGACAGTCCCTCGCTCCACCTGCTATCTGGATCATTGGGATCACGGGATCCTGGCACGTTTCCCACGATGACGTCATACAATGGGGAAGTCATGCATTTAACGATCACCGTGCCAGAAAAATAGGGCGAAAATATCTCCACTTTTGCTTCGGGAACTTTTATTCTGCTCCCATCGGCTAAAAATACTGTCGTCATAGCTCCTGTCAGCACTTCGTCGGGCACGAGGGAACGTCGCACAACCGTCGTGTTACTTCCTGTATCCCGAAGAACAGAGACAGGCTTACCAAATAGGAGACCCTGGAGAACTGGCATCTGATATTTCGTTGCCATTTGTTGCGTGTTTACTGCCCCCGACACATTATTCGCGGGCCCGCCGCCGGATGCGTTATCATTGTCTTTAGAGTTCTCTTCGGACAATATACATGAAGCCTTTTTATACGTGGCGGGTTTCTTGGTGCAAACTTGGGTATCGTGTCCTGCCCTACGACAATGCCCACAGTAAGGTTGCTTCATCCGAGCGCGACAATCTGAGGCTTTATGGCCGATTTTGTTGCAAACAAAACATTGCACTGAAGTTTTTGAGGTCGTGCTCCCACTTTTCACAGCCATGCCGTTTTCAGCCTTTTCTCGGAAAACAAGCAGGTTAGACTGTCGCTGTGCCTCTAAAAACTGATCTGCCGCTTCAGCCATTTCTTCAAGTTTACGGCAATTCTTTTCACGCAAAAAGAGCGCCACTCGATCATGACACTTACTGATGAACTGTTCAGCTACAATCAGGTCACGAACTGACGCGTATTCTTTGTCTACTTTCGACATTTCCACCCATCGGTCGAAAAAACTCATTAATCGTGCAGCGTACTGCCGGCCGGTTTCTCCCTCTTGAGGCTTACTGTGCCGGAACTTCTCACGGTACCCTTCCGCTGTGAAGCGAAATCGCTGAAATAGAGCCAGTTTCACTTTCTCGTAATCAAGTGCATCTTCAGGGGATAGGCGACCAAACACTTTTAGCGCTTCTCCGCTTAGGCACAAACTCAGAGCCGTGGCCCACTTGTCTCTAGGCCACTCTTGCCCTGTCGCCACATTCTCGAACCTTTTTAAGTACGCATCTAGGTCATCCCGGTTTTCATCAAATCCTGGTATAAAATTATGAGGATTGACGTTGGAAGACACCCTTGATGATCGACCTATGTCTGCCCCGACAGGCTCTCTGGCGGTTTCAGTCTGAGTCAGTTGAAGGCGCAATTGGATCGTCCTTTGGGCCTGCTCCTCGACTTGTAATTGCAACTGCATTTGTTCCTTCTTCGCCTCTCTTTCTGCCGCCCTTTCCTCACGAGCTCGAGCTTCTCGCTCATCAATCCAAAGTTTCAATTCCGCACCTTCCAAACCCATGCGCATGGCTAACGCCATTAAATCTGTCGAGCTCATCTTTTCCTCACTAATCGTCAGCCTGACTCAAGCGATACAAATGGCCTCGTCCTGTCGCAGCGGACGCCAGTGTTACATTGCAGTGGGTGTTATAGCAACGTGCAGGTTCTTAGTTAATGGGTGTCCGAGCCGTCGCCCCAGACTCCCACGAAAAGACGAGGCCGTTTGTACGCCACACTTTATACACACGAAAAACGAACACACATAACATGGACAGGCTATTTAAAGAATCCTTCACTGTCTCTGTGAACTATCAAAGTCCTAAACTAACCGTCCCTCCTTTTTAGCATGGACGCAAGACATGAGGTCGGTCTCACCGAGGTTCGTTGCTACGTCTTGAGCTGGCTCGCGTTGTCCGCACGGTCAACCAGGCGACTAGTTGATGGGTAGGCTCCGCCCCCGCAGCCACGTCGCGGCTGGACACATCTGCTGGAGCTCGAGCCCGTAGCCCGACAGCTCCGCGTTGCTCGCACGGTAGACCAGGTGGACCCGTTGGCGCGGTAGACCAGGCACTACCACCGGCCGCGTCCCGGCCGGACACCTCTGCTGGAACTCGTGCCCGTAGCCCGACAGCTCCGCGTGTCCTCAAGCACAGGATGCCTTGAAGCCGCAGCACGTCAGCGACGCACGGCCGTGGCAGGTAGAACGTGGCAGGTAGGCCGGGCTCGACTGTTACTAGGCTCGGGTCCGGAACCCAACGGCCGAGTCGAGAGCCCCGTCTTCCTCGTTCCTTCTCGTACCTTCGCCGCCACGCTACTCAGCGCTCGTGCTACCTTCGTCGTTGTCTGCTTCAAGCGCGCACTTTGTATGGCGCGCACTTTGAATGGCGCGCACTTTGAAGCTTCGCGCACGACACATATCACACACACTGAGCGCTTCACCACTCAAGCAAGTACTCAAAGCCGTTGCCCATTGATGTTCCGGCCAATTCTGGCTCTTCGCAATCGTCTCAAATCTGTGGAGGTACGCGTCTAGGTCGTCCTTCCTTTCATCAAACGCTACGAGCAGCTTGCTTGGGTTCAAGCGGAAGCCGTGATCTTCCCGTTCGCTGCTTTCAACTCTAGCTTGGACGGGAGTTTCGCTTCGCTGTTGCAAACGGAGCCGCTCGAGTTCCATCTCGTGCTGCCGCTGCCGCTCCCTTTCCTCTCTTTCTTCTTTCAGCTGTCGCTCCTTTGTCTCTCTTTCTTCCTTCAGCTGTCGCTCCCTCGCTTCTCTTTCTTCTCTCGCCCTTTCGGCTGCCAACTTCTCTCTCTCCAACTCAGCTTCTTTTTCCGCTTTGGCTCTTTCGACCGCCAACCTCTCTTTTTCCAGCTCGGCTGCTTTTTCTTCTTTTTTCCCTCTGGGTGACCCACTTCCGTAGTTCGGCGCCAGAAAGACCCATCTTTTCACCAAGAGCAACTAACTTTTCGAGATCCATGGTGTCTCGCAAATAAAACCTTGCCGCGTGCAAAAAGTATCTGCCTAGATCAGTCTATCGGAGCACTCCCCTGCACTCGTTAACAAGAACACTGAACAACCCACAAAATCGTTCCGATAGCACTATCAACAACTCGAGGCTCTTTCTCACTACTTTGGACACACTGTGCACCAAAAGGTCCTGTCGCGGACGCCAGATTAATTGTCACACCTGTCCCGTTTATTAGGGAGGCGATCGCCGGGCTAATTCCAAGAGCCGAAGTATCGGCCCCCCGAACCGCACCACGAAAGCGTGGACAATTTAGAAGTGGTCCTTATTGGTGCGTCAGCGGACGCCGGCTGTGGCCCAAAGAACAAGTCAGAGCCGAGAGTTGATAAACAAACAAATTATATTCTCAATAATGGCAGATCGAAAATAATACACAAAAAAGCACACTCCACACTAGTTACATACAATACGTCACCAATCAGACAACGTACTAC
Source organism: Rhipicephalus microplus (assembly GCF_043290135.1). Lineage (NCBI taxonomy): Eukaryota > Metazoa > Arthropoda > Arachnida > Ixodida > Ixodidae > Rhipicephalus > Rhipicephalus microplus. Next base: position 317,283 of record NC_134704.1, on the reverse strand, counting down.
ACAGTACAATCAGCCACACTCAAAACAACTGACACAGACAACAATACGCACTACAATGCAGTCGCATGCATTGAACAACCAAGACACTTAAGGACTAAAGAGATAGAAAACCTATTCAGTCCAAAGTCCTTGGAACAAAAGTCTGAATGATACTCTTCCGAGAATCACTCACTCAAAGTCCAGCGTTGTTGTCGTTCCGTAGTTCTCGAAGTTTCTCTTCCAGGAAACCTCGCGTCCTCAAATGGCCACTCTCCAAGCTTCAAACTTCTTCGCCGGAAATCCGTCGGCTTCACACACGCAGCTGTTGCCCGCGTCTTCGCTCGATAGCGGTAAACCCACGCTCTTGCCTGTAGCTCGAGCCGTCCCTACGGACCAAAAACTTCGCCGACTACACGGCGGACTCTCTATGCACTCTGGCGCTCACTTCCGTCTCCTCCTGTTCTGTCACTACGGGCAGAACCTTCGCCGACTACACGGCGGAATCCCTACGCGCTCTGGCGTTAACTTCCGTCTCCTCCTGATTTCTCGTCTCGGCTGCTCGGTTAAATACCTTGCGCGCGACTTTCCAGATGTTTCTCGTCATTTCGTCGGCGCGATACGCAGCGAAGGCTGGGGAGAGGCACGAGACGGTTCGACTGCCCTCTCCCGAGGATGATTCACTCGGTCTGACCCCGCCTCCTTCGTTCGAGAAAAATCGCGGTCTTGCTGGGCCGCCGATGTGGGGTGAGGAGGATCGTCTGCGAAGCCGTGCTTCTGCGGGGAGAGCGCGCGCCCGGGAGCCCTGGATGTTTGCTTTCTTTTTTTTTCTTTTTACCTCGCGGCGTTTCTGCCGCCCGTTGTCGCAAGTATTTGGCGGCGCGCTCTTGTTTAGCGCTCGTTCTGTGACAACCGTTGATGTGCCTTTAAGACCGGTCGACTCCGTAGTAGTGCGGCAGACCCACGCGAAGTGTCCACTACGTCCGCGCCGCGAAAACGTCCGGCTCCTGGCAGGGCAAGCAGCGGAGTGGGCACAATGCCGCGTCGAGCCACAGTGGTAACAGGCACCCACACGAGCCGGCGGAGAAGCTGGAGAGCAGGTGTCCGAAGGAGGAGTCCCGCAGCGCCATCTTGCAAAGAAGCTTGGGGAGGACGGCCACCCTTTGGCCTGACATCTTGAATCCCTCGGCGAGCTAAGCCGTCGTCTTGAATCGGACGAGACGACACTGCGTCGACTCGCGGTCCCGATAACTATAGCAACGCGAGGTCGACGCCCCCCTCCTCCCTCGCTACATCGGCGCTTTCTGTACGGAGAAGTCCTTGCCCATCTTAAAGAAAAGTTCTTTGGAGGTGCGGCGACGTGATGCCAGAGACGATCTGGTCAAAGGCAAGGATACCGCCCGCCGCACCGAATTCACAAAGCTTGGCTACTCGGCATACTTCCTGAATAAATTATATTGCCGACTGGTCTGGGCCCTGACGCGGGGCTTTCAACTGGGCGCGCAAACACACCGCGTCCGGTTGCGGGTGAAATAGTTTATTAAGCAGCGCAAGAGCCGCGTCGAACACGTCCGTCGTTTACTGATTTGGCCGGTCGGCTCCCGGCTGCTGCTCATCTTCGGCGGCACGCAGGTAGGTGTTGAGGCCCTCCAACGCACAAGGCGTTCAGGAGCAGCGCCTTCGTGTGCTCTGGTGCGGCGTCCCTGGTGTAGTGGGCGCTGAATGCTATGTTGATCCTCTAATAGATGGCGCTCGGAACATGCATGCACCACCTCATGTGGGGTATATAGCAGGGGGGCAGTTCGGAATAAAGGGGTTTTTTGTTGTTGCTATGAGCCGTGCTCGTGTCTTACTCGGCGACTCTGAACATGGTGTCAGAAGTGGTCATCTAACGCGGAGTTATGGACCAGACAACCGGTACAGACGCCGGGTCTTCCCAGCTCATGGACAAGACAACCAGCACAGACGCCGGGCCTCCCCAGCTCACCCTCGTTCACGTCGGTACGCCGGGACTTCACCCTCTGTCGCCTTTCAACTTCACCAGCCCTGCGGAATGAACAACATGGATAACAAGGTACGAAGATTACGCCTTCGCGGCCAGAATCAACACAGCCACCAACAAGGTGCAGGTGTGAACTCTTTTATATTGCATGGGTTCCCAAGCACGTAGCATCTTGTCATCGCTAGGACTGTCTGCTCCGGAAGGAAAACTGCCCATTTGCGGAAGTCAAGGCTAAGCTCACTTCGCATTTTGTCCACCCCATCAATGAGATTTATGAGAGCCGCCAATTCCACCGCCGGGTACAAGAACATGGGGAGCCGGTTGATGAATTTTTACTGCCCTTAGGAATCTTGTCAAGCGTTATGGGTACAACAACGCCGAGATCGAAGACCGCCTTGTGCGAGACAAGTCTGTCGTTGGATTGCGCAATGAGAAGCTATCAGATCAATTGTGTTGATGTACGAAACTTACAAAAGAGGGGGCGTTGTGCCAAGCACGTGTTCACGAAGAAGCCGAAAAAGAGCGTCTATCTCGAGAAATTTCCAGCGGGAATGGGGCCTTCGACAGCTTAAACGTGGACGCGGCGCAACGCGCAAAGTATGCGTCATCGCGTCGCCGTAAGTCGTTGCAGCCAACTCAGTCTACTTGCGATTACTGCGACCGTGGTCACCACTCCCGAAAAGAATGCCCAGCTCACAAGGCCACATGCAATTTCTGCAGGAAGCATTGCTGTTTGCCTGGCCAAGCATCGAGAGGAGCTGTTAGGCTCAGTTGAACTTCACGTGTTCAGTACGCGTCGGGCACGATATGCGGACATTCATGTGAATGGTCACCTCGCACACTTCAAGATAAAACTCAGGAGCCGAAGTAACGGTGGTTTCACCTTTTTTTATGGCATTACCTACTGTTTTGGATAAAGTGGACGCCGGGGTATCTGGTCCTGAACATCAAATGTTGCACGTTCTGGGATCTTTCACTGCTACGTTGAAGTGGCGTAACAAGGTGTCTGTGCAAAGACTGTATGTTATCAAGAAGGAAACGACACACCTCCTGGGATTACCGGCAATTGAAGACTTGGGCACCGTTCAGTTTTTGGACTCTGTGGATGGTATTCCGTCACCCCAAGCAAAAATTTTTCGTGGACTTGGGGAAGTGCAAGAAAAATACCACATTTGCGTCGCTCGAAATGCTCGTCCCTTTTCATTGAGTGTTCCTCGACGAATACCTCTGCCTCTGCTCGAGCAGGCGAAGAAGGAATTGGATGAAATGGAAACCCAAGGAGTCATTCGCAAGGTTGATGCGCCTACCGCACGGTGTTCAAGTCTCGTCGTCGTGCCGAAGCCGTCGGGCGGGTACAGGCTCTGTGTTGACTTGACGAAGCTTAACAAAGTTATCCTGCGGGAACGCTACATTCTGCCAACAGTTGAAGGCATCTAAAGCCAGCTTGGTGGGGCAAGAATTTTCCCCAAGCTTCATGCAAGATCCAGCTTCCACCAAATCAAACTAACTCGTGAGAGCGAAGAACTGACGACATTCATAACACCTTTTGGCCACTATTGCTACAAGCGTCTTCCCTTTGGCATTGCGACAGCACCCGAGGATTTCCAACGCTTCATGTCGGGACTGCTCGAAGGCATCACTGGAGTCATCAACATGATAGACGACATACTCGTCTTTGGTAGGAACCGTCAAGAGCATGACCAGCGTTTAGCTGGAGTCTTGGCGCGTTTGATTCAAATGGGCGTAACTCTTAAAGAAAAGAAGTGTCAGTTCCGAGTCTTTTCTGTCAAGTTCTTACGAGTTGTTGTCAGCGAGCAAGAAATTAGTCCAGACCCGGACTAAGTCAAGGCTATTATGGATCTCCCACCACCAATCGATGTTAGTGGTGTTCACCGATTACTTGTAATGATAAACCATGTGGCTCGATTCATTCAAAACCTGTCTGAGATCTCCACACCTATTCATACACTCTTCAACAAGAACAACGCACAGAGCTGGAGTTACAACCAAGAGCAAGCGCTCAAGATTACAAAGTTTTTGCTCAGCTCCGACACATGTATGACTATGTACAATCCCCATTACCCAACTATAGTATCGGCTGACGCAAGCTCTCATGCCCTTGGCGCCGTCTTACTCCAAGATCAACCGTCAGGAATTTGACGGGCAGTTGCCTATGCTTCTACATATCTCACTACTACAAAAAGACGCTACAGTCAAACGGAAAAGGAGTCTCTGGCTGTCACAAGGACTGTCACCAGGTTCGACCAATACCTACGTGGACTCAGCTTTGAGGTCGAATCCGATCACCTTCCGCTTGTAGCTCTCCTGTCAAGCAAAGATCTATACGTCTTACCACCTTGAATTCAACGTATGCAAATCAAACTGATGCGTTATTAGTTCTCTGTCAAGTATGTTCCTGGAAAACTGCTAGCGGCGTATCGATTCTGCCATGAGACCAGCAGCCCTCGATACCCTCTGAGTAATGGAGAGGCAGAGTGCATGGTGCGTACCATAAAACATTTCCTGAAAAAACGCTCGGATCCGTACTTTGCTCTACTCATATACCGAGACATACCTGGAGCTTCTGGTATTCCTCCAGCTCGGTTACTCATGGGAAGGAGACTACAAACTGGTCTTCCGGTTCTGCCTGAACCACTTCTTTCGGCCTTACCAAATCACGAGGAATTTCAAGCACAGGATACTGCAGTGAAGTTGCAACAGGCGAAGGACTACAATCGCCGTCACAGTGCTACTCCTCTGATTGCTTTCAGTGTGGGGGAGGACGTGTGGATAAAGGACTTAGGTTGCAGCGGTCATGTTCTCAGCCCAGCTCAGCGACCAAGGTCCTATGTGGTCGAGACTCCAAGTGGTGTTGTCCAGAGAAACCGTTGCCATCTGGTGCCTTTTGTAGGTGACCAAAATGTCCAAGGACAAGCAGCAACAGCTTCATCACCAAAGCATTGAAGCTTGTCATCAAGTCCGCCAAGAGCATTAGCCTCTACCTCAGCACTGGAAGCATCGTCTCCCAGTACTTCGTCCGCATCACCCGTGCCGCCTGTGAATATGCCTCCCTCGTCTGAAGTGCAGACTCTACCTGTGCAAGCAAGTGCACCTCAGTGTGGTGAGCCTAAGCGTACGCGTTCTGGCCGTTCTGTGAAACCACCGTGCAGGTTGAACATGTAACTATGCCAGGAGAGAAGATGTAGTGGACGCTGAGTGCTATGTTGATCCTCTAATGGATGGTGCTGGGAGCATGCGCGCGCCACCTCATGTGGGGTATATAGCAGGGCGGAAGTTCGGAATAAAGGGGCTTTCTGTTGTTGCTATGAGCCGTGCTCATGTCTTATGCGGCGTCTCTGAACACCTGGCAGCGGCGTTGATGGAGACCTGTAACACAGGACACCACTGCCTCTATGGAATAGGCGGTACACGGGGACACTGAAAGAACGGAAGTGGAGGGATAGCCGCGTTCACGCTTGCCGAAGAGAGCATCTAGAAGGCAGTTCAGGAGAGACGAGCACTTCGGTAGGCCTCGTGACCAGACTGGCACGAAAAGTGTCTAAAAGTAGGAATGTATCAAGGAAATACAGTACCGGTGGGATGACTTGCACGGGTGCTGAGTGGCAGCACAAGAAAGAAGGGTGGATGCCCGCCTTGACGCCTGATGCACGCGGATTGAAGATCCTTGTCGCCAAAATGTAGTATCGTGCGGCATACGCCCCATACGGAGAACATAGGGCACGGCACTGAAGCGTCGGCCGACAAGATGTGCACAGCAGCCGGTAGCCATCTTGTACCGAAGCTTGGGGAGGACGGCCGCCATTTGGCCTGGCATCTTGAATTGCTCGGCTAGCTGAGCCGCCATCTTGAACCGGACGCGATGACACGGCGTCGATTAGTACTCCCGATAACTGTAGCAACGCGCAATCAACGTGCTCCTCCTCTCATGCTATGTTGATCGCCTTCTGTACGGTGAAGTCCTTGCCCATCTTGAAAAAAGCTCTTTGGAGGTACTGCGACCCGATGCCAGAGACGATCTGGTCGAAGGCAAGGATATCGCTCGCCGCGTCAAATTCCCAAGCTTGGCTACTCGGCCCATCTCATCTTCGTCGTCAAAATGTAGTATCATGCGGCGGACACACCACACGGAGAAGACAGGGCACGGCGTTGAAGCGCTGGCCGACAAGAAGTATGCAGCAGCCGTTAGCCAAGCAGCAACTCTTTTATATACACAAGCACCACGATATATATACATATGTACAGCCCCCCTAGGGGCGAGCCAACCGGTTTCAAAACTGGAATCGAAACCCCGATACCACAAAAAGAAGTCACAGTTTCAGCACAAGGGGAAGCAATGAATGCAGTAACAAGGAATTGGAATGTCACAGGAAATCGACAAGCAGCTCGATACTTACAGCTTTTCGCTGAAACACAGAGGACACTCTAAAAAGACACGCATACGCAGGACAAGCGTGAACTAACAACTAACACAGTTATTTCACCATTGGGTTTAAGCGACACGCTACAACTATCGATAGCAGAACCCAAGGCTCTTTGATATTTCTCTTTTTTATTAAAGTGTGGCGCATGAAATGACCCCTCTGCATCTCCTGCCAAATTATGGCGTCTGATGCAAGGTGTGCACATTCCCCCCCCCCCCCCCCTCACAATACGAGTGGATAAAGAAAGGGACCCAGAGCACTGTGGAACGAGGAGTCGCTGGTTCGATTCCTTGGTCGGGTGTCTTGTATTCTTTTCTTGTTTTATTTTTTTTTTTTTTGCCTTTTTGCATATATACGTACATATACACATCCTGAGCATGACGGAAACGGGAAAAATCAGCTGATAGTGTTCATATACTTGCTATTGTTGCAAAAAAAAAAAGAGACAGATAGCTGAGCACGCAAGTGTTTCTCTCGAGAGTGAAAGCTCGGTCATGTTGCTCTGCTCCACCGAAGACACAAGTGCACCCATCGCCTGCCCTCACTGGTGTATTCGAGTGGAAAGATAACATTATGTCACTGCCCTTAGTTTTAATGGAGCAATGACAATAAATTTGAAACTCAAGATGAGGCATTCATTTGATTACTTGGTATGCATGAGTTTTTTTTAGCAAAGTATGAATTGTCTCCGTTACGTAGAAGTTATTCTATTTTGAGTGGAAAAAGCGTCCAATGCTCATTAGGGAGTTCCTGGCCATGAGACATTGAAAGTATTTTGAAGTGTTCAGGAAGCTCCCAGGCCACACCTCAGGTGCCAAGTGACGATGAGCAAGCAGCGATGACGTTGACAATTTTAGTGTTGTCATCGCAGTGCCTACATGTGGTACCATCTGGCAGCGACGCCTGGCTGCCTACCAATAGCTTCACTTGCTTTGTTTTTCATGGTTTATGCAGCGCATTCATGTGGATCCAGCATTTTTGTTGTGCCGCTTCGGTAATTTATCATGGAGTCGTGATTGCGAATGTGATTATCTGAAGCTACGATCATCGCGAACAAGTAAGACGCATGCAGCATTCATGTCTTACCAGCCAGCATGACCCAAGCGTGTGTCTCCAGCTGCATCGTCGCTGCTTGGTCTGGCGTTTATTTAGAATCACTGCTCAGAAGAAGATCGAACCAAAAATGATTCGTCATGCCACAAATCACCACGATTTCATATTCCTCGGTGTTTTCATTGTCGCTTGTGGATGCTCATGACGGCAGCGACGACAATCGGGTTGGCGAAGACATGCCTATGCACATGCGCACTTAGCTAATGAAATGTCAACAGAAACTCTCGTCACTATCTTGTGTGGCCACCTGATCAGATGTGGCAGGAGGTGACTGCTTGGCAGCACAGGTAGCGCAGAAAATTGGCGGGATTAGCAACCGTTTTGAACTGGCTTCGATATTAGTCATAATAATCAATATTACATATAATACAGCAAAAGCTGTTATGAGATCAAAACTCAGGTCACGCACTGCCGTAGTTGTCCGCCATTGCCGGTGTTCGTAACCACATCGCACGAAATTAGAAAAAAGAAAAACCTAGTAGTGATGACAAAGTGGGGCTCGAACCCGGGTCGGCTGGGTGCCAGTCCAGTATTCTACCACTGAGCCACGCCGGTGCTTGGGACATGTTCGCAAACTTGCCTTACGCAGGCTTGATGTCGGTAAGCAATCGCATTATTACAACATATAAAGCGTTTTAAAACAGCGAAAGAACAACCAGTCATCGCACGATGCGACTAGTGTAACTGTTGGGTTGTCCAATGCTCCAACCCATTACAAAAGCTTGCTTTTGTTCACCTATACACTCATTAACTCCTTTCCTCATCGCCGTCAGCCACTGCATGAACCATTGGCACAAAATTTCTTGGAAGTGTTTAGCGGATACCACACTTCACGGAAGAATGACGAAAAAAAAAAGCATAGCGCATGCCAGCCTTCTACAAGCAAGTGTGCTTGCAGCACTAACCCAATGAGTGTTTAGAGAATGCTCTGAAAGACCGCTCTTCTGGCTTTCGCTGTGACTGTGGTGCGCCTTCCCTACAGGCCTGGCGTTTTTAAATCGTCCTTCTGCTGCATTCTTAGTACCGAATCGTTCTTAGAAAATCGAGATCTATGCGTTGACGCACAAAACACGACATGCGTCATGTTGATGTCACTGCTCCTTTATTGTCGTGGCTTAGTGGCACCAGTACCAGCCAGAGAGGTGGAGTTTAGTCGGTGATTATGTGTCACACGGTAGCGTTGAGTGTGCTGAAAATGAGCCAGCTACTCGTTAAGGCTTTTGTACACTGCCAATGCCACCAGGCTGCATTGGTGCACAAAACCGGAAGCTGTCCAGGAGCTGTGTTTGTAAACAGTGGAAAGGTCTACATACTGAGCACACACATTGTCACTTACATACACGCGCGAGTGATTTAACTTCTCAGTGCTTCGCCCATCATAATTCACTTCTTTGAGATGTGGTGGTGATGGTGGTAACAACTTTATTAAAAGTTCCTGCAAATTCGTGGCCTGGGCCTAGCCTGCCTCTGAGGAGGACCGGAGACCCTGTCTTCTCGCTGCCTCATATGCTTGCCGGTTGACCCACAGTTGTTCTTGGAAGTTAGAGATGTGTTTTCATTTGCTGAAGTTGCACATTCCCAGAGGATGTGCATAAGTGACACGCAAGTCCAGCCCCACAATTTGCAGGTATCATCTGGACAGACATCTGGGTGTATCCTCCTAAAATGAACGGGGTGGGGGAGGTCTGGGTATGCAATTATCTTCAATCTACCACTCCGCATCTGTCAAGTTTGGGGCTTGGCGGGGGATAAATACTACGAGACTTTCTATAAAAGTTTGTGATGTCACAGTATCGGGTCGTTCTATCCCCTCTGTCTAGCCCTTCGCTAGATGTCCATCCCCTGAAGAGGACCTTTCTACATGGGTCCCAAACGCAAGACATGGCGCTACGCGATAAACCTCCCCATTGAGCTAGGGTAAGGGGGTGTGGGGGAACGTGTAAGCTGGAAACTGTACAATATGTCATTCTTCTGTCTCTTCAAAGGCTCACGTTGGCACTGAGAATAGCCGCGGCTACTGGCAAAATTCTACCTCGTGCATATTTTCTTACCGCCATCTGTGAATCACTTATATATTGCAATGACGATGTGCGAGCGTACGGAACGCAGAAGAAGAGTAGTGGAGACGGCGCTTGGACTGTGCGGTTGGGTGAATCGGATTATGCATGTCTCAGAAGTACGCTGCTCTTTCCCCAATGCCATTTCGTAAATAAGCACAATCCCTCGTAACATTTTGTGGTCAAAGGTGCCAGGTACATCGATCTGGACGACCCAGCTCTACCGATTTTGTGACAAAGCAGACGCTTAACAGGCTTTCCACCGCAGCTACCAGATATGGAGGATGCAGGAGCAGGCCATAACAACCTCGTCGCTGATGAGCAACACGCTCACCCGGCAGGACAAGCTGACTACAGCACGCTGGAACGTCCACCAAGGACCTTCTCAGGGGAGCCGGATGATGATGTTAAGGATTGCCTCAAGAACTACCAAAAAGTGAGTCGCAGCGCTGGAGTACTGCTAAGCAGCTCGAGAACCACAAGAGTGCATTGACCACATGGGACATTTTTGTAGATGAGCTGAAGAATTGTTTTGGTGACTCGACTGCTAAGGTCAAGCAAGCAGAGCAAACGCTATCTCGCAGAGCTCAGCTACCTGGCGAAACATGCCCCACCTACATCAAGGCTGTTTTGAAGCTTTACGGAATCGTGAGTGCGACCATGTCTGATGAAGATAAGGTAGGTCATCTCCTCAAGGGAATCGCGGAAGATGTGTACAATTTTCTCATAACTAAGGAAGACCTACACTCATTTTCCAACCTAAGTAAACACTGCCGAGTGTTTGAAGTGCTAAATAGGAGGAGGATCTAACCGAAATTCAGACGTCTTGACAATGTGCCCGCGATTGCAAGTGCCAACCTTCAATCTCAGGATTACATCTCTTCGGTTATAAGACGAGTGGTTAAGGAAGAACTTGCTCAACTGCAAGTTGTGGACACCACTGGTGTCTGCCATCAGTGTGCACTCGACCAACGCCCCCATGAACCACAGGTACCTTTGATGCGTCAGAGCTATTTTGAGCCTCGCCCAAATTACACCTATCGGTTCGAACGAAGGAGTGAACGTCCACTCGAAAACCAGGAACACAGGCAAGCTGCATCATGGCAATTTACTCTTCAGCCACCATTTCCTGTCTTTTATCAACCGAGGTCTACCTCACCGGGGTCGACCAGACGGGACAGCCGTACTTGCTACAACTGCGGCATACCTGGACACATTGCTAGGTACTGCTACCGTCGCCAGCAGCGAGCTCCACGACTCAACGTGTACACGCCCTATGTGCCTGCTGGCGAGTCTCGACCATTTCCGAGCTCTTTCCAACGGCAACACGCAGCAAGTGCTCATTCCCCTTGCTCTGACCGCAGCATTACCCCACCACCCGCATGCAAACAGCGATCACCGTCACTGCTCAGGGACGCCACCACCACTGGGAAATTAACTGGTGCGACCAATGGGGGTGAAGCCCCAAAATCATCTTCCTCAAGACTGCCTTGTGTTGTAATGGTTGAGAACAAAGTGAGTGTTTTTATAGACAATCTGAGTACTGTTGTCTTAGTTGATAACGGTGCTGCGGTTTCTATAATGAGCATGTCTTTTAAAAATTGCCTTAGGACGAAAGTAATCTTTGCTTGGAATAGAAGTGCTACGTTGTGTGGCGTAGGGGGGAAATGTTGAGCCCGGTTGGTGTTTTTTCTGTTTTAATTTCTGTAGGAAATCAAAAGTTTATAGCTGAACTAACGGTGCTTGCACATGCGACCCACGACATCATTCTAGGTATAGATTTTTGCATGAATGCAGTGCCACTCTGAATTGTGGTAATGGTAGGATTTCTTTTCGTACCGTGTTGCCCTCTTCATTGACAGAAGATACCATTGATGACAGCTCAGACGTGTTTTCCGTGTCTTAAGACGTCTGTTAGGCCCCGCATACCGCAACGTTTGTGCACGTGAACTCTTCACGGTCGTGTGCGGATTCCTGTTATGGTTTAGCCAAGCCGAATTTTAGTAACGCACTTAAAGGGCCAGTAAACAGCCCTGAGGCCCAAAAAAAAAGAGATATATGTGCAGTTTTTCTTTGCGAACATGCCTCCGCAAGAATTTTGTGAATACACGCTATATTAAAGAAGCTAAAGGGGTTTGAACATCAGTCTAAGCTGGTTTCACATTTTCACGCTGTCTCACCCATGAAGGGGAAGGAGTAGCCCATCGTCGTGAATCCGCCCATTTCGGCAACGTGACACCGCGTTAGCGATAGACGTCATTGGTGAACTCGATCAGTCGCAACGGACTTCCGCTTGCTGCGAAGCGTGGTTGTTTGTTTACCATTCGCCGCACCAGCTACGGGTCAACCGTGTAAGCGTCAAGTGCGAAGTGTCCACCACAAACGATCAGGTCCCCAACATACGTCGCTAGATGGCCGTTTCACCTTAGCCATGCAGCGCGCATGACCCCGTCTTGAGGCACCCGGTGCCGATGCTTCCCCGCTGCCCAGTCGCTCGATTTGCAGCCGACGACAGAGCAACGCTCTTTACCCGTGTTGCTCATGTCAAGGGCGAAGTACGTTCGTACGTGCGCACAGGCACTGTACTTGAGCAAGGATTGTACACGTGAACGCGACAACTGCGAGGCTGGTTCTTTCACCACAGTGCCAAAAAACAAGGAGCAGTTTCATAGGTGTGGGCGGGAACAGGAACTGATGTTGCCTTCACTTCCGTTTTTCACACCTGATTTAGACCAATCAGCAAGCTGCGTGCTACGTCACGTTGCCGATCGCCGAGTTGACGTCACTGTGCGTGCAAGGGGGTTGGTCAGACGCAGGAAAAATGCGCGGAAATCATTTTTCGACATAGAGGCTCTGCGCGGCGCGCAGCGCTGTAATATTCAGAAAACGTGATCGCTGCGGTCTAATCTACGACTTGCCAAGCTAATGTGGGGGGTGTAAAAAAAAAGTCGGAGCCTGTTTAGTGGCCCTTTAAGGGAAGATGCGGGTCAAAAAACGCGAGTTTTTTTCAAAGTTACCGATTTTTTTATTTTCACCTGTTTTGATAAGATTAGTATCTCTACTGTTATGAAAAAAATAATACAGGTCGAGACTTGACTGGAAATGCTTTAAAATTTCATCTAAAGAACACAAGGTGCCTGTTAAAAGGTCGAAAGTATGCAGTCTTCAAGCACCTTGCCGCCGATAATGCGCCGCCGCTAGCCATTGTTGATCGCATGAGTCGAAGAGTCGAGCCTCACTCTTCAAATAACAACAGTTTTTCTCGCTGATGCAGCGCAAGAAATAATAAAAAGAATCACTCTTCTGCACGTTTCTCGAGCGCTGCGACTGGCTTATTTATTACATGATACGAATCGGGGACCGCCATTGGCCACTGCGTGCCTGTATGTGCTGTGAAACCAATTCGCGGGGTTCATGTCTTGTCGAGCAGTGCAGCTGAACAATGCTTTTCTCGTGTAATTATCTCCATTATGAATGAAAAAAGGCATTGCTCGCAAGTGAAAGCTGTTGTGCGGCGTGCTCTGTAGGAATAGTCTACGAGCAGCTGGTCCGATTTGCGACTGTTGTTGGCCTGCAAAAGCCAATGCATCAAAGTCATTCATACCCGTCAGCCGGAAAGCTCGTGATGCAGCAATGGATAACGTCAGCGCCACTCTTGAGAGGTCGAAAGAGCTCGCAGTGGGAGAATTTAGCAGGGACGACATCGGCATTATGTACGACAATATGTGGCACAAATATGGCTCCAAAATGGCATCACACTGGACTTGGTTTGGATTTCGCAGTCCTGTCGAACTTCTTCCTAGCTTACAGTTGGCACAAGGCTCTGCCAGATCGAGCGGAAGTTTGGCAAGCGTTTCATGGCCGTGTCTGTGAGCGAAATGTCTGTGAGGAGTCGGCTCGAAAATGCCGAGAGGGACAAACTCATAGTGCTGGCGTATTTTAGTCGCAGTGGCCACTACAAGAAGGATTGTTCTTTTCGGTGTGCAAATTTCACCTGATTTAATAATATCTTTCATAAATAAAAACTCAACTTTAACATTAAAACTCGTTTTTCTCAAAACTAAAATTTTGCCAGTTTTTCCAATGTGCCCTCCTTTTTCGGGCACTTCTAGTGCTCAGATCTGCGTGAAATATTGCCCAAATTTTTCCCAAAGTATGAAAAATGCAATTATCTAGTTTAAACTTTAATATTTTATTGTATATTAAAAAAATTGTATGTATACCTTTACTAGGATAGGTGAAATATGGACTTTTTACGTCTATTATTTTTCACGAGTATTACATATTTTTTATGTGCTTCCTAATTAGTTATTTGCACTCTAAGCTTTATTTGAAGCCTTATGAAACATGAATGATAAAAAATTACAGAATTTTAGGGATGAAAAGAGAGGGGGCAAAAGGGTTAAGGTTTTCACTTTGTCATGTTGCAGAGCTAAAAGTGTGTAACTTGCAAGAAAACTAATTATATATTTGAAATCAGCATAAAAAGTTCCATAAACAGCTCAAGTTTCATTGCTTTAGGGTGAATATTAAAGAAAAAGTGTCTTCGAGTAGCATGTCCCCTTAAGAAAAACGTTATTGTGCCCCGTTGCCTCGAGCTCACCGTCAATAGTTGTGCCGATTTGTCGACTTTGGACGTTTCCGCGCAGCCTATATGTCTGCTGCAGGAGTTGGCAAGCTTTCAAGAGCTAACTACTCTTACCATCCGGTGACTTGAACTGTCGGCGGCCGTAGAAAAATTTCACGCCAACTCGTACCCCGACTATACTGCCAACATTGAACGCATGATCAACGAGTCGCTTCTTTCAACTGAACGGTCTCTGCTGCAGGAGGTGCTTGCAGGCTACACCTCAGTCTTTGACTTTGCCCAAGACGAGACGTCTACCGTTACGCCACCGTCTTCACGTACGCAACACCTCATCTATACAGGCCAAGCACCACCAATACGCCAGAAGCCCTATTGCGTATCGCCTTCCGAAAGGAAAGTCATCGCCAAGCAAGTTGAAGAGTTGAAGACATGCTGAAGAAGGGTGTCATATAAGAATCGTGTAATCCGTGGGCAGCCCCGGTCATTCTAGTCAGGAAGAAGAACAATTGATGCAGATTCAGTGTGGACTATCGCTGCCTAAATGCCATTACAAAAAAAAAAGACGTCTACCCTTTGCACATATAAATGACGCCGTGGACTGCCTGCATTCTGCCTCCTATTTTTTTTTTTTTTCTGTTGACTTGCATTCTAGGTATTGGCAAATTCCAATGCATCCTTCAGACAAGGAGAAGGCGGCCTTCGTAACACCTGATGGTATTTTTGAGTTTAACCTTATTCCTTTCGGTTTGTGCAATGCGCCAGCGACATTCGAGAGATCTATGGATACAGTAATCCATGGACTAAAATGCGAAATTCGCATGTGCCATTTAGATGATGTGATTATCTACGAAAAGACTTTTGAAGAGCACAACCAACGCTTGTCACTTGTGTTTGAATGCTTATGCAAAGCTGGACTTGTTTTTTAAACTCAAAGAAGTGCCATTTTGGAGAACGTCAAGCCCTCGTATTAGGCTTTCACGTGGACAAAGAAGGCGTACGACCATACCCACAGAAGACCGCAGTGCTTCGCAACTTCGAGCGACCTTGAACAGTGAAGGGACTTGCGTAGTTTTCTGGATCTGTGCTCATATTTCCACCGATTTATTAAGAACTTCGTACACCTTGCCTCCCCATTAACGTCCCTTCTCCATAAAGACACACCATACATGTGGAATGATAAATGTGAGGCTGCATTTCAACAGCTGCAGTTTTTATTGACTTCAGGACCCATCCTGAAGCATTTTGATCCTGAAGCTTTCATTGAACTGCATACTGATGCAAGTGGGCTAGGTGTCGGTGCTATGCTGGTCTAACTCTGGAACGGCCGCTAGCTTGAGCCTATGCCAGTTGGACACTGAACAGAGCAAAGAAGAACTACAAACTCACGGAGCTCGAGTGCTTAGCTGTCGTATTCGCCATTCAGAAGTTCCAACCGTATCTACACGGCCACGAGTTCAGAATAGTGACCGATCATTACTCACTATGCAGGCTTGTGGGACTTCAAGACCCGTCTGGCTCGTTGGGCATTGCGCCTCTAAGAGTACAGGCTTTCTGTTACTCATAAGAGCGGACGATGTCACACAAGTGCCGACTGCTTATCCCGCCTTCCTTCAGTACAGACAAATGCTGACGACGATGACATTGATGACTAGTTTCTGTCTCGTCCAACTTCCCAGATATCAGCAGCTTCAAACATGAACAGAGCGACCCTACCCTGAAACCCTTGCTCGAAGCTGTACATAACTCCGCCGACAAACACTTCACAATTTCAAATTGCTTGCTGTTTACAAAGAAACTATTCAGCCAACCGCCTCCCATTGCTTCGAGTAGTGCCGGAAATCCTGCGCCCGGTCGTCCTTCGTTCTATGCACAGTGACATAACATGTGGTCATCTCGCTTTTATACATTATAAATTACTAGTTCAGTTCCAGAGCTCCTATAAAGGGTAGTTCATGATTTTAAAAAATGCAATCAGCCAGCCGTATCATTTTGCGTCCTTGAATGTGCATGCTGCTAGTTCTTTACCGTGATCTAAATGGCAATTTCATGTTTCAGCAAACATCTTAATGTCGTCTTTTTTTTTTTTTTTACAGCTTCATTCACAATGATAGTTATAGCGCGAGAACAGAACGACGACACAGAGACAAGAGGGACACAAAGGACACGGACACGAGCGCCATAACTATCGTCGTTCTGTTCTGTGTCACCGTTCTGTTCTCGCGCTATCGCACTATAACTATCGTCATGCCGTACCAACTAGCCCAAGCTGCCACACTTCTAAGTTTCATTCATGAGCTGTGTTATGTTTCACGCAGCTCTTAGAAGATGAATCTGTTTTCGAAGCTGACCACGTTTTCACCTGTAGATCAAAACAACATTGTGAGAAAGTGACAGTGGCTATGAGCCTATTCTACAAACGTTGTATATAAGCAAGGAATTAAACCTGTGAGCTGAAGTCGCGAACGGCAGGGGTGTCGGCAGAAATTTTTTTTCGGACAGGGTACCGCTTTGATTAGAGTCGGGCCCGGGCAGGCAAAGGTGGTACACTATTATTTTGTGCACATATACTATGGGAATTTTGGGGGGGGGGGCACAGGCTTGCTGTGCCAGTCCCTGGCTACGCCATCGTGCAGCAGACAGTCTGCACACGTTCTCACAGATTCCCAAGAGGCTTGCCGACTGTTTCTAAAAAGCGTCCTTCACAAGAGCGTCCTACGCATGCTAAGATCCAACCTCCAAGAAGACCACGGCATCACATGGTGCCCTGCCCACGAAGGTGTAGGAGGAAACGAACGGGCAGACCGCATAGCTCGAGCATTAACTTTCCGAGCCACGGACATACTGACCCGGGCAAATTACTTCACACCTACGCTGCAGCGAGATATCCTTGAGAGCCAAAGACTTGCCCGGCAGACGATGGCGCCGCCCCACCCTAAACTCACCCGCTGGCAATCCAGGGATTGGAGATGAATACAGACGAACACATATCCCAACACACACACTTATCAAAGTCCAGCCATACCAATTTGCCGACCGCTGCTCTTGGTACGGTGACACACCGACACTCCAGCACATCACATGGACTTGCCAACAAAGACCAGCAGAGGGCAACTCACCCCTAATCGCACAAAACGAATTTAAAAGGCCGTGGGAGGTGCGACTCACCCGGCAGGACCTGGCAAGCCAGAGGACAACCTTAGACCAGGCCGAGCGAGCCGCTCGGGCCAGTGGGGCCCTGGAATAAGGGCTCCACCCACGGAAACCTTAGTATGCCGTTTCAATAAATATTTATTCCTCCTCCTCCTGGCTACGCCACTGGCGGATAGAAACCAGGCCACGAAATAGATCGAGATAAGGTGAAAATAGATAAAATAAAGGGAAAGGAAAATGACTTCCGCACTATCTTGACTCTCTGACAATTCAGACAACGGTGCACATTTTTAATGTAATAACAGCAACTTTCCCCACATGTATGCTCCTACGTTCTATTTTAAAATATACATAATCAGACCGTTTTTGGCGTATGCATGTGGGAGGTAGTGGCCAGATACTGCACCAGGGTGGCCAATCGTTCTCTGGTGAGGTAGTGCGTTCCCGGCAGTGGTTACCGGTGAGGCCACACCCCAGGCGTCGTAATGCAGTTCCATCACCACGCGGATTTTTTTTTTATCCGGTTGGGAACTGCGCGGCACCGGGATTTGAACCACGGACCTTTTGCATGCGAGGCGGATGCTCTAACCACTACGCCATCGCTGCTTTGATTAGAGCATCCGCTTCGCATGCAAAAGGTCCGTGGTTCAAATCCCGGTGCCGCGCAGTTCCCAACCGGATAAAAAAAAAATCCGCGTGGTGATGGAACTGCATTACGAGGCCTGGGGTGCGGCCTCACCGGTAACTACCGCCGGGAACGCACTCCCTGACCAGAGAAGGATTGGCCACCCTGGTGCAGTATCTGGCCACTACCTCCCACATGCATACGTCGAATAACTCCCGGCCCTCAGTCCCCAGAAGCTGTGAAGCAACTGACCACGGCGGCGGTCAGATCTGCAACGCAGCAGAGGGTGCTAAGAATCTCTGGATCCGGACAGGCCGCCATTGGAACCTGAACTTGGCAACGTTTAACGCTAGAACCTTATCCAGTGAGGGAAGTCTAGCTGTACTGTTCGAGGAGCTAGAGGGTGTTAAATGGGATATAATAGGGCTCAGTGAGGTTAGGAGGACAAATGAGGCCTATACGGTGCTACAGAATGGGCATGTCCTTTGCTATCGGGGCTTGGCTGACAAAAGAGAACTGGGAGTGGAGTTCCTAATTCACAGAAACATAGCTGGCAACATAGAGGAATACTATAGCATTCATGAAAGGGTGGTAGGTATCGTAATTAAACTGAATAAGAGATACAAGATGAAGGTGGTACAGGCTTACGCACCTACATCCAGCCACGATGACGCTTCAGTTGAAAGCTTCTATGAAGACGTGGAATCGGCAATGAGTAAGGTAAAAACACAGTATACAATGCTGATGGGAGACTTTAATGCAAAGGTAGGGAAGAAGGCAGGAGACCAGGCAGTAGGAGATTATGGCATCGGTACTAGAAACACCAGAGGAGAGCTACAAGTAGAATTCGCAGAACGCAATAATTTACGGATTTTGAATACCTTCTACCGTAAACGAGGAAACCGCAAGTGGACATGAAGGAGTCCTAATGGCGAAAATAAGAACGAAATAGACTTTATAATGAGTGCACACCCAGGCATCGTGCAGGATGTGGAAGTGGTTGGCAAGGTACGATGCAGTGACCATGGAATGGTACGGTCTCAAATTCGCCTAGATTTGAGAAACGAACGACAGAAACTGATACGCAAAAAGCCAATCAATGAGCTACCACTGAGAGGGAAAGTACAAGAATTCAGAATATCGCTTCAGAACAGGTACTCGGCTCTTAGTGAGGAAATTAACCTTAGCATAGATACAATGAATGATAATCTGACGAGTATCATTACGGAGTGTGCAGTGGAAGTTGGAGGCAGGGTAGTTAGACAGGACACTGGCAAGCTTTCCCAGGAAACCAAGAATCTCATTAAGAAGCGTCAAATCATGAAAGTCTCAAGTGCAACAGACAAAATAGAACTGGCAGAGCTTTCGAAGCTGATTAATAGGCGTAAGGTATCCGATGTAAGATGGTATAACATAAAGAGAATTGAACACACTCTGAAAAACGAAGGAAGCGTCAAAGCAGTGAAGAGGAAACTTGGAATAGGCAAAAATCCGATGTATGCACTAAGGGACAAAGAAGGCAAAATATCTACCAATATGAATAGGATAGTTAAAATAGCGGAGGAGTTTTATAGAGATCTGTACAGTAGCCGGGACAACCACGACTTTAATACTATAAGAACTAGCAGTAACCCAGACTACACCCCACTAGTAATGATAAAAGTCAGAAAAGCTTTGGAGAGCATGCAAAGAGGCAAAGCTGCTGGTGAGGATCAGGTAACATCAGATCTGCTGAAAGATGGAGGACAAATTGTGTTAGAAAAACTAGCCACCTTGTTTACGAGGTGTCTCCTGACGGGAAGGGTACCAGAGTCTTGGAAGAACGCTAACATCATCTTAATACATAAGAAAGGAGATGACAAGGACTTGAAGAATTACAGGCCGATTAGCTTGCTCTCTGTAGTATACAAGCTATTTACAAAGGTAATTGCTAACAGAGTAAAGAAAACATTAGAATTCAATCAACCAAAGGAACAAGCAGGATTTCGAACAGGTTACTCAACAATCGACCACATTCATACTATCAATCAGGTAATAGAGAAATGCTCAGAATATAACCAACCACTATACATAGCCTTCATAAATTATGAGAAGGCGTTTGATTCAGTAGAAATATCAGCCGTCATGCAGACACTGCGGTATCAGGGCGTCGATGAAGTATATATAAACATCCCGGAAGAAATCTACAGGGGATCAACTGCTACCATAGTGCTTCATAAAGAAAGCAACAGAATACCAATCAAGAAGGGTGTAAGGCAGGGGGACAAAATCTCCCCAATGCTATTTACCGCGTGCTTACAGGAGGTTTTCAGAAGCCTAGAATGGGAACAGTTAGGGATAAGAGTTAATGAAGAGTACCTTAGTAACCTGCGCTTCGCCGATGACATTGCATTGCTGAGTAACTCAGGGGACGAATTGCAACTCATGATTACGGAGTTAGACAAGGAGAGCAGAAAGGTGGGTCTTAAAATTAATCTGCAGAAAACGAAAGTAATGTACAACAACCTCGGAAAAGACAAGCGCTTCGAGATAGGTAATAGTGCACTTCAAGTTGTAAAAAACTATGTCTACTTAGGGCAGGTAATAACCGCGGAGCCGAACCACGAGATTGAAGTAACTAGAAGAATAAGAATGGGGTGGAGCACATTTGGCAAGCACTCTAAATTATGACAGGTAGATTGCCACAATCCCTCAAGAGAAAGGTATACAACAGCTGTATCTTGCCGGTACTTAGCTACGGAGCAGAAACCTGGAGACTTACAAAGAGGGTTCAGCTTAAATTGAGGACAACGCAGCGAGCAATGGAAAGAAAAATGGTAGGTGTAACCTTAAGAGATAAGAAGAGAGCAGAGTGGATTAGGCAACAAACAGGGGTTAAGGATATCATAGCTGAAATCAAGAAGAAGAAATGGACATGGGCCGGGCATGTAGCACGTAGACAAGATAACCGCTGGTTGTTAAGGGTAACTAACTGGATTCCAAGAGAAGGCAAGCGGGTTAGGGGGAGACAGAAGGTTAGGTGGGCAAATGAGATCAAGAAGTTTTCGGGTATAAATTGGCAGCAGCAAGCACAGGACCGGGTTAACTGACGGAACATGGGAGAGGCCTTTGTCCTGCAGTGGACGTAGTCAGGCTGATGATGATGATGATGATGATGATGATGATGATGATGATGATGATGAATCAGACCGCTTGCACATTCATCTTCCGTTGTGAACGAGGCTCCTGTGGGGAAATTGGAATGATCTGCTTTTATGTGAACATTCATGGTCTGTGCTCATTTTAACCTCTTGGGCTCGAAATAACAACCACAACAAAGAAAGAGAGAGGGGACAGCAGCACTGCCAGCGGCTGTGACAGTGGTATCGCATTCGCAGCGAACTGTGGCACACCGCCGTTAACTTTTACTGCGACTTTCGCGTATTGTAGTCTGCAGAAGCCCGCTGTTGCGACTCCGGGTCCCGCAGGTCTCAGTTTGGTAGCGGGCCCCCGTCCAAGGACCCATCGTCGAACAAGTCAATTGAGGCACTCGTAATAACGACAACAATTTATTTACATGATTTGTAACGGAGAGTTAGAAAATAGGTGATCAAGTGATGAGAACTGTACATGAGAGCTGTTGGACTGTAGAACTTCAGAACTGTAGAACTTGTGGAACTTGAAAATACACAAGAGTCTTCGTTTATATAGCGCCGCGTTGCCAACACTGGGCGCACTGTCCACGGCTTCAGCCAATACGGCGCTCCATGGTCTAGATGCTCCACCCACGAAGGAGGGGAAAGACACCACACAATGCATGAAGAGAGGGCACAGTCTACACGATGCCCAAATATGGTCACAAACGCACTGCACCGACGTTTTTGCACACGTCACCAAGTTTTACGCACGTCCGATGAATTTGACTTCGAAGACTCTTCCGGCAGCTGGGTGAGGTTCGAAAAACCGGCTGCCAGTACACGTGTCAAACTTGCCTGACTGTTTGGGTAGGACAATGTAGTGTTGGGCCAGCATATCTTCAAAATATGCCACCCCATTCAGTCGATCCTATGGAGAAAGGGGAAAAGGAATAGTCAACTAATCCCTTGTCGCTGAGGCGGGCTCTGGCAAGGCTACAGAACATAGTGCATTATCCTTTTCTTCACCCCCACATTCCATCCTGGTTGTTTGCTAGAAGCTGTGGCGTAGCAGTGCATATCCTGGGGCTCCGCTTGTCCTCGCAAGATGCAGCCACAACCAATTTAGCTTTAGCTTGCAGCCTGAACTGAAAATACCATGCTAGTTCCGGTATTTCCAGATCCTCGGTGACCTCGAAAATGGCCCAGCTGCCTCCATGTCTGCTTCGAAAGCCTTGCTCGCAGCAAACACAATGGCCTTTCTTGGCTCGTGTGCCTTCCTTGCGCAGACCGGTCCTGGCCCCTTGTCACGTTTTGCTGACAGGAAACCACCCGTCTTGACAGCACACCCTCGCTTGGAATGCATCGACACATTTTCGTCCCTTTCACAAAGGCCGAAAAACTTCAATAATGATGACGGTCGTAACACCGCGCTCCTTAAGCCAGAGCAATACAACGATGTTCAAAAATGATAACACCGCGAAGACGCGGATAAAAACAACGCATCCAACCACCAGCTTTCCTTCGCCAGAGCGAAGCAAAATCGCATGATCCAACTCTGCACGTCAAAGCGATCGCAGCGCTCGAGCCTCCAGTGGTGGACCTAGTGCCCAACATGTCAGCGCCACAAGTAATCCAGTACTGCTATGGCAGGTTATTTTCCACCCATTTCACCACCGACATCCACTTTTGAAAAAGTCGGCATCGACTTTCTCAGACCCCTTCCTAATACCACATTTCGCCACCGATATGTTATAGTGTACGTGCATTATTTAACTTGTTATACGGAAATGAACGAACTGACATCGGCCACAGCAGCCGCTGTTTCCTCTTTTGTGTTACAACGGGTCATACTGTGTCACAGTGGTATCAGTGACCGTGGACGGCAATTTATCGCCGATGTGGTTGAAAAAATCTTGAGCCTCTGTGGCTCTTCTAATCGCCACTCCACCCCTTATTATCCACAAACAAATGGTCTGACCGAGATAACCAATCGAACTCTTACGAATATGGTATCGATGTACCTTGATGCTGACCACAGAAACTGGTACGCCGGCTTACTGTTTGTTACTTACACATATAACACCGCCAAGCATGAAGTTACTGGACATTCGCACTTTTTTCTGCTTTACCCACAAAACCCTCAGAGTTTTCCTGACACACTATTAGTTTCTATTACCTTTCTCGCATCAGGAAGATCTGTCAATCGCTCAGTTTGTTGTGCTGAAGAAGCACGTCAATTAGCATGCCTTCGAACATTGTCCTCTCAAAAAGAAGGCAAGAGTCGCTACCATGCGAAGCATATCCCCGTAAAGTTTTCTCCTGGCGACTAGGTTTGACTGTGGACTCCTGTTCGTAAAAAAGGATTGTACCGGAAGTTTTTAGCAAACTATTCCGGCCCATTCGTAATAATCGCTCGTCTCAGTGACGTGAATTATGTTGTCGTCCGAGTCACAGCCAATAACTGGTGTTCGCGCGTTATGCAAGTTGTTCACGCAACCTGCCTCAAACAGTAACATCATAGGCTAATTTAAGTCGCTCGGCGAGCTTCGTTTGCCCCCCGGGGAAAATGCAACAAAGATGTGCGAACGTACGGGACGTGGAAGAAGAAGAATAGTAGTGTAGCCGGCGCTTAGACTGTGTGGTTGGGTGAACCGGACTAGGCCTGTCTCAAAAGTATGCTGCTCTTTCCCAATGCCATTTCGTAAATAAACACATTCACTCGTAACAATATATTGGCTACTGGGGCGAACGATGGCTAGGGCTATTGCCACTTTCGCTACCTCAGGGTTTCCCCCACTTACACTACATTAGCTGACTGATTGCTTGTCAGTATTTAGGACTGCCACTGCTAAGGCACGTTGATCTACGTACTCTGCCTCAACTATGAACAGCACTTCCTTTTCCCTACCAAAGTCTAGTAGTAAAGACCTGGCTCAACTCTCCCTTCAACCCCGTTTTATATCAGGATGCACGTTCTTGGGTACACTAGCCACATGGAGCTTTTCTCTGACGGGGCTAGGAAGTGATTTCTCAACATGCTGCTTGCTATCCCAAGTTTGTCTAGTAAGCTCCAGCTCATTGTGTCCTGGATAGTTTTTCTAGTTGCAAGATTTGTTGTGCCTCTATTAGCTGTTCAAGCATACTGTGCATGCATAACTGTAGTATAAGTTCCGTGCTTGTGCTGTCTGAAAGGTCCAGTGCCATCTAGTGTGTTCTCCTAATTAGGATGTTCAGCTTGGTCTTTTCAGCAGCGTACCGATGTGGTAGGCGGTCACTTATGCAGTGTGACTAATCACAAAAGAATAAATGAGTCCGACGATACTGGCCTCTTTTATGCCTCGATGTCTATTGGTGATTCTTCTGATGAGTCTCATCGTGTTTATGACCTTAGTCTCCAGATTTTTTATCGTTGCTCCATTTGATTCTATTTGAGCACCTTAATCTGCTTGACCCTAGGAATTTCTTGCCCCTTTTTTGGTGTGTATGCAAATTTCTTCTTACTCAGCATGCAGGTGGAACACTTCGGGAGTCTTCGCTTAAGCCTCGAGCTGTATAAGAGAAGTTCGCATTTTCCTGACGAGCAGACAAGACCAGTTTCTACAAGGTACTGTTTCATTACCTCAATCACAGTCTGTAGCCGCTTCTATATTTCTCCGTCACTTCCCTCGCATACCCAAATTGTAAGGTCGTTTGCGTATATGGCATGATACACTCTCTCTATGGTGTTTAGGCGTTCGGGTAGGCCGATCATAATGAGATTATAAAGCATTTATGAGATGAAGGAGCCTTGTGGGGTGCTACCACTGCTAAAGCTCCTGTCTTCGGATGCGAGCTTGCCCGGTGTTAAGAAGACATTTCTAATTGTGAAAAAATCCTTCATGTACTTGTATGCTCGGTTGCCTAGATTTAGCGTAGCTATCTTGCATAGTATGACAATGTGAGCTGCAGCGTCGAAAGCTTTCTTGAGGTCTAAACCTACAATGGCCCTGGTACCTCTCGTCTTGTTGTCAAGTATCAGTTGCTTGATTTGCAAGATCACATCTTGCATAGAGAGGTGAGCTCAAAACCAGAGCATGGTGCCTGGGTACACTTCAATGTAGTCAAAATGTGCAATTATACGACTGAGGAAAGTGTGTTCCATCAATTTTCCGATACGACGTAAGAGATATGGGGCAAAGGTTAGCAAAATCTAAGGGTTTGCCAGGCTTGAGAATGAGCACCATTTTTGCTCTTTTCCATTGATCAAGTATGGACGCTCAGGTCCAGCATTTGTTGATGTACTTGGTCAGATCAGAGATGGTCTCATTGTCCAAGCCACGAAGGACCTTATTGGTTATGTCGTCCGGTCCCAAAGCCGATTTGCTCTTGACCTTTTGCAGAGTGGCCCAGATTTCCGCCTCGTCAAAGCCCCCGTCCAGAGTGTGGTTGGATTTTCCCGTGTAATACACGTGTGAAATAGTACCGTTCTGAGAGGCATATCTGTCACAGAGCTCCGAAACAATTTTTTCCTCGTCCTTGATGTGTGTGTGCATTATACTGCGCATGGTTTTCTTTTGATTTGCCTTGTTCTTGGTCGGGTCTAGCAGGTGCTAGAGGAGATGCCACGTGTTACTGGTGCCAATCTGTCCATCCACTATGTAGCAGATCTCATCCCATTGCTGTGTGGATTTTTTTTTTAATCAAACAGACATGGACAAGCAGGATCTTATGTGTTTTAATGCAGGGAAAGTTATTAGTTTTTTTTTTTTACTGTAGTCAGTTTGATTACCAGTGACTTATTGTAGTCAGACACTTTGATGTCATTGGGATCGTTTTAGAATGTCCCATTTGTAGCACATTAGGTGTCGTACATTTACCTTAATTTCTCTATTAGAGCACTGCTGTTGATAATATTGCCGTTTTAGACATTACCAGACATTGATCTTTCACCCCGACGAAAATTATTTGCCTTTAGTGTCTCTTTAGGATACGCGATACATTGTCGAATATAGCAGAAGCACAAATAGTCGTCTTGAGAGACCTATCGCGATAGATACAAGATACCCAAAGCATGGAGTTTCTATGACTCAAAAAGTATCTAAGATACATGTATCTTCAATACTGCCCAGCCCTGGTCACCTGTATCTATCGTCCTGCTTCGTGTTACACCACCCGAACATATAATAAGGGATAGAAATTTGATATGGTGCTAATGGGAGTACCGTATTTTGGATAGAGTTCTTGGGCAAGCATTATGCAAGCCAAACAGTTATCGTCTCAATATTAAGTTAGAGCCATTATGAATTTTATCCTATTTCTGACTGAGACTGGTAATAAACATTCATTTTTAAAGTTCCAGAGTCATATGCTTCTCATCAAGAACCTACAAGAAAAGAAATCAGCCACGTACCAGTTTTGATTTGTTCAGCGACGGAAGCACTAGATCCGACTAGTAAAACTTGGTCCTTCCTGACGCCCGTCATGACAACTGTTCACACTCGATAGGTGTCTCAAGCTTGGGTGCAATGTTTTGAGGCAAGTCGTGCGCGAAACAACAGGTCGAGAATGTTAATTCTTCAATGGCTTGCAGCAAGACAGGACGCGTGTCATGTGCATACGTGTATATCCCCCGGCACAGCAGTACTCATATGATGCACATGCGATCCCGCGGAACGAGTACAGTTATTCTACGCACACACACAAAACAAATAGACTGCTCTACTACTGTCGAAACATGCTTCCGCCATCTAACACAGAACTTCGTACCATTGCGCACAGAGAAGCGCGAACACGGGGGTTCTCCGATTTTCAGGCCTCTGGCAGCTCTCTGGAAGCCAAAGCCAACGCCTCCTACATTTCCTATGCCTGCCGGATTAGCGCGAAACGCCGGTCATCTATGGCGGCGCTGCCTACGTACGGGTAACAGGGTCGCCAAGCCATAGCTTTTTTAGGGCAACCCAGAGCCCTGAGGTATGCCACCATACCAAGGTGTAGCACCATACCGAAGCTGCCCGAAGATCGCAAAATCCACATTTCCTTCCTCCGTGGCAAAATCGAACTCTAGAACAGCCAGCGTAAACGTAAACAAACGCTACTGTCGTAGCAATACTTTTTTGCAGACTAGTTGGTTCATACTGGAAAAATTGAACCACTGCACAAACTTGAAAGAAAACAAGGAAGACAGGAAAGAGCGCGACTACCAAATGTTTATTGTCGTTTCTTGAAGCCAATATATACGCATGCTACGCTGCGCATTGTGTTCTCTTCCATTTCTCTTCTTTTGTTTTGTTCATTAGCGTTCTTGTTCTATTTCCCATGTGACGCTACGTAATGTTTCGTAAAGTTTTATGTTATTATAGTTTTTGACTCTCTCGGCGTACTGCTTCTTCGGGTTGCTCAATTGGGGCTGCTTGGAGTGAATATAAAAATGTTATTTTATTGTTTTATTTGGTGCTAAGCGCAATTTTTAGGGTTTTTTTAAACAAAAGTTTCTAGAGTACATTTCATTTTTTCACGCTTTTGTTGATGCTTGGTGCAATAAATAATAAATGTCAAATTTTAAAAAAAGATGAGCGCACACCTTGGGAATACGCAGTTTAGATTGCGGTGGGTATCACTTTTGTATTTTGCCATTTTTCATTTTTGTCATTGTGGTGGCAGTCAATTTTGATTTGATTTGTTTTGGGTCGGCTTTGTTTGCGGCATCTTTGGTTTTGTGCGCATCGTGGAAGCGCAGAGTAGCATGCGTATATATTGGCTGCAAGAAACGACAATAAACAGTTGGTAGTCTGCGCTCTTTCCTGTCTCCCTTGTTTTTCTTCAAGTTTGTGCAGCAATTCAATTTTTCAAATCTACCGTCATGGCAGCAAATGAAACTGTGCGTCGCGTGCGCGTTGGTTTTTTTCTGCATTTTTCTGCAGTGCTGAGAAAGAAAACCATCAGTGCTGAGCAAAAAAACCAACTGCATTGAGTGCAATTGTGTGCCCCTTTTCACACAGCACAAAGATGAGCGCACCCGAGTCATTGTCGAGGCCGCGCAGATGGCACGCGAACAGGTGCCTTGTATTAGCAAGCCCTCCGTAGCTCTTTTCGGTGCGCGCAAGTAGTTATATTATCTTTACATTTCTGTATCGTTTCTTTATAAATTTTTCTTTACCGTTTTTCTGTGCTTTTTTTTTCTCTTACTCATGTTCTGCTCTTTGTGCCATATGGTTTTTGTCACATGGTTACTGTCTCCTCAGTGGCGTAACTAGGGGGGGGCAAGGGGGTACAAGTGCCCCGGGCGCCACTAGGGAGGGGGCGCCAAGCCGAGTCCTCGGGTTGGCGCCCCCTGGAAAGGTTGTCAATGTTTTTTTCCGTAAAACCGCCTGGAAGGGGGGAGGGGCGAGGTTGTAATGTACGACTGGAAGTGGGGATGGTGGTGAAGGAAAGGGTTGCCGCAATGGCTTTTGCATCGGGAAAAGGATCCTCTATTTTCATTTTGCTGCGCTACCTCCGTGCCTTCCCATGACCCTCGGCTAATTAAGCTTTGTTTTGTGCTCCGCAGCACTGGGTTAGATGAGTTTCAGCGAACCCCACCAGCCTCCCAAACCACTTACTGAAAGCTTCCCTGAAACCAACCACGTACGTAAACAAAATAAAATAAAAAAGTTCGAATGCACCTTTTTTGAGTAAGAACAGAAAACTCCAACGAAATAGCCGATCGTCCAACGACTAATCGTCCACGCAGCGGCGGAAGGAAGGGCGAATATAATCCGTGACCTCGGCACCAAAGGCTAAACAAAGGCGTTTATTCGCAGAGTTCTCTGGAGGAAAGACGGAGAAAGCGTGACACGACGGCGACGTTTGTTGATTCCCTGCATCGCGGGCGCCAGCAAAGCAATAGAAGGGCGGGGGTCAACGTTTCCCACATGCCATCCACCGCCATGGGCAGGTTCATCCTTTGGCCCAAAGAACACGCACCTGCGAAAAAAGCGCAGAGCGTAGTGTACCCGACAGCATGTGCCGACTGCCCCGCTTCGTACGTTGGAGAAACCAAGAACTTCCCTGAAAGAATGCGGCCGCACAAGGATGACCTCCATCAATGGAACAGCGAACGGAGCGAAACGGCAGAACACTCCGACCAGTTTAACCCCCATACCAGACCCGAGGGCGCGGTGTCTAGCTGGTTGCTTTGTTTTGTACTCACCCTGCATTCCTTGGGATGCACAAATAGCGCGAAAGCTTAGGTACGAGAAACTTGGGCCTGGGAAGCGCCCGTGCCGTCAAGATTTTTGCAGTGTGGACTGGAAGAGAACAATGACGGGTAAGGGACTTCCGGAAGTTTGAATAAAAAAAGAAAAATACTATACAAAAACGCGGGCGTAGCTCATCGAAATCAGAACTGGTGGCCCTTGGCCTCCGAAATGGCCCGCCGCGCGCCAGTAGGCAATCGCGGAAGCCTACATTAGCGCTAATAATAATAATAATATAATAATAATAATAATATTATTTAATATTATTATTATTATTATTATTAATATTATTAATATTATTATTATTATTATAATTAATATTATTATTATTATTATTATTATATAATAATAATAATAATAATAATAATAATAATAACAAACATTATCACGGGCATAATGAGGGGCGCGGAAATATATTTGCCCTGGGCGCCGTCCTATCTAGTTACGCCACTGTGTCTCCTCTATATATTTTTGCGCTCTGCGCAATAAACTCCGTTGGAAAATAGCGCTCGTGTCCTTCTTGTCTCTGTGTCGTCGTTTTGTTCTCGCGCTACAACTATCGTCATGCCACACCAACTAGCCAAGCTGCCACACTTCCAGTAAGCTTCCACGACTAAAATATTCTGGAAGCGTCTGGCGACCGTCGGGCTCACCGCGGGTCGCAGAACCGTCCAACCCGAGCACAGAACACCGACACGAGAAAATCGAACGCCAACCGGAAGTGCACCGCGGTAGGGGACGGAGCAGCCCGAGAAAAACGAGGGCGCTCTGGCTCTGGCAGCCCGCGGATAGCCAGAAGTGGAAAATCGAAGAGCCCCACGTTGAATCACAAAATAATTACCAGTTTGAATAGCTAACTGCCCTTCTGGGTACATCATAGATTAAATAACCAAATTAGCCCAGAAACTGTCAAGTTCCCGTGATGGCCGTAGAGACGAAAAAATCGACCATGGCGATGCACATCATAAAGTAAAGCCTGCAGGCATGAATAGAGGGCGAAGGGGTGCTGGGGGAACTGCAGAATGGATTTCAGAAACACAGAAGGTTGGAAGACAATCTGTTCTCACTGTCGCAGGGACGCGAAATAGCAGAAAAATAACACAGGCCCCTGTGGCTACCATTTTTAGATATCAAGGGAACGTACGATAGCGTGGTTCAAGAAAAATTGTGGGAAATACTGGACCAACGTCTCCGCTATTTAGATGCCTGCCGAAAGAGAACAACTGACACACCCTTTTCCTCCATCGTTTTAGAATGTTGTCAGTCGCTAGCGTCACTTGTGGCGGACGATGCAACAACGCAACACTTTGCATTTCCTCCGAAATAGTGGTGTACAGTTGCAGGTCTTGAACAACTCTCGACTGACGCGCCCCTATGAGCCGCACGTGAAAAATAGGTCCGTTCGATTCGCTTGCACCACGTGAACCAGTTCACGAGGTGCTGCACCTTACCATTCGTTTCAGCGGTGCAGCATTGACAACCGCTGAACCCTGCCATTCGTTTCGAAAGGCGCAGAAGAGGTGCAGCACCGGTTCACTATTTTCCTGCACCTCCTTCGCTGACGGTGCCGGCATGGTGCAGGCGCGCGTGCAGCTGAGCAGACGACGCAGCACTTAGACGTAGGTGGCTTAGGCGCCGTACCCGCCTCTACAAATGCGGTGTGTTTTGCCAAGATGTTTGCGACTCATAAATTGTCCGCATGTGCGTTTCGCCATAGGTCAGTGTTTGCTGAATGGTGTAAATTAACCGAAAAGAAATAAGGCCAACACCTTGTCGGCACATCGTCATTTGTTTCGGGTGTCGTGCTGTGCCTGCACCGCTGAACTCATGCTGCACAATTTCTGAACTTCGCGTGCACAGCCGTGAACCGGTTCCTACCGGTGCAGGTGAATCGAACGGACCTAATGCTTAGCTACACCTTTCCTTCCTCCGTGCTTAGCTATTACCGCCCACCAAGGAGGATACATAAAACTTGCTGGAGTGGAAGGGACGCTGTGCGAGTGAAGCCAGCCGCCGCCATCTTGCCAGTGGCAAAAAGCGTGCTCAGCGCCCTCGCGAGCTGCTGATTTCGTCCGTTCTTGTTTCACCTTGTCGGCTTGTAAAGACAAATGGTTTACAATGGTTGCCTCTTGCGTAATTTACGGATGTACGAACAGGTTGAAAAAAGGTTGTGGCCTCACATTCCACCTGTACGTACACGAAAACGTCTTCGACATAGCCATTCCGCGCTCATTACTAAAGGGAGCTATAGCTGACGCGATCTAAGCGTGCAAAACATAACAGTCCGGATTTGTTTTACAGATTTACTAAAAATCCCGTAACGCGGAGCCTCTGGGAGTGGGCCGTTCGCCGTGAGAAGTAGAATGCGAAAGACTGAGATCACTTCGCTCTGTGTACTTCGCGCCAGAGTGCTTTGACCACCTCTTTGACATTGAAGGGAAGCATGTGAAATGGGGTTATGAAGTGGCATTGAAGGCACTTCAACATGAAGAAGGGTTGTGGCTCGGAAACAAACTTACGAAAGTCCACGTCCAATGGGAAAAGCAAGAAAATGAAGGTGTGATATGCCGTACAACTGAACGAGTGCCTCAGTTGCTGACGCTTTGGACTTCTGCGAACAAAAGCTAAAGCTGCCGCAATTCAAGGGTGCCAGCACAAGATCTACGTTTATTAGAACTTTTGATGGCTTGTTTGACATCTTAAACTCCAGGAACCCGCTGGCAAAGTCGTACAAAGCGCCCCTTCGGCAAGAAAACGAAGCATTCTGGAAGTCGTTTTTTTTTTTTTTTTTGTGGAGACTCGAACGTACATAAACGGGCTGAGAGACCCGGCAGTGACAGAAGGACTGAAAAAAATGGATTCATTGGTTTTTGGATATGCATGGCAAGCACCGAAAGAATGTTTGACAGACTTAATTCTCAGCCAGGGTCAGCTGAAATACTTACTGACACACAAACTCAGTCAAGACTATGCCGAAAACTTCTTTGAATCAATACGTGGATGAGGCGGCCATAACAACAACCCAACAGCTTCGCAGTTTATGGCTGCATACAAGCGTCTATTGGTTCAGACGGAAGTCACGTCTTCAAGTTCTGGACACTGCTCCCAAGATGTTCTCTCCGTATTGAATGCAACGACTCCTGCAGCCATGGTACATCCAAAAAGCAATCTCACTGACATGCGCTAGGCCCCAGTCCTGCAGCTCGATGACCACGACAATACGCATCGCATTGACTAGCCCGAAAGCTTTTCTGCTTTCGTCAATTCCGTGGTGCCATACATAGCAGGCTTCATTGTTCAAAAGGTCGAACTGCAACTACCCGTGAAGAGTGCATAGCAGCCATGCACTCAGATGAGCTGACACCTTTAATTAAATGTAAGAGGCGAGGTGGTCTTGTTTTACCGTCGCGAGCTCATGTCATTAGCCCCTGTAAAGAAGTCGAGGACTGAGGTGGCTACAGGCTGAATGTGACAACGGTGAAGTCAAGAGCAAGACACCTCATCCTGAAAAATCTATGAGCTTCCTCCTAGAAAAACTGGTTCCATAAACTAGAGCAGCACGTCCTAGACTTTGATACGCTTGATAATCAGGTTTACAGTTTGTGCAGGCAAATCGCTGAACAATACGTAAAGGTGAGGATACAACACATGACGAAGAAAAAAAAAACCGAGAATCGGTCAAAAGTAAGGTGGGACCACTTTTGACAAGGGCAATAATTTTCAACCACCAGTAGGGCACCTATGTTTTCGATTAGGTGTTTGCTTTAGGCATCGCGATTTGATGCATATGCACTTTAATTGAGTTTTCTACATGCCACTTGGCTGCGTACAAGTCGCAATAAACATTTACAACCAGAGTTACTTGTTTTCGTTGCTTTATAAACACACGAGTCACTTCACCCGCAGCGCGGTGAAGAATTAAATTTGCAGCGCTCGGCTCTTTTCTGCCACTGGCAACATGGCCGCCGCATGCTCGGCGCGGCTTCACTCTCTCCCGTAGCGGCGCATAGGCGGCTTCCACTCCAGCAAGTTTTATGTATCCTCCTTGCCGCCCACCACCGTAATGATAGATGAATGGATGGATGGATATGGCTGTACCCTTTAGATCGGGCGGTGGCTAACGCCATCAAGCCGTAAACTTAATGAACGAAAAACTAGATTTAATTTTTTTTCTTTAAATAGTGAGGTTCAGGATTCGTACTCTGCAGTGACGGGTTTATATTTCACTTGTGCCTTGACTTTAGCCATCAATTCAATAACCTCCTTTTAGTTATTTCTACCTGCTTAAAGTCTATCTTGCCCTCCCTGTTTCTAATCCCCAGTGCTTTGAAAAAATCTGCGCCACCATCCTTAACTATAGGGTGAAGCCCTTTACAGATCATTATCAGGTGTTCAGCAGTTGCCTTCTCCTCTCCACACGCACTGCATACCGTGTCAACCTTTTCGTATTTGACCCGATATGTCTTGGTCCGCAATACTCCCGTCCTGGCATAAAACAGTAGAGAACTACCCCGGGTATTATAGATCCTTTCCTTGGCAATTTTCTGCTTAAAAGTTCGATGGATCTCTAGAGCGGACTTCTTAATCATGCCAATTTTTCACATATCAGTCTCAGCTTCCTTCACCTTCTTCTTAACCGATAATTCTTTTTGGTTTGGCCCCCCGCTGTTTTCTAAGTATTTACCAGTCAATTTCCTGGTTCGCTTCCTCCATTTTGCATCGACATTCTTCATGTACAAGTAGCTGAAAACCTTCCTAGCCAAACGCTCCTCCCCCATTTCTCTCAATCGCTTCTCAAATTTGATCTTGCTGCTAGCTTCCCTGCCCTCAAATGATGTCCATCCCATATCACTTTGTTCCCTGATTTGGTGTATTCACGTGAGCTCCTAAAGCAAGCCTACCTATTCCACGTTGCTTAATTTCTAATCTTGCTCGAACTTCTGACCTCATGCACAAGACCGCATTGCCGAACGTCAGCCCAGGAACCATGACCCCTTTCCATATTACTCTCACAACATCATACCTATTGTAATTATACAGTGCCCTATTTTTCATCACTGCTGCATTCCTGTTACCTTTAGTCGTCACGTATATTTCGTGTTCCCTTAGGTACCCGGTCCCATTGCTTATCCATACGCCCAGATATTTGTATTTATCTGTTACCTCTAGCCTGACTTCCTGTATTGTACGCTCACTACCTTCATTATCATTAAAAATCATGACTGCTGATTTTTCCTTACTGATTCAGAAATCTAATTTATTTCCCTCAGTACCGCAGATGTCCATCAATCTCTGCAAATCTTCCTTGTTGTCGGCCATTAGCACTATATTGTAGCGATGCTGAGGCAGACAGGTTAAAAAACAAGCGTATTTATTAGGGCGAACTTGTGCCCACGATTCTAAAGACTGGGGTGTTCAAGTCCGAGTAGCCGAGTGGCACAGATACAACTATCTTCCTCTTCCTCGTTGCCGGAGCGCATGAACGCGTGGCGCATGCCAGCCGGGTCTTGCTTGTGCTCTTGCCACGATGACTGCGGTGGGCTACTTGAACGTGGCCAACCTGTCGCGGCATTATCCCCCTCCTCAGACGCATCGTCCCGATGCTTAAGACAGTGAAAAGATACATGCGCACTCTCACTCGTTTTTCGACGATCTGTCATGATGGGGTTTCATGCGGACTACGTGTACCACTTCCGTGGGATTGCGGTGTCTTGAAGTCACGTGTCCAGCGGTTCTGACTTCATGAGTGACGTTGCTGATACGGTTGAGGACTTCATAAGGGCCGAAGTATCGGCAAAGAAGCTTTTCAGAGAGTCCGCGGCGGCGCACTGGTATCCATATCCACACTTTGTCACCGGGATGATAAAGTGCGTCACTGCGTCGCTTGTTGTACCGACTAGAATCGACGTGCTGTTGGTGGCGTATTCAGTATCTTGCCATTTGCCGTGCTTCTTCGGCTCTTTGCAAGAAGTCATCTAAGTCAGGTGGATAGCTGCTTTCGTCCTGTAGTGGTAACATGGCATCCAGCGAGGTGGTCACTCTTCGGCCGAATACTAGTTCGAAAGGAGCAACATGGGTTGTTTCTTGAACGGCTGTATTATATGCGAATGTTACGTAGGGTAATATTTCATCCCACTGTTTATGTTCAACATCGACATACATTGATAGCATGTCGGTCAGAGTTCGGTTGAGGCGTTCGGTTAAGCCATTTGATTGAGGGTGATACGCCGTTGTTCTTCTGTGATCGGTATTTGTCATGCGCATCAGGCATTGCATTAGGTCTGCAGTAAATGCGGTGCCCCGATCCGTAATAACGAGGATGGGCACACCATGTCTGAGCACTATGTTGTTCACAAAGAATTTTGCGACTTCGGCAGCTGTCGCACTGTACAGAGAGTCAGTCTCAGCATAACGGGTCAGATAGTCTGTGGCTACGACTATCCATTTCTTGCCTGCACACGATGTCGGGAAAGGTCCTAGGAAGTCCATGCCGACTTGTTGGAATGGGACATCTGGAGGGTCTATTGGCTGGACAAGGCCGGCTGGTTTTACGGGTGGAGTTTTGCGCCGTTAACATTGACGACAAGTTTTCACGTAGTGTTGCACTGATGCGAGCAACTTAGGCCAATAGTATTTCAGGCGAATCCTGGCGAATGTTCGGCTCACACCCATGTGTCCAGATGTTGGCTCGTCGTGGCATGCGTGCAGAATTTCCTCTCGCATGGCTGTGGGCACGACTAGTAAAAACGTTTCACCATTAGGTTCGAAGTTCCTCCTGTAAAAGACACTTCCTCGAAGGCAGAACGCGGAGAGCCCTCTGGAGAATATGCGAGGGACTTGAACGTCGAGACCCTGCAGGTGTTGTATAAGCGCCAGCAAATCCGGGTCATCTCGTTGTAGTTGAGCGATTTCGGATGCGTCGACAACGCCTAGAAACGGGAAGTCTTCCTCTTCAGGTACACTTGGATCGACGGGAGAGCGTGACAGGCAGTCGGCATCACTGTGTTTCCTTCCAGATTTGTACACGACCGTAATGTCATACTCCTGCAGCCTGAGGCTTCATCTTGCTAGTCGACCTGACGGGTCCTTGAGATTTGCCAGCCAGCATAGAGCATGGTGGTCACTGACAGCTCTGAACGGTCTACCATAAAGGTATGGTCGAAACTTGTTTAGTGCTTAGATGACTGCGAGGCACTTTTTTTCAGTTTATTTATTTATTTTTATTTGTCGCAAAAAATATACACGCATTGCGGTAGAATATACAGAAGGAGGTACCATAGCACAATGCTGAGTAGTTGCAGAGTAGTTAGCCTCAGCTTTTGATAGTTTGCGGCTGGCATAGGCTAACACTTTTTCTTGACCATTTTGCCATTGGACAAGGATGGCGCCGAGGCCGACATTGCTGGCATCGGTATGGACTTCAGTGTCGGCTGTCTCATCAAAATGGGCAAGTATTGGTGAACACTGTAGTCGTTTTCTTAATTCGTCAAAAGCTTTCTGTTGTTCGCTTTCCCATGTGAAGGGCACGTCGTCTTTCGTCAGTTTTCTAAGAGGATCCGCAATCTTTGAGAGATTTTCAACAAATCGCCTATAATAGGCACATAAACCCAAAAATCGACGCACTGACTTTTTGCCTCTGGGTGTGGGGAACCTCTGAACAGCGGCTGTCTTTTCGGGATCAGGACGAACATCATCAGAACTAATGACATGTCCAAGGAATCGCAGCTCTTCGAAGCCGAAGTGGCATTTTTCGGGTTTGATTGTCAATTTCGCTGACCGGATGGCTTCCAATACTGTGCGTAGTCGCTCTAGATGTTTGTCAAACGTTGCAGAGAATACCACCACGTCATCCAAACACTAGGCATGACTGCCATTTCAATCCCGCGAGGACAGTGTCCATCATTCGCTGGAACGTCGCTGGCGCAGAACAGAGGCCGACTGGAAGAGCTTTGAATTCGTAGAGGCCGTCTGGTGTTACGAATGCCGTTTTTTCACGGTCCCGCTCGTCGACCTCTATTTGCCAATATCCGCTTTTCAGATCTAAGGAGGAGAAAAACTTTGCGGATCGCAACCGATCTAGTGTATCGTCGATACGTGGCAAGGGGTAGACATCTCGTTTAGTTACACTGTTCAGTTTTCTGTAGTCGACACAGAATCTAAGTGTGTTGTCTCTCTTCTTAACGAGCACTACGGGGGACGCCCATGGACTATTCGAAGGCTGGATGACATCATCCGAAAGCATCTCCTCCACTTGCTTCTTGATAATTTCCCGTTCTTTCTGTGACACCCGATATGGATGCTGGCATATAGGCCTCGTGTCGTCTTGCGTTATAATTCTGTGTTTCGTGATTGACGTGCACTGGACCTTCGAGGCACTTGAAAAGCAATCAGAGAATTCTTTCACCAAGGCGTAAATCTGTTTCTTTTGACTGTCCGGAAGGCTCTGATTGACGGTCACGGATGTGTCGATGTTGCAGGCCACTGGTCGAGTGGTTGATGTCGTTAAGCTGCAAAGTTCAGTCGCCATACAGAAGTCGTGTAAATAGGCAATAGCCGTGCCTTGAGCGATGTGTTGAAGTTCATTGGAGAAATTTGTGAGTAGGACATCTGCACGGCCTTTCGTCAAATGAACAAGACCCCTAGCCACGCAGACACCTTTGTTCAAAAACAGCCCTACATTTGTATCCGCTATGCCTTCACGGTTGTACAATGCGTCATTTTCTACGAGCACCATTATACTGCAGCGTGGCGGCACAGTTACGTCATCTTGAACAACGCGTAGAGCAGTTAGGCGTCGTTCCTCAGATTCCTCCACAGGTATAGCTCGTTCAGTCGAAAACGACACGCTGGATCTACGCAGGTTAATTACGGCGCCATTAGCTCGCAAAAAATCCATTCCTATAATGAGTTC
This sequence comes from Rhipicephalus microplus, assembly GCF_043290135.1. Lineage (NCBI taxonomy): Eukaryota > Metazoa > Arthropoda > Arachnida > Ixodida > Ixodidae > Rhipicephalus > Rhipicephalus microplus. The sequence continues at coordinate 279,090 of NC_134704.1, read as the reverse complement.
CCTTGAACATTCTGGCAGCACAATGAAATCGGCCACGTAAATAAAGCCCCGTATTTCAAGTCTTGCAGTGCATCTGCCAAGGGGCGTAATAATGTGACCGCCTGCCGTGCGTATCTGCGATCCACTCCACTGTGTCACAACTTTGTTTAGCTTTTTCACCATCTTGTGGCTTATCACTGAATAATCAGCACCGGTGTCGACTAAGGCATTCAACTCCCATCCTTCCATTCTCAGCCGCAAATCTGAGGCAACGTTTTCGTTGCTGCACCCATCTACCGCAAATACACCGTCATCACCCTCAAACCATATTGGAGGATCTTCGTAACTGACGTTATCAGCGGCCTCACCTCCACAGGTAGCTTGCTTCAGTTTTCCGGGAGTGGACTTGGAGAGCGATGACCAGGCTGCCTTGAAGGTCTACGTGGGCTGGAGGACCGGTAGCGCATAGGCGATGGTGACCGTGACCGGTGTTGGCGTAGAGTTGACGAGTTCTGGCGCGTAGACAAGTACTCCTCAATCTCCGCTGGTCGTTCGCCGTTTCGGGGGCACGGTGCATACGACGGGAAGCCTCTTAATTCAGCCTGTCGGTAATGTCGGTAAGGACAGAATCTGTACAGATGACCCGCTTCCCCACAATGAAAACACAGAGGCCGGCGCTCGTGATCATGCCATACGTCACTTTTCCTGGGCCTACGCTCCACATAGTGATGTGTGCTACGTGCTCCTGGGGGCAGATAGGTAGCTGTTGGTTCCCGCGGACGAGGTGCGCTGCGTGCCGCAGGTGGGAGAGGAGTCGTCGCCATCGCAACTGCTGCATTGCTGTGTACGGTGGGTTGTCTGACAACCTCAGAGTATGTTCGGATAGGTCGAACCGGCTGCAGCTCACGCTCTGGCTCTCGTATCACCTGCCTCAGTTCGTCACGAACAACGTCCGTAATGGATAGTGCAGTTGGAGTCTGGGGCATTTGCAGTCTGCTCAGTTCTTCTCTAACAACTGATCTAATGAGCTCTCGCAGGGCTTCAACGTCGTTTTGCACGCCTCCGGAGAATACCTGTGCAGATGCACAGTTAAGATTCCGGTTGTACTGCCGAGCCCGCTGTTCCAGTGTTTTTTCGATGGCTGTCGCTTCCGAGTAAAACTCAGCAACTGTGCTTGGAGGGTTGCGGACGAGAACGGTGAACAGCTCTTGCTTCACTCCGCGCATTAGATGGCGCACCTTTTTATCCTCAGCCATGTTGTAATCCGCCCGCTTGAATAGACGGACCATGTCCTCAATGTACATAGCAGCACTCTCGTTCGTGAGCTGGTTTCTCGATTGAAGAGCAGCCTCCGCCTTTTCTTTCCGGTCTATATTCGCGAACGTAGCCACCGCTTGTCGACGAAATACCTCCCAGGTAGACAACGAGGTTTCATGGTTCTCAAACCACGTCTTTGCGAAGTCTTCCAGGGCGAAGTATACGCGACGGAGCTTCTCTCTTTCGTCCCATCCATTCAAGCTCGCCACTCTCTCGAACAGGTCCAACCAATCTTCAACATCCTCGTACGAGTCGCCGTGGAATGCTGGCGGCTGGTGCGGTTGGCTAATGAACACTTGTGCCGGTGTTACCTCCCAAGTAACCACGGATATCCGTTAGGAATACGTCGGGACGTCCGTCTCGGATATTCCGGACATCCATCAGATATCCGCGGACGTACAATGTACGTCCAATGGACATACTGTGAATGTACAAAGGTAACAAATTTGTACGTTCGCTCGTCATCCGTCTTGGACAGCCGACACGGACATTAAAAGGACCATCAGGGGATATATTATACATATACACAGGTACATATATGTTCATTATAGATATGTATATTGATTTCTTATTCATTGTGCATAAATAATCTACCCCCTAATGGTCCTTTGAATGTCCATGCGGCCTGTCCGAGGCTGATGTTGAGCGAGCACAAATACCTAGCTATATACATATGTGTGTGTGTGTGTGGTAATATCGAGGGTCCTTGAGGTTTTGTGCACTCTTGCAATTGATGCTTGAACGTCTTTCACAAGAACCCTTTTGCTGCAGATTAAATATCAAAGTGCTAAAATTATTTCTGGTGCAATGCTAAATTAAAACAAGATTCATGGACACGAATAAGGTGACGACTAGGGATCCGGAGTGCCAATTACCAGCTGTTTATTGATGGTATAAGCTAGAAAAAACAATCATGCACAGCGACGTGAAAGAGTACAGCGAACTTTCATGCCACTGTGCATGCTTAGAAGCTTATTTGTTTTCAAGCTTTTACCATCGATAAAACAGAACAACATATGTTTGGCAAACTTAGCCATCAACTTGCCCAGGAACAAGTGCTAAAGCGTAAGAAGATTGGGCTCACACAAGGTCTCAGATGCAATAAAATGTTTATTATCATTAGGTCAAATCATGTACTCTAGTAATAATGAATAAATAAATTAAGCAAACACTAATTAAATCAAGTACGATGTTCAAGTTGAAGTGTGAACACAATGATGAGAATAGAAGCACAGCTCCACACAATTCTAGCAGTGAAGGTAATACAATGAAAGAAGTTAACTGTGATTATTTCATTTTGTAATATCAAAATTAAAACTTACAGGGTCATAAAGACACAAGCTTTGGTACAAACAAAAAATGTCAAGAACATTTAGCAAGAAATAAAAAAGGTTTAAGTTAAAAACTGACAAAATCCAGTATGATGCAAAACACCATTCCAATACAATACTGCAGAACAGGCGACAAATATGACTGTTGCAAAAATACAAAAACAAACATGAAATATGAAATACCAAAAAAAATGTATAAGACAAATTCACATCATGGAAAGCACAGGGCTCAATTCCATCACATGCTGAAAATGGATAACACAGTTTTATTGTTTATTAAGTACAATAAACATTAATCATACATAAAACTGTCGTTCGCCCAGAAGCATTTTAGAGCTCTACATAGAACAATGCAATGGGACAATTAAGATACCCTTATGACATGGATATCTCTTAAACACTATTAACAGTCCTCACATAGACATCAGTTTTAATTCAAGCACAACCAATACACCTCTTTATCTTTGGAGAATGTGAATGTTTATTGCACAATAGTGGCTGTTTCGTTTCACTGCTAGCACAATATGGTGACCAAATAACTGTCATATTAAAGGGGTAGTGCCACCATTTTTTTTGAAGGACAGTTTACTCTGCCCTACAAATCTGTGTATAGAGATAGCTCGGAGCAAGTGTGAAGTACAGCAAATGCCGAGATAGATTATTTTGGAATTAAAGCCAGAAGGGTGTCTTGAAGGGCCAGTTGATACACGATTTGCATGAGCGCATGACTCAAACTATGTACCTAAGAGACGACAAAAATTTATTGTCTTTCCTGTGCTGAGCAAAGCACCAGGAAATACCCAGCACAAGACAAAAAATTTCCGCCATCCCTTACGCACGCGGTGCGAGCCATGCACTCAAGATCGTTAGCAAAGCAGGCGTAAGGCTTTCTCGGCAGCTTATGCGAAAAAGTAAAGTAACCCCAAAGAGCATGCGTGCATAAAGAAGCACAGGACACAATACGAGGAATGCATTAACAATGTATTACGACATTCCGTTGTCATGTGGCTACACCTATGCTGGACAGACCAGTCAATGTTTGAACGATCACCTGAATGAGCACCCGTTCAATCTCAAGACTTCAACAAGCAGAACCTTAGCAGCCCATTGTTCCTCGTGCAGCTGCACCCAGCTCTTCCATAATTGAAAGATGCTTTCACGATATCGTAACAAGATCGAGTGCGAAATCAACGAAGCCTTCCATATTAGGAAGAAAGGACACGTGTGTCAGTGAGCCTCCACTTGCCCTCCTCGAAAAAGAGAACATGTTTCTGAGCTGTTAACTTTGGACATTTTGACTCGTGAGAGATTCATCTTGCTTTTCATCTTTATGAGCAAGTGTTGTAGTCCTATTTGTTTTTGCAGCTCTATATTTTCCCGTGTAATAAACACACACACAGTTGTTGCTCAGTTCCATTGTTCCTCAGTGTTGTGCGGTCATTCTTTCTTCGTCCCAATTTAGTGCCATTTTTCCCTCAGTACTAGTAAAGCCAATTTTCCCAAGGTGCACCTCGCGACATCGACACTAGCTTGACGTCAGGCTACAGTACTAATTCTGGCGACATCATACAGGATACTCGCCTGGCCATGGGAACATCACAATTTCTTGCTCCAGCATGTGAAGAGCTCATATCGCGACTTGAGAGTACAGTAGGAACCAAGACTAGTTTTTAATAACATGTTGTAATTACTTTTTCAGGGAGCACTTACACTTATTTTCTAGGATCAGCAGGGCTTGGCTTAACATTTAACGCAACGGTGGTATAGTGTCTAAGGTACTCAGCTGCTGACCCGCAGGTCGCGGGATCAAATCCCGGCTGTGGCTGCTGCATTTCCGATGGAAGCGGAAATGTACGCCCGTGTGCTCAGATTTGGGGACACGTTAATGAATCCCAGGTGGTCGAAATTTCCGGAGCCCTCCACTACGGCGTCTCTTATAATCATATGGTGGTTTCGGGATGTTAAAGCCCACATATCATTTAACGCAAGAAAACAACAAATTAAAACTTTCATGTAACAACCACTTAAAGGGGAACTCCGGCGTTTTTTCAATATTAACTGATGTCAATAAAACTTTAAACATGTGTTTTCATTGGTACCGTGATAATATGTGCCAAATTATGCACCCTAAGTCATTCAGTTTCTTGGAAAACAAATTTTAAAATTAGTAGCCGATTCTGCAATCACACTAGTAAACGCAGGCCACCCTGTGCATGTGACGTAAGGGCCTACTCTTTTTGGAAAACCCTGCATTCCCCGGCAGACAGATGCAATGTGCGCTTTCTTCTACGAGGTGACAACGCTAGCACAGTTCAGTTTTGTCAGCTGTATACAACATGTTCGTCATCGTTGATGTCGGTCTTACAATATTGAGCAACAAGAAAATCGATTCGGGGCATGTCAGATGCTTCACGCGCCGGCGGGTCGAAATCAAAAAGCGATGCTTCTGCGCTGAGATAGTAGCTGCAATCATTGCTGAACTTGTCACTAGTAAGTTCAGACGCTCTGGCACAGCTTGCTTCTGCGTCGATATCGCCAACTTGCTTTTCGCGCATCAGAAGAGGAATGTGAGCTATGTGTGCACCCTAGCAAGCCGTGGCGGGGTGTAGCCGATCTCGTGACGTCATCAGCGACGAATTCTCGAGACGTCATCTGATACCCACCATGGATGACAGAGCAGCTTCCCATTTTGGTCTTTGTTTTGACTTGTCGCTTATTGCTTAATTAAAATTACTGACGAGTACCTGGGCAAAATTAACCACCTTAGCCTTTGCAGGATTGTCAATACTATTTGAAAACAGCATTATCTCAGTATGGTCGAAAATGCACCGGAGTTCCCCTTTAAGAAAACAAAGCATCTCTTCATAGCAAAGCGGTGCGTCAAAAACTGTTGAAGGGTAATCTATCCTAAATGCAATCAATTCTTCTTTTAGTGCCCTCAAGACAGATGAAGCAGTGGAATAGTAACAAATTTTCCGTGCCAGGGTAACCTAGCAACCTTGCGTACATTTATTAATGGCCAACATTTAACACCAGAAAGCTATGAAACCACAAAAACATCAATGGTGCCAGAAATAAATGGCTTCTCATACAAGTTTTCTTTTACTTTGAATTCACGGCCAATGATGCAGGGCACCTTTCGGCACATATGGTGCTAACAACACATTAAGGTGAGAGAATTGTCTGCGCTTTGCAGGCCCAAGGCGTTATGTCTAAAGGACTACTTAGCCAAGCATTATGCAGCTTTTTCGCAATCCCCAAACACAACAGGTGCATATAGTCCAGTGGTGCAGAGGTCACACAGTCTATGGGCAGTGATGTTAATACTGATGCGCCCCGGTGATGGTCAGAGTCAATCTGACGCCTGAAAGAATCATCCGTACGCAAAGTGGATGACGTAGTAGGGAAGCTGAGTCGACTGTTTCTGTATGTACCCTCAGCTGTGCACTTAGGACACCCAGAATAACCTGTATGTCCTTTAATCTGAAACACAAATGATCGTGCTGGGGCATCCAAAACAAAACACTTCAAAGAAACATCAATTAGGTGCCCATGAAAAATCATTCCTTGGGAAAGAAGTTGTTGCAGGTCACTGACAAGTTTGTTGAGAAACTCATTGGCTGAAGCAGGCTTTCCTGGGCCTGCGAAAATTCCAACTACAAAGGGTGGTATTCTTCGATCTTCACGAATCATGCACTGTATGGGCCACAACTGCATGGTGGAGCTTTTGGAAATTGGCAGCCCGTCAATGTTAAAGGCAAGAGAAACATGACTGCCTTCATAACGTGCTTTTGACAAAGCATTCTCGAGGCTTTTCTGTAGCCCAAAGTGGCAGTAATGTCCCGGTACCATTGAACTGACAACAGGTGCACGCTGTGTATCTCTAGGCGTGGCGAGAAGAGTATGAGCGTCGCTAGGCAGAGATGAAGAATCGAAAGTACTGACCTTGAGAATTTTTAGAAGAGCGGACAAAGCTATATGAGTAACATTTTCTTTGATGACCCAACTGCGCAGTGACACAACAAAATCTTTGTGCTTTGACAATGCATCAGTGGAAGATGAACAAACAGGTACCTCCGGGACTCCGCTTACAGGAGAAGGCACATCGCTGAGTTGCATTGGCGAGCCTTCGGGTTCAGTGTGCGATGCTCCGGTGGACGAACATGGTGAACATTTTGTAGGCGATGTGTCCGTTGAGTCACTTTCGGTGACGCAAGGCGAACTGCCCTCAGGGGGCGCCGAGCTGCAGCAATCCGCCTGAGTAGCTGCTGATGTAGCCGCAGTGTTTTCGTCAGAACGGTTGATTGGGCGAGTTGGTGATACATGACTAATTATGAAATGGAAGCGCACAACGTAGAAGCAAACGGAAAGACAGGGACAAGCGCTTGTCCCTGTCTTTCCGTTTGCTTCTACGTTGTGCGCTTCCATTTCATAATTAGTTTTCGTCAGCCCCAGGCACGCAAATGCTCGGACACTCACTGGCACAGCATGTGTTACTGCATGCGCGTAGTGTACCACACTCACTACTGCATTGTTCGAAGTTCCCGATTCCTTCAGACGTTGACGGCTGGCTGCCGGCTTGAAATCCGAAATCCCGAAATATTGCCTTTGTTTGCAATGACGCTTTCTTGCGCGTGTAAGACTTTTCCTTCGCTTTAGGCATGCTGACACCTGCGACGGAAACACATTGTAGTACTCATACGAAGTTCTGAAGTCTTTGACTGTATTCTTAATAAATAAATAAATGTAGCTGTCTTACCTCCGTAGCTGGGGAAGAAAATAGAATCGTATCTGCACTGGCACTACAAGCACGCCGCCATTATCCACAGGACTAACAGAACAAATCCAGTGGCTTGGCTTGACTGGGCGATGGCTCGCCAAACGAAACTTTTTTTTTTCTTCGCTGTTTGGATAGATCACCGTCAATATAAACAACGTCGTTAAAGTAGCTTTATAATATTTAACAATTAGGCGGTATATTACAACCGTTTTTGATGATAATTATTATCAAATAACCTAAATTGGAAACGCCATTTTTGTGACTTGTTTCAGTTTTTGAGAGAGACATTTGCGACGCGGCAGCAGTGTCATCGCTAGCACCGTGTGTATCACCTTCCTCCGTGGTGTACCGCATGTAACTATTACATTTGTCGGGTTGTCGGGTTGCGCTCGCTCCGTGGCATTTATTTACCTAAAGTATTCTTACACGTGATTTGTAATAAACGTTCAGCAGTGAAAAGTTAGTCTATTCAGTGATAGATTGAGTGTATGGTTTCATTGTATATCTTTTGCTATAGTGGTCAACGGGATAAAAAATTTTAATTGATTTCATGGAACAATTATTTTTAAAACTGTAGGTCACTTTCGACTGACAAAAACTAGTAAGATAAGTGCACGATATACTACAAGCAGTGCACAGTATACAACATAAATTATACGAGCACATATATTTTTAACCCTGACAAAAAGTGCACATGCCTTAAAAAACCCTGAACTAGATGCTATATTTTTTTTACGTTTCAAAATAGGATTGATATGTGGGGTTAACGTCCCAAAACCACCATATGATTATGAGAGACGCCTAAGTAGTGGTGGGTTCCGCAAATTTCTACCACCTGGGGTTCTTTAACGTGACCCAAATCTGAGCACACGGGCCGACATTTCTGCCTCCATCGGAAATGCAGTCGCCGCCGCCGGGATTTGATCCCGCGACCTTTACGTTTCAAATAACCGTCGCATTCAGTTCAGAATGCCGTGAAAATTAAAAAAACAATACCTCATCCTTGAAGGGCTTTTTGGTTTCCCCAGCGTGTGTGTTGGCCTGGGAATCGGCATGCGAGTCAGCTCACGCCATCCACGGAAACTGTCTGCTCACAGATACACACATTCGCCACTACTCCGGCCGCTATACAAGGAGATATGAGCTCTAGATCTGAAAGCAGATCACTTGTGGATCACCATACGCAATTAAAGCCCCACTATTATCACAAGATTTAGAAAATTTCTGATGACTGCGAGCATAGGATATGCTCATGCACTGCAGTACTCCAAAACTAATTTCAATTCTCATGTGTTCTCTGGGGCCCTTTGATGGATAGCCAGTGGACATTCGCAACTGGCTGTCCGACTGAAATCCTGTTCGGATATCCACCAGAAAGCCACCTATTACATCCCGTCAATGGACCTTCCTTGTACGTCCAGCGAATGTCCGTGCTGTGTCCGCTCTGGATATCCGAATTTTTCGACCTTTGGATTCATAGCGGACAGCCGACGGATATCCGTGGTTACTTGGGCTAGGTAGTCATAGTGGTGGCATCCATCGTTTGAATTCCCCTTGGTGTAAAGTGAAGAGGACCGAACTCAGGTGAGTCACCTAGAAGACGGCGACTTGCCCTCTGGTGTACAGGAGTCACTTCCACGGGGTTGACACGCTGGTCGTCGGGGCTAGGCTGTCTTGAGATCGTGGGGCTTCGATTCATAACACAGCAACTCCACCAGAAATGTAGCGATGCTGAGGCAGACAGGTTAAAAAAACAAGCGTATTTATTAGGGCGAACTTGTGCCCACGATTCTAAAGACTGGGGTGTTCAAGTCGAGTAGCCGAGTGGCACAGATACAACTATCTTCCTCTTCCTCGTTGCCGGAGCGCACGAACGCGTGGCGCATGCCAGCCGGGTCTTGCTTGTGCTCTTGCCACGACGATTGCGGCGGGCTACTTGAACGTGACCAACCTGTCGCGGCAATATCATCTGCGTACATTAATGATGGTAGTGCCTGATCAATGAGTTTTCCTTGTTTGACGAAAGAGAGGTTGAAGCCAAGTCCACTTCCCTCTAATTTGGCCTCTAATCCTTGTAGGCACATCACGAATAACAAGGTTGACAGTGGACACCCCTGCCTAAGTCCCCGTTTCACCTCTGGGGGCTTGGATATCTGTTTTTCCCACTTTATAACTACCTTGTTAATTTTATAGATTTCCTTTAAAAGATTAGAGACTCCATCTTCCACACCCAGTGTGTCTAGTATTCCACACAAGTCCTCTTGAACCACGCTATCGTACGCTCCCTTGATATCCAAAAATGCTAGCCACAGGGGCCTGAGTTCCTTTTCTGTTATTTCGATGCACTGCGTCAGTGAGAACAGATTTTCTTATACCCTACTGTTTTTTCGAAACCACTTCTGCAGTTCCCCCAGCACTCCCTCATCCTCTATCCATGTCTGCAGTCTTTCCTTTATAATCTGCATCGCCAGCCTGTAGACCACTGATGTCACTGTTATAGGACGGTAGTTGCTTATATCAGCTTTGTCCCTTTTTCCTTTATAGATCATGCTCAACCTGCTAAGCGATGGATGGATGGATGTGGCTGTACCCTTTAGATCGGGCGGCGGCTATAGCTCCGCCAAGCCATATTATTTAGTGAACTAACTACTAGATTTACCTTTTTTTCCCTTTAAATAGTAAAGTTGAGGACTGGTACTTTTCAGTGAAGGGTTTAATTTTCACTCGTGCCTTTACTTCAGCCATCAATCAGACAACCTCCTTCTAGTTAATTCTACCCACTTGAAGTCTATTCTGCCCTCCCTGTCTCTAAACCCCAGTGCTTTGAAAAACTCTGCGCCATCATCCTGAACTATAGGGTGAAGTCCTTTACAGAACATTATGAGGTGTTCGGCAGTTTTCTCCTGCGCTCCACACGCACTGCATACCGTGTCTACGCCTTCGTATTTGGCCTGACATGTCTTGGTTCGCAATACTCCCGCCCTGGCCTCAAACAGTAGCGAACTACACCGAGTATTATCATAGATCCTTTAATTGGCAATGTTCTGCTTAAAAGTTCGATAGATCTCTAGTGCGGAAGCTTATTAAACATGCCAATTTTCCACATGTCAGTCTCAGCTTCCTTCACCCTCTTCTTAACCGATAATTCTTTTTGGTTTGACCCCCCGCTGTTTTCTAAGTATTTATCAGTCAATTTTCTGGTTCGCTTCATCCATTTTGTATCGACATTCTTCATGTACAAGTAGCTGAATACCTTCCTAGCCCAACGCTCCTCCACCATTTCTCTCAATCGCTTCTCAAATTTTATCTTGCTGCTAGCTTCCCTGCCCTCAAATGATGTCCCTCCCATATCACCTTGTACTTCTTGATTTGGTGTATTCCCGTGAGCTTCTAAAGCAAGCCTACCTATTCCACGTTGCTTCATTTCTAATCTTGCTTGAACTTCTGATCTCATACACAAGACCACATTGCCAAACGTCAGACCAGGAACCATGACAACTTTCCATATTCCTCTTACAACATCATACCTATTGTAATTCCACAGTGCCCTATTTTTTATGACTGCTGCATTCTTGATACCTTAAGTCGTCACGTATATTTCGTGTTCCCTTAGGTACTCGGTCCCATTGCTTATCCATACGCCCAGATATTTGTATTTATCTGTTACCTCTAGCCTGACTTCCTGTATTCTAAGCTCACTACCTTCATTATCATTAAAATCATGACTGCTGATTTTTCCTTACTGATTCAGAAATCTAATTTATCTCTCTCAGTACCGCAGATGTCCATCAATCTCTGCAAATCTTCCTTGTTGTCGGTTATTAGCACTATATCATCTGCGTACATTAATGCTGGTAGTGACTGATCAATGAGTTTTCCTTGTTTGACGAAAGAGAGGTTGAAGCTAAGTCCACTTCCCTCTAATTTGGCCTCAAATCCTTCTAGGTACATAATGAATAACAAGGATGACGGAACACACCCTTGCCTAAGCCCCCGTTTCACCTCTGTGGGCTTGGATACCTGTTTTTCCCACTTTATAACTACCTTGTTACTTTTATAAATTTCCTTTAAAATATTAGTGACTCCATCTTCCCCACCTAGTGTGTACAGTATTCTTCACAAGCCCTCTTGAACTACACTATCGTACGCTCCCTTGATATCCAAAAATGCTAGCAACAGGGACCTGAGTTCCTTTTTTCCTATTCCGATGCACTGCGTCAGTGAGAACAGATTTTCTTCCAACCTACTGTTTTTTCGAAACCCCTTCTGCAGTTCCCCCAGCACCCCCTCATCCTCTATCCATGTCTGCAGTCTTTCCTTTATAATCTGCATCGCCAGCCTGTAGACCACCGATGTCACTGTTATAGGACGGTAGTTGATCATGTCAGTTTCGTCCCCCTTTCCTTTATAGATGATGCTCATCCTGCTAAGTTTCCATTCATCGGGGACTTCACCATCGATTATTATTTTGCTCACTGCCTCTCTCAAAGTCTGTTTAGACTTCGGACCCAATGTCTTTACCAGAATAATTGGAATGCCATCTGGGCCTGTTGATGTACTACTAGGAACCCTCTGCTCTAGGCTTGTTTCATTTCTTAGGGAGTTTAGATGGTACCAAAATTTCGCAGCTGCCTTTCTGTCCTTTTTATGTACTTCTCCCAGCCACTGAGCACCATTTCTTCTAATCTTTTCATTGATCAGGAGGGATGCTTCCCTTCGAGAGATTAGAAAGATGTCCCATTTTCTTTCAAAATAATCTCTCGGTTCACCCCGCTGCTTAGCATGTTTGTGTTCCCTAGAGGCTTCCTGGCGTTTTGCTATGGCTCTCTTAACTTCCTCATCCCACCAACTCTTGGGCTTGTGTCTTCTTTTCCGGGGTGACTTGTCACGTGCCTTAACAAGCTCTAGCCCAAACAGTCTAATTAGATTTGTGTATGTCCACGCATTTTTATTATCCTCAGTGATTACTTTTTCAATTTGTTTAGTAGCCATTTCTATTTGTCTTTCTGAATGAAAATTTTCCTGTAGTTGCTCATCTTGTCTCCTTCCCACTTTCGCTGCTCTTCCAAAACTTAGCTTGATACGTTTGTGATCACTACCCAGACTTCTGGAGCCACCTTCATCTATGTGCATTCCACTGATCTTATCGTACATCCTATGTGACATCAGTGCGTAATCTATCGTCGACTGTAGCCTTCCTACCTCCGATGTTATTTGCCCTTCACACTTCTCGGTACTGTTGCAAATAATTAAATCATGCCTTTTACACATATCTATGATCATTTTGCCTGTTGAGTCAGTATACCCATCTATATCTTCTATGTGCGCATTCATATCTCCTAGTATAATTATCTCGCACTCTCCTCCTAATTCTTCAACGTCCTTTGATATACACTCGACTATTACCTGGTTTTCCTCTTTGGCCTTTGCTCCCGTCCACAAGTACACCAAACCAAGGAGTGTCATTTATCCTGCCACTTTCCCTTTTAGCCATAAATATTCCTTGCACTCCTGCTTGACCCTTTGCCAGTCTGTACTTTTATATATGAATGCCTCAATACCACCCCCCTTTCTGCTGCCTTCTGTTCTATTACAATATTCCCATATGTAGTCCGGATTGCAAGGTGGTTGCTCCATGTCTCGAAGATGCGTCTCCACAACCCCATATACCATCAGTTCCTCCTAACTCAAATGCTCTTCTATCTATTCCCACTTTAACCAATTCCTGCCACCCTGCATGTTAATATAACCTATGTCTGACTTAGCTTGGCCCTTGTGCTTACGTCGATTTCTTCTCCCACGGACTCCGTGTGTCTTGCATATTCGTGCCCCTTTAGAACAGTCTTTGGCTACACTGTTGGCCTCAGGGCTCTGGGTCCCCCTAAAAAAGCTGTGGCTTGACGACCCATTTTATTACCGACCCTCCTGCCCGTCGCACCACAATAGTGAATGCCATCCTGTGCAAAGGGGTGAGCGCCGGGCTCGTACACGTCTTGGTTAACTTTCGTTACGCTGTATCCGAGTTGCCGGCTCATACCCTTGATCACACTGTTGGCCTCCACTACCCTCCTTTCAATCCCACGAGACTGCCCCCAGACCTCTGGGATTGTGCATATGGTCACATGCACACCCCCAGAGGCTTCTCGGAGCTTATGCATCACATCCTTTAACTGTCTTTGAAGGTTCTGATCCTTGCCCTTCAACACATCATGGAGCCCAGCATGAATAATGACGAGATTTTCGCCCTTCATGCTGTCGTCTACAACCTCCTGAGCTTTGGCCAGTGCATCCATCATGCCCTCCCCTAACTGGGCCTCCACCCTCACTCTCCCATCTTTCCTTCACTGCCTTGAAGACGCCATCCCTAACACTGGCCATGTTAGAGTCCCCCACCACCAGGACCCTTCTACGCTCGAATCGCTGGCTTCCTGCTTGTGATGGCGCCCCTGTTTGCTTGACCCGTTTCTCTCTCTGCTGTTTGTCCTGTGTTCCTTCCCTGCTCGAGGACTGCCGCGCCACCGAGCTGTATGTTCTCGGGGCCTCCGTGCTGTGGCCAGACACCGCGGCCCCCTGACCGCCCTTCTCACCTGTTCCTTTACGGCTGTGACCTTCTCCGCTACCCATGCCTTCCGTGTCACACCGCTCGGGGCCGGGGCAAAGCGCCATCAGCTCCTTTACCCGCTGCTCGCGCTCGGTCCGCCCTTCCCATTCTTTTCGAAGGTCGCCCTTCATTTGCTCTAATAGGCTGGCGGTAGCCCCCCCCCCCCCCCCCTCGCTCACGGGACGCTCAGAGATGCTTTTGGAGGTGTATCCTCTGCTCCCGTTCCGCCCTAAGCTCCCCCTAAAGCACCTCGATGCTAGCCTCCATGCGCTGCACAGCCGCCTTCAGTGCCTCGAACAGCCTGCACACGAAGCTCGCCTTCTGCGCGTCGCCCAAACTCGAGAATTCTGTCTCATCTAAGTAGCACCAGCGCATGCATTCATCGCACTGCACCAGCTCACGCTCGCTTGTGGTTTTCCTAGCCTCCTTAGCCATCGCCCGCCCGACCACCGGACCGAGCGCTGGACAGCCCTAGGTTTAACCCTAATCCCGCTATCCAGCCGCCTCCATCAACTCTCCTACCTCAAAAACTGTTTGAAACTGCCGCCTACACCGCACACATACGTGTTCAATTTCGCTAGTAGCCTCTCACTAGGTCCCCTTCGTGTTCGGCTCTAGCTGTTTAACAACTAACCGGGCGCCCCGAACTTCTTCAAAACAGCCGCCTACCCCGTTCGCGTGGTCAACGTCACTACAACGTTGCCCGCGTCCCACACCTGCAATACTCACAACGTTAAGTATTGATTAAGAGAGAAAAATAATAATAATGGTGTTCACAAACACAAAGAAATAAAAAAAACTTATCTCTCGTTGCGCGCTGCTTCTTCACCAACCGACCTTGCACAACCTTGCACGACCTTGAACCTTGCGTGATAGTGTCGGTCGCGAGCGCCACTGCACGGCGCTTGCTCAAAACTGAAGGAAGGCCAACTCCGCTGGGAGCGCGAGCGATTCCTTGCGCATCTTTCTAAAGGAGGCGTTGACTGGACGCGCCTTTACTAGGGTGGCTAAAATGGGGAGGTGTGATGAGCACGGCACTTTTTGCTTGCCGGAGAACACGTGCTGGAGAAGGTCCTTCGGCGCACCGATGCCGCTAGGGGCGCTGATGGCAGCGGCGTGGGTAGTGAGAAGCGCACTTCGCAGAGTTTTCCTCGGAAGCGCTTTTTTTTTTACTTTATTCAGAGGCAGTAGCTGCTTTACAAGTGCTTCATCAATCGGTGATTGCGCTGGGTTACTCTGAAATGCCTGAAGGCGGTAAAAAAAAAAAAAAGGGTAGATGCAGCATTGCTGCATTATGCTTGTCCGCATAGCTTAATGCTTCAGTTCAGCCTTTTGAAGAGTCCCAAGGGTGGCAACGTGGATCACTTAGTGGAAGAGTCGCTCTGTCTGAAGAAAAAAATGCTGCATGATATGAAATAAAATGAGGAAGACTATGAAAGACTTTCATCTGATGCACTAGCAGTGTCTGTCGCCCATGAATCATACACCGCTGAGCGGCGGATGGTCGCCCTGTATATTATGTGGCAAGCTACGATGTGAGAAATCTGGTACTTCGTAATAATCGTGATGAGTGCAAAAACGCCCGCCTTGTTTCGCAGTGTTGGTGGTTACGCGTTATAAGTAACAACATTGCTGGTATAGCACGATACTTCGGCAATTAGTATTCGACGCACTCGTTATAGATGTAGAAATGAAGCTGCTGCTTAAATTGTGTGAGTTGTAGTAGTCAGCAAGCGGTTCCTGCAACACGGTAGCGCTATTTATCAGTTATGTTTCCAAAATAAAATTTGCTAATGCTGATAGTACAGGTCGCGGAGCATTAAGTTTGCGGTACCTGGAAAAGCAAGGCTCACGTTTCCATAAACAGTTTCAATTTTAGTGGGCCCTGTGTAAGTAAAAGGGGCAAAAATTATTTACACTGCAAATACCTGCGATTATGGTCTGCTAGCAGATGCAAGGTGCCCGAATTACTGTAATTTTTTAGGTCAGTGATCATATCTTTGCGGAGAGGGTTGATGGTGAAATATTTCGGCTTTCTGTAACAATGAGAACTGTATTTAACATGCGCCACATTGTTATAAGCCATCGCATGCAACTCTCCGGTGCACATTAGGCCACTGTGTTCTATGTCCAGCATCTTGTGCAAAATTTGCTAATTTAATTCACCTAAATTAACTATGGTTGTTTTCGTCAGAGACTTCATTTTTTTTTATTTCAACAAAACGAGGAACACGGGACCAAAAGCTCGAGGGATTGACAAAGTACCGACCCAGTCACAAGTTTGCAAAGCAGCAATACACGACAGACATTAATACATGTAGGATGAAACATAAACATTACAAGTATAAAATGGCACCAAGTACGAATACAAAAGTTATGAAACAAAGCTCCACAAATAGAGAGCAAGGGAATACATACGTATCATAACTTGGCATGAACATTAAAAGCAAAAATCAAAAAGTAGAGTGAGCGAAATTCCGGGAGATCTACTATTCGGAAAAGTGAATTAGCTGGGCGAAGCATCTAATGTGCCGATTTTGATTATTTAAACTTACATTTATCTACAGCGCTATAGTTTGGAATTAATCGTGAGAAATAATTACACATAATATTATAATGAAGTGTCAGAAATCCTCAGGATCAAAACTATACACTGATACAATGAGACATAACAAAAAAATTACGGCATATTCACGGGGTGAATGATGATGAATGGGCGAAGCTCCGGAGGGATTCATCGGTAAACTGTGAATCTTCCGTGTAATTCGCCCAGTCGATCATCATGTAAAGACGTGAGAAACGCTGTGTGTGTATATACACAAATCAACTTTTATTTGTTCTTAGACGATGGATGGCTTGCGCTGTCCCTTCATTATGACGGCTTTATGGTCTGTGAAATGAAGGGAGAGCGGTTCCTGTATAAGATCTCGCGTCTTTCATCAACTACAAGTACCGCTTTCTAGTTTATAACATCTTGCATCTTTTCATCATCAGCTACAAGTACCACCATCTAGTAAACACTACAAGAACTAAACGAGAGGTGGCTACATACAGGAGACGGTACCGTCATCTAGTGAACACTGCAAGAACTAAACTAGAGGTGGCTACATACAGGGGACGGTACCGCCATCTAGTGAACACTGCAAGAACTAAACTAGAGGTGGCTACATACAGGCTACAGGGGACGCACAGCCCACGCCCTAAGGAGCTTCGCCCCTAAAAAAGATATAATACAGTAATAAGAATTATTTTAAAAATGCACAAGACAGCCAATAGTAGCGACGTTTCTTGCAATATTTAAATAGATTCATAGGAAGTTCTCAATGGCGGAAGAAAGAACAAAGTGTCAATGTCTTCGTTATTTAAGGTGGTTAATAGGTGAGGTAGCCTGTAGGACAATGTTCTTCCTAAACGCTTCTAGGAATAGGTAAAATCCACATTTATTTCTTCGTGCCTAGTGAGACAAACACTTGGGTTTGCGTTTATCTTGGCAAGATAAATTATGATACTACAACCATGTTTAACTAATGCTTTATGACATGTCAATTATAAATACGAGGTTTATTAAAATGATATTCTGGCTCCCGCAGCGAGGGTGCATTGATTCAAACTTCTGATCTAGGAGTATAATCGATAAAGAACCCCAGGTGGTCTAAATTTCTGGAGCCCTCCAGTACGGCCTCTCTCATGATCATATGGTGGTTTTGGGACGTTAAACTAACCATATCACTGTCTTTTCAAGAATGGTTTTCAGAGATCAGACTTTAAAGAGCTTAGGTTCCATGTACTGCCCCACACTTGCTCGATCAAAATGATTTTACCGAAAACGGGTCACCACCACACAGCGTGGGAGCAATTTTTTGTGGAGAGCGGCGCGTGGTGTCTCGTTAGTCTCCTCCGCAATGTTACCCAGATGGATGGATGGATGGATGGATGGACGTACGTGACATTACCCTTTAGATCGGGCGGCGGCTAATGCCACCTAGCCGTAATACTTAGTGAACTAACCACTAGATTTATCTTTTTTCTTTCTTTTAAATAGTAGAGTTGGACGGGTACTTTGCAGAGAAGGGCTTAATTTTCACTCGCGCCTTGACTTTGGCCACAAATCAGACAACCTCCTTCTAGTTAAGTCTACCCGCTTAAGGTCTATTTTGCCTTCCCTGTCCCTAAACCCCAGTGCTTTGAAAAACTCTGCGCCATCATCCTGAACTATAGGATGAAGCCCTTTACAGAACATTATCAAGTGTTCGGCAGTTTCTTGTTCCTCTCCACACGCAATGCATACTGCGTCTACCCCTTCGTATTTGGCCCGATATGTCTTGGTTCACAATACTCCCGTCCTGGCCTTAAACAGTAGAGAACTACCCCGAGTATTATCATAGATCCTTTCTTTGGCAATTTCCTGCTTAAAAGTTCGATAGATCTCTAGTGCGGACTTCTTAATGATGCCAATTCTCCACATGTCAGTCTCCGTTTCCTTCACTTTCTTCTTAACCGATGGGTCTTTTTGGTTTGGCCACCTGCTGTTTTCCAAGTATTTACCAGTCCATTTCCTGGTTCGCTTCCTCCATTTTGTATCGACATTCTTTATGTACAAGTAGCTGAAAACCTTCCTAGCCCAACGCTTCTCCCCTATTTCTCTCAATTGCTTCTCAAATTTTATCTTGCTGCTAGCTTCCCTGCCCTCGAATGATGTCTACCCCATATCACCTTGTACTCCCTGATTTGGTGTATTCCCGTGAGCTCCTAAAGCAAGCCTACCTATTCCACGTTGCTTAAGGCCAAACCTCATAAGTGCGAAAATGCACGCGACAGCGACAAGCGACGCGACGTAGATCGGCTTCGCGCGATCAGTCGCTAACGCAGGCAAACCTCATTCACACGACGGCTTCGGCGAGCGAATTCCACTGTTGCTGGCATGAGGCCGTCTACTCCCACCAAGAAAACCGCGTAGCGAGCGATATGCAATTTGAAAATAAGATATATTGTTGTGTAATGAAACGGAAAGTGTTTATTAGTGCCTTGCAACACTTTTTTTATATGCACATGCGTAAACATTGCGTTATTTCTTGTTGCGCATACGTGACTAGGGCAGGGTCGCGAGATTACAAAGGCGAGCGGATAGAGCCACCTACAATGCACCGCGGGCCAGCGCTCTTGGAGGCTATGCATTTCGCGGGTCGCGAGATTACAAAGGCGAGCGGATAGAGCCACCCACAATGCACCGCGAGCCAGCGCTCTTGGAGGCTATGCATTTCCGCCGGCCTAACTGTGTCATCGCGCTGTCGTTCCCCGCCTTTTCGTATAGTGTTGCCGGAGGCTGCTGCTGCAGCTAGCGGGGGGGCCGCCTTGCTCGCAAAGGAAACCCCTCAAGGCTTTTGGACCTGCGGCGAGTTGAGTTGGATACTCGCGAAGAAATCATGTGCGCCCGCCTGTCGCCTCTCGCAACCGAAAGCCGGCTCGTTCATGACGCAAGTGGGCACTGGAACGACGTGATCAAGAAAAGGAAAACCCTCTACGATTGACATCTCGCAATCGGTTCATGTTTCAAGCAGTGCGCGTCACGTCACCTATGTAGTCTTTGTCTGTTCCGGTTTTTCGCTATTGGCTGCTTGAGCCCAGCACTTCCGGGCGATGAGCGACGGTTTCCAAATCTGGAGAACCGAGCGATCGCGCGAAAACGAGAACGCGACACGTCGCGCGAACGCCCTGTTTCGTCGCTCATAGTGTCGCTCGCCGCTGTCGCGTGCATTTTCGCGCTTATGAGATTTGGCCCTAAATTTCTAATCTTGCCTGAACTTCTGACCTCATGCGCAAGACCACATTGCCGAACGTCAGCCCAGGAACCATGACCCCTTTCCATATTACTCTCACAACATCATACCTATTGTAATTCCACAGTGCCCTATTTTTCATCACTGCTGCATTTCTGTTACCTTTAGTCGTCACGTATATTTCGTGTTCCCTTAAGTACTCGGTCCCATTGCTTATCCATACGCCCAGATATTTGTATTTATCTGTTATCTCTAGCCTGACTTCCTGTATTCTAAGCTCACTACCTTCATTATCATTAAAAATCATGACTGCTGATTTTTTCTTACTGAATCTAAAATCTAACCTACCTCCCTCATTACCGCAGATTTCCATCAATCTCTGCAAATCTTCCTTGTTGTCCGCCATTAGCACTATATCATCTGCGTACATTAATGCTGGTAGTGCCTGATCAATGAGTTTTCCTTGTTTGACGAAAGAGAGGATTAAGCCCAGTCAACTTGCATCTAATTTGGCATCCACTTGCATCTAATCCTTGTAGGTACATTCTGAATAACAAGGATGACAGAACACACCCTTGCCTAAGCTCCGTTTTACCTAAGCAGGCTTGTATACCTGTTTTTCCCACTTTATAATTGTCTTGTTACCTTCATAGATTTCCTTTAAAAGATTAGTGACTCCATCTTCCAAACCCAGTGTGTCTAGTATTACCCACAAGTCCTCTTGAACCACGCTATCGTATGCTCCCTTGATATCCAAAAATGTTAGCCACAGGAGCCTGAGTTCTTTTCCTGCTATTTCGATGCACTGTGTCAGTGAGAACAGATTGTCTTCCAACCTTCTGTGTTTCCGAAACCCCTTCTGCAGTTTTCACAGCACCCCCTCCTCCTCTATCCATGTCTGCAGTCTTTCCTTTATAATCTGCATCGCCAGCCTGTAGACCACCGATGTCACTGTTACAGGACGGTAGTTGTTTATGTCAGCTTCGTCCCCCTTTTCTTTATAGATCATGCTCATCCTGCTAAGTTTCCATTCATCAGGGACTTCACCATCGATTATTATTTTGCTCACTCCCTCTCTCAAAGTCTGTTTAGACTTCGGACCCAATGTCTTTACCAGAATAATTGGAATGCCATCTGGGCCTGTTGATGTACTACTAGGAACCCTCTTCTCAGCCATTTCCCACTCTTTTGAAAATGGAGCCATTGTGCCACTCGATTCATCCTTGTCTATTGTGGTGCATAAGGCACTCCTTTGTTGAAATTTTTCTGTAACCCTTGTTCTTATATGTTCAATAGCTTCCCCTTCTAGCCTAGCACCTTGCAAAGTAGTGCTTAGGCACTACTGGGCAAGCACTACTGGGCACAGTAGCGTATTAGTGAATAGACGGAGAAGAATTCTCTCGTCCGCCTTCCCGAGTCCTTTGCAGGGCGGAGGAAAGCAGCGGTGGGAGTCCCGGTAATGGGTAATTATCTCTCTATAAGTTAGAAGAGGAAGATTTGCTTCTGGATCGCAGAGGTCATTGGTGAGCAAGGCATTGCCCCGGGGAATAAGTGCGCAGGCGGCAGCTTGCGTCGCCTCATCGCCTGCGAGGCTCTGCTGGCCGGGTGCCTAGATTAGTGTGCGGGGAGAGGGGTCACCTACCCGTGGACAAGATCAAAAAATTTTGGCAGCTAGGGGCGAGATCCATCTCAGTTGAAAATTTTGCAAGCTCCTTTGGAGTCTGATATTATAATGTTAGAACTGTCGTGTGATATAGCTAGAGCTATGACCACCTCTTCAGCATGAGTAGCGTATGAGGTTTCTTGGCTTTCGAAACAACTTCATAGTTCAGTGAACCATGCGTCAAACAACTTTGTAGGGACCAAAATAGCGGTGTAGCAGCTTTCCGACGCCACATACTTGTATGGGAATCTACACCCAGATTCTGTTGCCCAATGCATACTGGACGTCTCTTCGTCGCAGATGAATACAATGTCGCACAAGCTGTCTTCCTTCTTCCTAATTTATGAGCTATTGTGAGAAGCCAATGCAAGTTGCACTGAGTTAGCCCAGGTAATGATGGGGGTTCGAACCCCAAGTTTTTCAGTTTTGCATGTACGCAGATGTATTTACACACCGACAGAAATGCATTCACGAACATGCATCCAGTATAATTGAGAGCCTCCCCCCCAAAACTTCTGGGTACGCTACTGGCAGGTTGCAATTTTTTTCTGTCTTTTGGTAAATGTTTGAGTGCTTATCTATGCACCTCATTGTGTAGAAAGTAGTGTATGCCAAAAAAGAAGACCGATAACCAGGTTTTGTATGCAAGCAAATATATCTACAGCATCATTCACTACTCTCAACTGCCTCAAATACACTACTTGGTGGCAACCAGTCCTCTGACACAACCACTTCATCTGCAGGGTCCTCCAGTAGGCTTTTGTCTTCCAGAGCACAGAGCAGTTGGTCATTCTCGTAGGTTGGAAAGTAGAATCTGCAAAAATATAGCTTTTAAAATTTACAATGCCATACTTAGTGAGGTAACTTCATATGGGCCCCAGAAACAATCCAGGACAGCATCATTTTTCTCATGAACTTGAGCAAACAGAACTGACAGCATCACAAATAATTGTAGAAATGCTTTAGGATATGTCATTAATGCAGAAGAATCACAATATCATTAAGAACCCACACTCTTCAAAATAATTGTAAAATGGTTGAGCATCTATTGCTGTCATAGATGGCAGACATGTTCTTCAATTGGATAATAGTGACATAGGTACAAGCACCGTGACGAGCTTGAAAAGATGACCCACTGGTTAAGAAATTGTTGGCATAGAAATGAACCCAATGTTAATGTTTATTTTTTGCTGTCTCACTGCTAGCTATTGTAGAGTATACATGGAGAATAATGGGAGACAGTATTTGAACCGATGCATTGAAGA
The DNA here is from genome assembly GCF_043290135.1 of Rhipicephalus microplus. NCBI lineage: Eukaryota > Metazoa > Arthropoda > Arachnida > Ixodida > Ixodidae > Rhipicephalus > Rhipicephalus microplus. Next base: position 256,377 of record NC_134704.1, on the reverse strand, counting down.
ATCCTTTTTTCTAGTTTGTGCACTGGTCCTAAAGGAACACCGAAACAATTAAAGTACAAGGTTATGATGTCATGATCATGCTGCAAACTCGAATATCAAGTAAAAAATTTTCGTAAAACAATGCAAAAAAATTCACAGCATCTTCCCAAAGGGTATCCTGACGGGATGTGAAACAGCAGCGTTGTGCACAGGTGATGTCACGGGTTGAACGGCGCTAGTGCGAGTGCTGTGTGCAGCACTGGAAGATTCGTTTGAAGTGATGGCTGGGATAGGTCTCAGGATGGCTGGCACGTCAGGTTTATTGTGCGTAAACCGACAAGTCGACGGTGTAGCGAGCAGCGGTAGCGGCTGGTGTGGGCGAACGGACGAGGCGGCAGCTGTGGGCGCTGCGTTGCTCGCAGGAGGCGAGGGAGAGTGTGACGTCAGCACGAACTGCGAAGGAAGCGTGACACCAATGCACAGATGCAGAATGACCTACTTGGCACTGCTCCAACACTAGCGACGAGGGGAGCGCGCTGTGGCGCGTTCATACCAACAGCGCTACCCAGGCTAGTCAAAGAGCTGCTTCGCATGTGATAACTATTTTACAAAAACAAGGAACAGGCATCGCGGCGGCCATCCCGTGTCTCGCCACCGCTGTGATTGGTCATAGCTCCCTAACATCACACGCGGGTCGGTGAGAACACCTTACTGCGCTTGCTGGCAGGCGATACCGGATTTATCTGTTGAAATCGGGTAGAGCTGTTAGTGTGTCAAACTGTGGAAAGCAGTATGAGTTCACTGTGCAGCTGTACATGTTAGAGCCCGTCGCCACTGCTAGAGCGACGACGGAAGACGGTATCGGTGCCGATAATGCGACACAGGAAAAAATGCGAAAAGCGACGTTCACTCGCGTTGGAAACATAGACTGGTCGGAAACATAGACATAAGATGCGTGTCCGTGGTTGACTTCACCGTAGTTAAAGCGACACTAAAGTCAAATAACAATTTACATCAGAAAGAAAGCTCAATGTATGACAACATCTTAAACGACAATATTATTAACAACAGTGCCCTACTTACTGAGAATTTAAAGTAAATGCACAAGAGTACATGCACAGCAGTAGGACAATCTCACAATGATATCGATCACGACAGACGAATCACCTACAATTAATCACTAGTAATTGATCTGGTAGCACTAGAAAAAGAACCTTCCGTGCATCGAAAGATGCAATAAAATGCTACTCGTTCATTTTTGTTTCATTCGTGAGGGAAATAACCGTTGGACATTACTATGAAGAATGCCGCGAGTGGTTCAAAAATTAAATTTTTGTGTAGTTACACTGGACAGGTTGTGCCATCTAGCAGGGCCCAGTTGAACCAAAAACACGTCTGCCATATCGGAGCCAATGACAGAAAATCGATCAATGGCCGTTGCTGCCGTGGCTCCCGCTGCTTTCGTTATGTCTACAAGTGTCGGCGACCGTGCAGTAAACCCAGGCAACGTTGTGTGCAACAACAGTCACGCTAGTAGAACCGCTTCTTGAGACAGGTAATCTGAAGTGCTACAACTCGATGCGGGCCACTAAAACGCGATTTTATTTTAAAATAAGCCCTTCCTTGGCACAAAAGTAATGCAATGAGGTTTCTGAACTGCTATTTCAACAATCAAAGTTGACTATATAGCTGCTTTTAGTGTTCCTTTAATTGAGATAAGGAACAGCAGCATATGCAGTCTTTTTTAGTCGCGATTGGCACAGTCCGCGCTGCATGTGGGCATCGTGCATAAACTTCAGCTGTTTGTGGATTTCACTGCTCAGAGTGCAGCATTGTTGACGCAGTCAGCAGCGCTCTTAGCAGCGGACAAGCAGTGTGCAATAAGTCAGTGTGCTACTGCGAGAAAAAAAAAGCCGCACAAGTGCCACACTTTGCAGCAGTGGTGACATGTGCTCGGAACTGCACTATAAACCTGCGCATGGATCGTTTGGCACATATATTGCAGTTCTGTTAACGATACCTTCACTTTCTCTATAATCCTTGACAGTACTACAATAATGGTGTGTTAAAGTGCAAGTGGTATATTAGCTGCGTTGAGAGCATGCCACCATGGTGTAGAGTGCCCGGTTTCGATGCTGCATACTGATATCCGTGTACACGTGTTTTTGCCACAGGTTCTCTTGTCTACACTGTGTTCAAATAGGGAAAGAAGAAGATAAATATAAAACAGGACGTGCCTGAATACACGTGCTGTGATATTGGCTTGAATCTTTCTTTCCGACATGGAGAAGAAAAAAAGCCGCTCAATTGCCACTTGATGAAGCTCCCTCCCCCCTTACAGTATCAGTAGAGATGTATACACAGTGCAGAAATAGCACAGAGATGAAAAAACTAAAAAAATGAAGAAAAAAATAAACCAATACAGTGCACAACAAAATGGACACTAATACATATACACTATCTTTTTGAGTACATTCAAATAAAGTTGTGGTCACAAATATAATTTAAAATGGCAGTCAATGCAAACATTATATAAATAGGTTATTTATTACTATTGATATTATTTTGCAATCACACATTTTTTTCTGTGCAGTGTAATAGATGTCACTTTCATTTCATGCGCCTTCATGCAATAAGATCTAAATAAGAACATGCTGCTGAAGTTTGGTATCCACATCAGGGTTTGTACAGGTTTCCAAAGAGGAAATTCAAGGATATTCAAGGACTTTCCAGGACCTGTTGCAAGCTTTTTAAGGACTCAAAGCGACATGCTAAGTTAAAATTTTTCACTCTAAAATTTCAAAAATTACCAATTTCATTGCACTTTTAATAAATATATGGATATCACAATTATAAAAAAAGAAGAGCATAGTCTTAATAACTTCTCGCACTCTCTCCCACACTCTCCATAGGGAGCGGGGATGATGCCATGTCAGAAAGTTACACGCTGATGGGCTTCAACATGCATGGGTAGTCAGGCCTTAAAGGGACACTAAAAGGCAGCCATTAACTCGACGTTGATTGTTGAAATGGCGGTCCACAAACATCATAATGTTACTTTTGTGCCAAGGAAGGGCCTATTTTGGAATAAAATCACGTTTTAGTGGTTTGCATCGGGTTAGCACACTTCAAATTACCCGCCTCAAGAAGCGGACCGCCTGGACCGACTCACGTCCCTGTTGCCGTGAACAACGTTGAATAGCTTTACTGTGCTAGTAGCCACAGACCGAAAGCAGCGGGAGTCACAGGAGCAACAACGGTCGTTGATCAATTTCCCGCCATTGGCTTCGAGATTGCCAACTTTTTTTTTGTTTCAACTGCACTCCGCTAGATGACAACACCTGTCCCATGTAACCACGCAAAAGTTGAATTTTTGAACCACTCGCACCATTCCCCATAATAATGTCCGGTGATTCTTTTTTCCATGAATCAAACACAAACAAACAAGCAGCATTTTATTGCGTCTCTTGATGCACAGAAGGTTCTTCATTTTTTAAATTTGATTTGATTTGAACAGATTTTATTTCTGGAAAGATACAGAAACATGAAGCGAAACTAAAGGCCATTCAGCCTGGCCTTTAGCTTCGCTTAGTGCAGTTAGGTCGATTACTAGTGATTAATTGTAGGCGGTCCATTTGATGTCATCAGAATCATTTTGAAAATGTCCTACTGTGGTGCTTTTGTCTTGTGCATTTACCTTAATTTCTCGGTAAGTAGGGCACCGTTGTTGATAATATTGTCGTTTTAGATGTTGTCAAACATCTCCACATCGATTTATACATCTTCATTGATTTATACATCTTCATTGATTTATAGATAGATACATTTCCCTCATACATCTCCGCATCTCTGCATTGTCATACATTTCCGCATTTTATCATTGATAAAACCTGTGACTGTGAGTAGCTCAGATGCTTTTAAGGATCTTTCATTTGGAGTTTTATTTGGATATTTCATTCTCTGGAGTCAAATCGGGATCCCTGAGTGCTTCCACAGCTCGGGACTTAAGCGTAACTCTAAATAGCACGCTGTCATTTCTAGAATATGTTACAGGTACTTTGGGCTTCAAGTACATACTGACAGCGCACTTGAGCCAAGATCCAATTGAAAACTTGTTCGGCGTTTTGAGACAGATGTCTGGATGTAATGGCCATCCCATACGAATACAATTCCTCATTTCCAGTAGCTGCCTCACTTTTCAGAGCTTGGCACAGTCTCCATCATGTGGCAATGTCTCAGAGAGCCTGTTAAATAGCCTTCTGGATCCGAGCAACAGCTGTCACCTAAAAGATGTGCAAAACAAGCTCGGTGACCTTTTAGATGTGGGACAACCCAATGAGGCCCTTCAGATGTTAAATGCACGTGATGCCGTTCCAGACTACCGTGATTTGATTGGGGAAAAAAGTGACTCTCGTGTAACATACCATGTTTGTGGGTATGCAGCGCGAAGAATGCTAAAGAAAACGAAGTGTGGCGAGAGCGCTGAGTTGCTGCTGCAAGAAGACAGTGAAGGCCCGCGTCCAAAGGAGTCATGTTTAGCAAGTCACACGGATAGAGGAGAACTGATGTACCCGTCAAAAAGCACTGAAAAAAACTGGTATTGAAAATAGAAGAAGCTATTACGCACTGATTTAGCTTTAAGAAGACGAAGAGCAATAGTATAAGGGATTTCATCTCCTGCCTCTCCCTTAACAAGCTAACCATGATTGGCTACACGTGGTACAATGTACAGGTCACAAGTGATCAGATTTTGAGTGATTACTAAACTTCATTTTATATTGCCAGGTGAGAATGCATCAAGACAGGCTAAAAGAGACAAGATGAAGCACCTTAAAATGAGACGACCGACATAATCGCCATTCATTTATCTTGTGAACTTTTCAAAGTGTGTAAATATCAAGTTCCATTTTGTCTTATTTTAAGTGAACTGGATGAGTTGATAATTAGCCATTCTTGCTACTCAGAAGCATTCAACATTCCGCACTAAATGTAAGACGTCCCACCTCATACATATGTGATGTTTTGGTACATCCGCCCAGCTGTACCGATCAAGATTTTGTGAATTATGTGAATTTGTAAACATTTTTTTTCATGTTGTGTACTTGTACTTTGTTAAATGTTACATGATTTTTTGAATAAATGTTCGTTTTCAGCATGGTGCTGCCCCAAGCTCTTCCATGTAAACAAATTGCTTGTTGTATACTTTGAAAGGTAAAGCAGGCAATATGTTCCAAAAATCAATTCCATCAAAACTTCTTGTACTCACTACTTTATTAGCTCACAGGCATTCTCGCTCTTCTATCATAATATATTCAAGAAACAGCCCTAGTGCATTGAAACAGCATTTCTGGCAAACTTCTGGCAGATAACTTGATTAAAGAGCGGCCGGAGTCCAATATTTCGCAGCAGAGGCAACCAGCCGAGCGTATTTGGCATCTCTATCGCATGTCAATGCCAACAGCAGTGCCACCGCAGCATCCTGAAGGTCTGTTGCCTTCATGACGCGCTGCTTTGTACACCTCCCCATCTAGCTACCATAATTAAGTCGCTGCCGTGCTCTGTGTGACCTGAAAATTTTCAACTGATGCTTGTATATGACTTAGCTTGTCCCTCAGAAGCTTTGACAGAAAGCGGTTGGAATTTATTCTAACCGTTTTCGAGCGCCATATTTAAGTCATCGGTAGGGTTAGCAGGCCTGCGTGTATTGGCTGAATACGTAGCCTCAAAGATGTAAAACAACTTCCAAGCTCAGGGGCCGTATATATCAAGTTTCTGGTTTTTACTTTTTTAACAGCTGGTGCTAAGAGGAAAAAAAAAACTTTCCGTGGTACTGTGATTTGTTTTTCTCACCTCAAAACTGCAAATAAGACATGAAACCGATTTTCAGGATTATTTGTTGTTGCTGCCATGACGTACACTGCACACTGCTTTGCAAGGTCTCGGGTTTATTCTCTTTAATACACTGTGCGACGCCGAGCTAACGCTGGCCTTGGCGCTCCTCATATGATCTGTCACCCTCTCTGGCGGCGTTGAAGCGATGACGCCGAGGGAAGTGGTGCCAGAAAGACGATGGCAAAAATGCTGCATATGTTCTTGCTTTAAAGGTTGATTTTCGTGCAACAGTGAAACATGGAAGGGTGACTCTTCCTGCAAACAGATATCGATGCCTTTCACAGAGCAGATGCTTTCATTTGTCTAGCCGGAATGGGAATGGTCGACTCAATTGGGTGGGGCAGTTTGGGCTAGTTGGTATGACATGACGATAGTTATAGCTCAAGAACAGAAAGACGACACTTTGTCATCGTTCTGTTCTCGCGCTATAACTATTGTCATTCTGGGCGTTCCAATGCATGAAGACTGCTGAGGGTTGTGGCAACAGAGTTCGATTGCCTTCAGATGGCATGTTATAATAGAGTCTTCATCGTAATCTTGAAAACAGATAATCATTTCCTCTTTGATTTTTCACCATGATTAACAGTTCTCGAATATGTGGGTGAGGTAAAATTTGAATGCCTCAGCCAGCGATGTAGTCGCTGAAGTTAGTGACCATTTCCAGTTCCGAACACGATGCAGCGGTAGCCTAAAGCTCGAACAGGTGGAACCAGTCCTACACGGGTCTATCATCCGCTGATCCGGTGTATTGTAAGGTCAGTCGATAGTTCTGTCATAATGCCGGTAACTGAACACTCCTGAGATCCCCTCTTCTGTGGTCAATATTCAGTTGATGCGCTTTGCTGGTGACTTCGTGAATGATGTGAGGCTGATGAGCGGCCGCCAGGTCTTCATCCTGTCGACTTGTGTGACGCTAGCAGTTGTGGGAATGCATTCCAGCATTTTGTAGCATCTTTTGGAGTAGGCAAAATCTAATTTTACAGCAGCTACCTCTGTGTTTGGAACAAGCACAGGCTTTCCATGACACGCACAGAGGAAGAACATTTAGCTTTTATTTAGCTTAATGAAGCTCAGTGGCATCGAATGCACTATTTGAAGGTCTCAGGTGCAGATCCTGCTGCTGGCAAGTTATCTTTTCATCCACATTTGCATTACAATTACTTCTAATAACAACCCCTGTGGTTTCCCTGGCATTATTGTATATTAGTTTTCTTCTGAACTTTTCGTAGCTGGTGCAAAAGTGGGAACATGAAAATGAGGGGAGGAAAGAGAGAGATGGGCGCCGAACGAGATGACATGTCTTAGGCGACTTTTCCTCGCTTCTGCGCATGTGTTGAAGTTTACCCGTGTTTCAGCCTGCAACCGGCAATAAAAATTTGGTTTTTTTCTGTTTTTTTCCTCCCATCATTTTCAAGTTCCTAGTTTTGCGCCATTTATAAATTGTTCAGCAAACTAAAGCACCAACTTGCCCAAAAACAAGTTCTTCTGAGGTTAATTATCACTAATTGGACCTAACAAAGAAAACAAGCCTTAAATTTGCACTGTCCTTCGCTCAGTTAAGCAGCAAGCCCACAAAATAAGCACAAAATAAACAAGTAAACGCAAGTAGGATTATGTACAGAAGCAGTGACATAAAATAGTAAAGGATATTGCAACAACAACAAGGCTGCAGCATGAAGTTCATAGCAGCGTGAACACGTTGAAAGCTCATTACAGTAAAACCTCATTAATACGTACATACATGCCGATAAAGAATTTGAAGCTGAGCAAGTCGACGAGCTTCCTTGGCGCGACATTGGCGTTTTCGTTCGTCGAGAAAGGAAGTATGATGTCGAGGAAACTATGGGGATGACGAGCATAGAGAAGAAAGAAAGGTGTATAACTTGTGACCTCGTGTTTTATGGTATTAAAGGCATATGTAACAAAAGGTAATACGGCATTCCAGTTCTTGTGATCCGCTGCGACGAACACTGAAAGCATGTTGATGATGGTTTAATTGATGTGCTCAGTGAGGCCGTTGGCCTGAGGGTGGTGTGGTGTGAAATGCCGATACTGGCACTCACAAAGCCGTTGCAACTATTCGACAACGTCAGTGGTAAATTGCTGGCCGCGATCACTTATTACCACACGAGGGGCCCCATGACGAAGTATAATCGAGCACAGAAAAAACCATGACACATCAGATGATGTGGCTGATGCAACCGCCATCATTTCAGGATATTGCGTCAAGTAATCTATGCACGCAATAATCCAGCGGCGGCTGGTGGTATACTTGGGAAATGGCCCCCGGTAAATCTATGCCGACTTTCTCGAATGGTGATGTCGGTGGCTTAACCTGTTGCAGTGGGCTGAGCAATGACGTGGTAGGTTGTTTGTGGGGTTGGCAGACATCACAACTCACGACGTAGTGCTTGGTGGTCTTCCAAATTCGAGGCCAGTAGAAACGTTGTCGAATACGGTGAAACGTCCGGGCAAACCCAAGGTGCCCAGACGTAATGTCATTGTACATGGCTTGGAATATCGCAAGACGCAGGCATTCTGACACAACGAGGAGTAGTGTGGCACCATGGCTAGAGTAATTCTTGCGATATAGTAGGGCGTTATGAATCACGAACGACGTGGCACGTTTAGAGCTATGAACCACATCAATCATCGGTTTCAACGACGGGTCACACTGTTGTTCGTGATGGAAGACGTACAAATTTGAGAAGTTGGAGGAGATTGCAGCCAAGTAGTTATCGAAATTGTCGTCATCAGTACCCACAGTCGGAGATGGAAGACGAGATGAGCAGTTGGCATCTGCGTGGCATCGAACCTTCTTGTAAGTCACAGAAAAATTATATTCTTGAAGCCGCAAGGCCCAACGAGCCTACTGGCCAACTGGGTCACGTAGTCCAACGAGCCAATAAATAGAATGATGATCTGTGGCGATCTTGAATTGCCGGCCGTACAAATAAGGTCTGAACTTTTGTACAGCAAAAACAACCGCAAGACATTGAAGTTCTGTGACTGTATAATTCCTCTCAGCCTTAGTCAAAGTACGACTTGCATACACCTCGACATGCTGATGAACATCGTGATACTGAACTAGCACGGCACCAACACCACTAGTATCTGTATGCAGTTCCGTGAGTGCCTCCAGGTTGAAATGGGGCAAGAGGGGTCCGGAAGTAAGCAAATACTTCAGCTGCTCGGAAGCAGCCTCACACTTAACAGTCCATCGGAATGGCGTGTTCTTGCGAAGCAAGTTTGTCAGCGGATGAGCAAGCTGGGCTAAGTCTTTGATAAACCAGCGAAAATAAGAACACAGGCCCACGAAGCTAAAAAGATCCTTCACAGTCGTTGATTGCTTGAAGTTGCGGACAGCATTGATCTTTTGCGGGTCTCGTCGCATACTGTCTCTGACAACTAGATATCCGAGCCCGAGGACTTGATGCTCACCAAAATGACACTTTTTTGCGTTCAAAATGAGACCAGCTTGTTTGACGCAATCTAGAATAATGCTAAGCCTATGGTTGTGCTCGTGAAATGTCTTGCCGAAAATAATTACGTTGTCGAGGTAACACATACATATCTCCCGTTTGAGACCGCGAAGAATAGAGTCCATGAATCGTTCGAAGGTAGCTCAAGCATTACATAAGCCAAACGGCATAACGTTAAATTCAAATAACCTATCAGCTGTAAAAAAAGCAGTCTTCACTCTGTTAGAAGGATGCATTGGTATCTGCCAGTATCCAGACCTTAGGTCGACAGACGAAAAGTGTGCGGCCGAGCATAGACAATCAACAGCATCATCGATGCATGGTAGTGGATACACGTCTTTCTTTGTGGTGGCGTTGAGATGGCGGTAGTCGACACAAAATCGCCAAGAGTGTTTTTTTTTTTTTACCAATATGACAGGAGCTGCCCAGGGACTGCTTGACTCCTGAATAGAGCCTTTCTGCAGCAAGTTGTTGACCTGGTCGGCGATCAGTTTCCTTTCTGACAGGAATACGCGATAGGGTTCCTGGCATATCCATGTAGCGTCTCTCGTGTTGATGCGGTAGTGCATACGGGATTCGGGCAACATAGAACAACGCTTGTTTTGAGTGAAATCAAAGACTCCCGCGTAGCGTGTAAGCACATCCTCGAGAACACGCTGCTCGGAAGAAGGCAATGACTTGTTGATCATGCGTTTCATCCCAGCTGAGTAGTCGGGCGCAGTCTGACTGATGGCTAGAGACTGAGACCATCCTGACGTCAACTGTAGCCTGCTCCTCAAACGTTCCCAGTTTGAAACCGGCTGGTAAAACAACAGGCCCAGAGGTTGCATCAAGCACCCACAAACAAGCATGTCTGTCGGTAGCTGCAAGAACAGACCGCGGGACAGCACATTCTTTTTGATGGCGTTTGTATGATCGGGCTCGCCAAGTCCAATGCAGTGTCCTGGGCGGATGTGAGAAGAGCATATGGGAACAAACACTGCTGTCCGACCTCTATCGTCAGTTTTTTGTGAGCACTTGCGCTTTGAAGTCGACCTCAGGGCAACTGTTCGACTACTCCAAGTCAAAGATAAAACAGAGTAACAGAGGAAGTTTTCTCCCTTCAGCTGCATTTCAAGACAGAACTGCTTGAAATATTATGTATGTTGTATCTGAAGGCACCACTGTATTGGGCTTAGACACTATTGCGGCACTACAGATGAACATTGAAGGCAAATCACTTCGGTGCCTTGCATTGTCCTCCAGCACTCCTACATTGCCAACTAAGTTACGTTTCGAGTATGCACATCTCTTTGACCAACAGCTCGGACTCGCCAAAGGTTTCAAACACAAAGTTAAAGTTCGCGAGTCTATTCCACCATTGCCAGCAAATTATGACCGCTGCCGTTTACCCTGCATGAGCAGGCGTCGGCAGAGCTGCAGAAACTTGAAGCTCAAGACACATAGTCGAGCGCGTGGATGCCTCTAAGCGGGTTTCTCCTATAGAAAACGTTTGGAAAAAAGGATGGCTCAGTACGAATGCGTGTTAATCTGTGAGAGCCTAATAAAGGTATAATTGTTGATAGCTTTCCACTACCACAAACAGATGAGCTGTTGCACTGCTTAGCTGGCGCCAAGCGATTCCCGAAGCTGGATTTGGCGTCTGTTTACCATTAACTTGAACTAAATCCTGAAAGTCTTGACCTGACCACTTTCATTATGCTGGGAGAAACTAGGTCCCACGACACGGCGATACCGGAAGACCTATGCGTTCACACATAATTGAAAAGTCCTTCTTTAACGGCAGAAAACTATTATCAGCAAGCGCGCACTCTTTCTTTCATACGGATCGCACCAATCGTCAAATGTTGGAGAACTTCACACAAAATTGCTTGGCGGTGGCACGATTCCCGTTTTCTTTGGCAAACTTCACAACAGTGAGCTTGAATTTTGTTGTATATATACTTCTTTAGCCCACTGCAAGATAACAAAAAAATGCAAAGGACGGATGGCAAAACCTAAACTTCCGAAATCAACCAAGCATGCGTTGCAGCGCGGATGCAGAGATTGAAAGGAACAGTTGGAGCAACAGGCTCAACAAGCGGGCGTCCAACGTTGAGAGTCGTAGCAAACAGCAGCGCCTGATTGCTTTGATAGCTATGGTGGCACAAGCGCCCGTGGCCGGTGGGTTAGTGCGTGCTTTGAGCAGAATTTAAAGATATATCGCAGAGGGACAATCTTCCGCGATGCCACCATGAATAAATAGAAAAACTTTCAAGAAAGCGGCCGCATTTTTTGCGTTAGTGAGCGCTTTGCTGCCCCTCGCCAGGAGTGACGGCTAAGCGCGTGTGTCAGGTGTGTGTAATGCATGAGGCTTGCTGCATAACTATCGTGAGAAGTTGTCATTTTTTCGAACTTAGGTTATTATCAGTGCTCGTGCACTACCCGCGTACTTGCAAAATATTCAGAGCATTTAGAAATATTGATGGCTCCATACCACTACCCGCGTACTTGCAAAATACTCAGAGCGTTTAGAAATATCGAAGGCTCCACAGCCACTCGCTGTGGAAACTGGCGTGCTCGTTTGTTGCAGCGTCGTGCCACGGCGATTTTCAACCACAGAGTCTCACGAAGTGCTTTGCTTGAAACTGTCGCGGCATCATCGTCGTTCACCATGATCATAGTCGTTACCTCGCCGCTTGCGCAGCTCATGCTAAGAGCTTGAGGCACGGGCGAGAAAGAGAACGCGAGGAGATTTAGTCGAGAGGGGACGGCGCATGCCCCGTTCCATCTTTTGCTTCACATTATAGAGTGCTGACGACGATGGCACGGTCACTTCGGCCACCGTCACGTGTCTCTCATTCATTATAACCTCTTGCGTTTTTATGCTGATTTCCGAAACAAACATCGACATGCACACCCGTCGCTGCAGCATTCACAAAGGATCGTTTTTTATCACGTATAGTTCTGCTATACTCTACGCCCTGCATCATTGCTTCCTAACATGCAGATTGGTTAACAGTCAAAGAAAAATGCTTTTGAATGAACTAATCCGAAAGATGGTATCCAATTCATTACTTCTGGCGGTTATTTCTTTTGGAGCTACAGCACTTGGTCTTAGACACAGGAGCATTTGGTATGCCATATATGCAATTTAATTGCTACGTGAGACGAAACGAATTGAATTGTCAGGTTATGTAAGGGAAACTTGTTCTTCAATGACATTACGCTATTTTTTCGTGAAGTAAGCTAAGTAGTTATTTAGAAAATGATCTATTGCTAAAGGTTTTGAGAGTTATAAAAAAAATCATTTATATAACAAGGCACCGCCCATTTCATGGCCGATCCCCCATGGTGCCTTGCGCCAGCTTAGTAAGGACCAACCAATCAACTGACGAACTATCTTGATCCTATCGAGTGCGCATACGCTGCTAGGTGGCTACTTATGAGTACGGTAAAATGCTACGTAACTCAGTTCGCCCCTTCACTGATGGACCCTTTAACTTAGCAAAGCACTGATTGACCTCGCATTGCATTCCTCAAAACTGCGAACGGTACAAGGCGAGGTAGTAATTATTAAAGTCCATTAAAACGTTCTATCAGCCTTGATCTGAAATTAATTTTTTTGCATGCGTTTCTTTTCTCACCAGCTCTATGGCAGCAAGAACATCACGCAAGATCATCGCACCTGCAGAGGGTGTCTCAGACCAATTCAAGCACGCATCGGCAGAATGCGAGATGGCAGAGGAAATGGGAACTAAACACTTTTTACGTCCCACAGCCGTGACCCACTTATTTTGCTGCCTAATGAAGCAGGAACAAGTCGAGAAACTATGAAACTTCGTTCCTGCAGGACAAGGCGTGTACCTGTTGGTACAATAGACTACGCAGCAGTTCATGATTAAGATAAACTACGTGCTAGCGAACGTTGGAGGAGTGTTTCGTTCTGCTCGGGCTCTCAATGTTTGTCTTCTCTAACGGCCGCGCAGCAGCGCGCCAGTCTCAGTGCACGGAGTCTATAGCCGTTCTCGAGAAGACCATCTTGCAAACCTTCGCAAGGTTTTGCAGCGACTTTCTAAAGCAGGCCTGAAACTAAATCAGAAACGTGTTTTCCACGCTAGGGAACTCACGTTCCTGGGACATGTTGTGAATGGCAAAGGACTCTTTCTGCTAGCGTCATCTATCTAAGCGATGAAAAAAGCTCTAGCACCTTCAAATACAAATGAACTTCATTCCCTCCTTGGCCAGGCAGGATTTTAGGCCAAATTCATTCCCCATTTTTCGGATGTTGTGGAGCGTCTACGGGTATTGCTTCGAGGCAACAAACTATTTGCTTGGACGTCAGCTGCCAAAGAGAGTTTCGTCCGTTTAAAATTGCTGCTGACAACTTGCAAGGTTCTACGTTTTCTTGATTTGAACCTTCCAGTCATCGTCAAACCCATGTTTCTGGATATGAGCTAGGCGCTGTGCTACAACAAGAGAGCAAGAAAATTCTACAGGCGTTTGCCTTTGCCCCATGGTCCTTGAGCCCACAAGAACGGAAATACTCTGCAGGTGAACACGGAGCCTTAGCATGTGTTCGGGCTTCTAACACCGGCACGTGTACCTTTGGGGTCACCCCTTCGTTCTGCGAACTGACCATAGTGCCCTTGTTACCTTGTTGTCCACTAAGGATGTTGGACATTGGCCATTGTGCATTTCACGTTGGTCAGCGCAACTGCTGTGCTACAAATACACTGTAGAGTACAAGGGCAGTGATAATGTGGTGGCTGATGCACTCTCTCGACTGCCTTTACCCGGAGAAACCGGTCAGGTCACCGACGATCAATTTGTTTGCCTGCTTTCTCCAATGTTAACCCTGGCAGGATTACAAGCAGCGAGTGCATCTGACAAGATAATCACAAAAGTCATAGACTTCGTTTCATCATCTTGGCCTCATTGATTGATATCTGGGGTTTAATGTCTCAAAACCATAATCACAAAAATTCATGGACTTCGTTTCGTCATCTTGGCTTGATTGATTGATATGTGGGGTTTAACGTCCCAAAACAACCATATGATTATGAGAGACGCCGCAGTGTCTTGGCCTGAAAAAAAAAAATATGGCAGCATATCCACGGAGTGAATGATGGAGAGTGGGGCGCAGCATTCGTCCGTCCATGCGTCCGTCTGTGTGACCGTCCATGCGTCTGTTTGTGCGCCCGCCGTCCCTGCGTTCTTTCATGCATCCGCCCCTGCGTCCGTTCATGCGTCCATCCATGCATCTGTTTGTGTGTCCGTTCGTTCATCTATTCAACACTCCAAGTCCCACCATCTCGCATCTTTTTATCATATATTCCCCATATAGAAGCACCGCCATCCAGCGGACATTCCAAGGACTAAACGAGAGGTGGCACACGCACACTTTCTTACGGCCTGCGCTTTGGGTCCACTTCCCATCTTTAACCACCTCGAGTTCATGGTATATTCTAGTTCACTGTATTCATGGCACTGCGACCAAACGCTCGCTAAACCTTTCGAAAACCAAGGAGGTTACGCCCAGCGAGTATAACGTAGCAACCTTTCCCTGTCAGATAGGGCTCAATTTACATGCCAATGGCTGCTAATGAGAAATGAGAGACAGAAGAATTCGACTTTTACTTTCTTACGGCTTGCGCTTCGTATCTACTTCTCATTTTTAACCACCTTACTTCTCATTTTTAACCACCTTGAGTTCGTTCATGGTATATACAAGTTCATTGTATTCATGGCACTGCGGCTCAACGCTCGCTAAACCTTTCTAAAGCTAAGGAGGTTACACCCAGCGAGTATAATGTAGCATCCCTTTCTTGTCCGATAGTGCTCAATGTACATGCCAATGGCTGCTAACGGGGATCGCAGCGTGCGCGTTGACTAAAAGCCGAATGCTCATGTCTCTCATTCCCCATTAGCAGCCATTGGCATGTACATTGAGCACTATTTTTTATTGTTAAACAACGCACAGAAGAAATCTCTCACTGGCACCACCTTGGAGGTCAAGTGTTATACCTATTTCGGGTATGTGCCACTGGTGGTTACATACGAGGGACGCCCAAGCCACGCCATAAGGAGCTTTGCCCCTAAAAATCTCTAGAAACGGTGCTAATGCCATATTTCCATGTGCGTGCCGAACTATCCATTGTGCACAACTTGCTTTAATGTGGTGAAAGAATCGTAGCTCCAAGTAGCCTTACTCGTCGTTTGATGGAAGTCGCACATGAATCGCATCCGGGGATCAGTCGTACGAAAAGTAGACTGTGAGAGATGTACTGGTGGCCTTGAATGAATGACCACGTAGAAGAACTGGTTAAAACATGTCTTGGTTGCCAGTCATATGACAAATCTGCACGGCCTATTGGAGCCCCTATGTAGCCAGTAACTTTCCCTGACAAGCCTTGGGAGAAAATTGCCATTGATATTATTGGCCACTTTGAGCATGCTCCCATCAATTGCCAATATGTGGTGACGCTTATTGATTATCACAGCAAATGACCAGAAGTTTTTTTTTTTTTTTTTCGTGACAAATTTCTACGGCGACGGTCAAGAACTTCTTGTTACAAGTGTTTGCTCATTATGCCAACCCAAATGAAATAGTTACGGATTATGAGCCACAATTCAGCTCAGCTGAATTTGAGGAGTTCATTCGGGAACGCGGCATACGCCATTGCTTTTCTTCTGTCTACCACCCGCAAGCAAACAGTCTTGTAGAAAGTTTCAACAAAGTTTTCAAGTCTATTGTGCTGATTGGCAGTATACGAGTGGCATGATATTCGTGTCGCCATGACGGACTATTTGGGCGTCTACCGCTGCACACCTCATGCCACAACAGGAGTGGCACCCGCCGTTTCCCTGCACGAACAACTACCACGAACTCGCTCAAGGATTGTTGGATTACCGAATTCTTCATTTCACAGAAATCCAGCACAGTCAATTAAACCGTTGTGTCAGCGTGTCCAACAAAAACAAGCTTCTTCTAAGCTTTACACTGACTGCTGTCGTGGAGCTCGGACCAGAAATTTTGTCAACGGCCATTACGTCCGTGTGAGAAAGCCATCTGTTCACGGGAAAATATCTTCGCACATTTCAGAATCGACAAAAGTCGTTAAGCAAAGAGGGCCAGCTTCATTTCTTTTGGAAGACGGTTGCGTTTGGAACTCTTCCAAATTTCAAGTAGTACACCCAGAAGCCAGGGGGAAGCTGATAGCAGTCGGCCTGGAATTCTAAATTGGAATCTGCCCTCATCGGACGAACCTTTTCAAGGTAGCGCACCTGCAGGTGAACAACACGACGACTGTCCGCCTACGCTAGGGCAAGAAACCCAAAACAACGAACCATATTCACTGCAGTCGGAACCATCTTCACTGCAGAACGAAATGTCCGGCCAGCCATCACGGAAGAGACGACAAGTGAAAAAAACTCCATCGAAGCTCAGGGGCTGCAATGCAAGTGATAGTTTTTTTTTCAATCAGCCAGAGAAATGATCTATACAGGAAAGTAGATGAGGATGAGCGCGAGGGATCAGAGAATAAAGATGATGATGTCAAGGCATCGGATGCATTGTTTCTGTACCTTCTAAATAAAGCAGTCGTGCAGGTTTCGTCGGGCAACTCAGCCCTACATGAGAGCATTTGCTCAGCTTTCTTTTTCATGGAATTCGTGTCCCCAAAGCAGGCCTTCAGTTCCTCAACAAATATATCCCAAGCGGTGAGCACATGTTCATGGTTCTCAAACTGAAGCAGAGCGGTCTCGGCAGGGAAGAATACCACGTTCACGAGCTTCGTCGGCGCGCCTCATTCGTAGTAGCGGCTCACTATGTCGTAGTGTTTTAGCCAAACACCCACGTCTTCATCAGTTTTATGTGAGAATATCGGTGGTTCAGGCACCCAGTAGTTAGGTTGTCGAGGTCGATGGCCACCTTGTGCCATGTCGGTGGCACTGGTGGATGCAGCAGCGTAGCTCGTCAACGGGCTTGCTGTAACGTCGCTCATGCTGATGTTGTCTGGGGGTAGCCCAGCTAAGCATCTGCTTCTTCGAAAGTATTATGCTGTGAGGTCCAAGACGGCGAATTGCCGAGTATCGCTCCACCAAGGCTGTTACGAATATAATAGGTTTATTTACAGAGAAAGGCCAGCGCTTGTGGGGGTCTCGAATTGGTGAGCGAGCACCACGCTCTTGGAGTGAAAGGACACAGTAGACGCGGTCGGTACGGACCAAACAACATACATTTATTTAACTTAATTTATAACGACGATTTCGTCCGCCGAATCGATACATCAATCGTTATCAAACATGCCAGGACATCCATGCACAACATTAGACATACACTCTAAGACACAACATACACCATAACACGACAAACACAATAACACACCTAAGGCAGAGTCGCCAACGCTTGACTTACCATGAGGGCTCCCGACGCGCGGGCCGCGGTACCACGCGCCGAGGACCCACGCTAGAGACAACCGTTCGCGACAACCGCCACGTGCAGAAGAGCCTCGCTTAACTCTCGCTTGCCACCAAGGCTCGCTTTCTCCAGGGGTCACCACTGGCGCTACCACTCTATCAATAGTGGTATGAAAGCGAACACAACGCCATCACTTGGCGATTGTCACCCCCGAAATGGGGCTTTTGTGCGAGACACATGCACCACGCGGCGCGAACAACTTCACAGGGATGTCAGCACCCCCATTTGTTTAACTGACACTGCCCAATAGCCATTGCTCGAGACCGTCCTTCTTCCTCTTCTTTTGCATTCTTTCAGTCCGCGTTACAATATGTCAATGTATGGGTCTGGCTTTGCACCCGCTCTGCCTCCCCTTCACCCCTCGCGCACACCTCTGACAAAGTACCATTTTGAGTTTCTTTACATGCGCCACGCCATCGCCGCTAGAGAAGGAACGAACATAGTACCGCAGCAAATATTGTCTAAAGTACCCACCATTTATTTATTTTTGCCAATGTTCAGTAATGATCGACGCTCACGTGCGAGAGTCCAATGGTACGTGGTGGTGGCACCAAAGAGCGTTTGGAAACTACTGCGGGGTACAGGATACACATCCAATGCAGCGGCTAGCATAGCGATGAAACGCACATAATCAGCTGTCCGCGATAGATGTGTACCGCGATCTGCTACTCAGCAAAAACTGACAGTTTTCTCAATAAGAAGCTGTATGATTGCAGGGAGCCGATCGTCTACTGGCTAATTGCGAGCAGTCTTTTGCCTACACGGCATACATCCCGTACTGAGCCGCTTGCGCCCACTCCGCTTCAGATCGTGCACAAATGCGGTGAGAAGCCTGTTGCGCTAATGCGATGATAGCGAGCTTTCTGCAAGCGATGCTCTAGCGGTCCTGGAAGCAGACAGGGGGGCATTTGGGCTGTCGCCTCATGAAAGCTTGTGCTACGCTTGCTGTCTCGGAGCTCGTGATCCAGAAAGCTTAACCCCGAAACAATGAGCTTATTTCGTTTTTGCAAGGCGGTGCACGCTGAACACAGTCTTGCACCACAATTGAGGTGGCAGTGATTGGCACCCAAGCATTCTCAGGTAGTCGCCAGCTATTAAAAGCATGCAGTAGGCTTAAAGCGGCGCAACGCCACACACGTAGGGTTTTCGTCGGCGATAAGTCATACTGGCATGATTTTTTGGTACTCGCCACATCGCCTTCGTTCTTTGCCAATGTTTATCAGAAAAGACTGTTGGAATGGCGTGGAAGTCGGAATAACTGATCAGCCGATTCCGTGATTTGGACAGCGTCGTAACTGTGCGCAAATGCACCAGCACACATGTACAAGATAGCAACCTCCAAGTCATATCGACTCACGTTGCATGCTGTCAACTTTACTTTTGGTCACAAAACCACCTTGTGGCACAGCAATGGCGCAAGTTAGACAAAAGAGACCCTCTCGAAGCAGTATGGCGCAGTAATTTCCAGTTGGCACTGGTTGGCGCAGGTTTCCCACCACTGCGCTAGATGTGAGAGACGCGGCCTGGCTCATAGCACCATGAATTTATTTCATTCTGACTTCTTCTTTTTTGGCTTCTCTTACCATAGCTTGAAGTGTCACACACACACACATATATATATATATATATATATATATATATATATATTGTAGAATGGATAGGCTGCAATCAGCAATGCCTGCAAAAGACGAGGAAGAGGACCGTGGTTCGTGCTCGTGAGAGCTCCGATTTGGATCGCTGAGCGCTTGACCTGTGTTCGTTTTTTAATGAACGGGTCGCGGACTCAACGCTCAACGCGCACTACCAAGTGGTGGAGAGTGCTGGTTCTCTTTTTCCCCCTGGAACTCCGTAGCCGGACTCTACCTCCGCCGTCCATCATGCCCGACGACGTTGCAGCACAGCCGAATGCTGCCACACCCCCCGCTCTCCGCTGCCCCGGTATTCCGAGGAAGCGCGACCCAGTTCTATTCAATCGCACTGATGAACAGGACGTCGAGGACTGGCTCGCTTCGTTTGAAAAAGTGAGTGTCAACAACTGGTGGAACGATAACGACAAACTCGGTCGCGTCCACTTCTACCTGAGGGGTGTCGCAGAGCTTTGGTTCAACAACCATGAGGCAGAGATTACCACCTGGGCCTCTTTCAAAATGACCTTCGCAGACATATTCAGCCGACCGGCAGTGCGCAAGCTCCGCGCGGAGCAGCAATTGCGTGATCGTGCCGAGTTGGCAGGAGAAAGTTTCACGTCTTACATTGAGGACGTCGTAGGCCTCTGCCGGCGCTTCAATCCGGCCATGTCCGAAGCCGACAAAGTCAAGCATATCATGAAGGGCATCGAGGACGATGCATTCCACATGCTTGTGGTGAAAACTCCTCAAACCGTCACAGACATCATTCAACACTGCCCGAGCTACGAAGAGTTGCGAAAGCAGCGCATTTCCACACGACGTCACAGTTTCGACACGACCAGCACGTCAGCACTGACCGTTGGTGTGATCTCTCCAGATCCGGTAGTATTGACGCACCAAGTACAACAGTTCATCCGCGAGGAGGTTGCTCGCCAATTGTCTATTGCTCCCTTTCTCCCTAGTAATAGTCATGGACTCCCCTCGTCACTGTGCCAAACCATTGAGGAGCAAGTATCCGAAGCTCTTCCGCCTACGCACCAGCCACCCCCTGTATCAGCGCCGTTGACCTATGCCGACGTCGCGAGAAGGCCTTCACATGCAGTGCCATACAGCACAGGCCCTCCTCAACGCCCTCATGTCTTCTACTCACCGCGAGCACCGACAAGCCCGCAAGTTCACTTTATCGACGTCCTAGCACCCTTCCCAATAATCCTTGGTGCACACTGGACAACCGACCAATATGCTATTACTGTGGTCTACCCGGGCATGTCGAGCGTTTCTGCCACCGCTGCATTCCTCGTCCAACTTCCATTGAAGCCAATTACAGCTACGACCATACAGAGCTGCAACAGCCAATACCCTCCCACGCTCCTTCAAACACCTCATCGTTGAACCGCCGCACCTCCAACTCGTCTCAATCACCCTCCCCGCGCCGGCGCTCGCTATCGCCAATGCTTCGACGCACCGCGCCTGTCCACACGGAAAACTGACCACCGCAGTTCCCGAGGCAAGAACTGCGCCACTGTCGAAATCTACAAGGCCTCGTTCCCAACCTGCAAACCAAATCCCAATCTTCATTGAAGATATTGCTGTGTCCGCCTTAGTCGATACTGGAGCTACTGTGTCCATGTTGAGCGAAGCAATGTGCCGCAAGTTGAAAAAGATTACGACTCCGCTTTCTGGTGTTTCGCTCAGTACGGCGACCGCACATCACATACAACCTTCCGTCACATGCACAGCTCGTCTACTCATTCAGGACAATTTGTATGTGGTTGAATTCGTCGTCTTTCCGCACTGCTCGCATTACATCATATTGGGCTGGGACTTTTTTTCCATGAATCATGCCGTTGTCGATTGTGCCCGTGCCGAGCTTGAATTATGAGCAATCTCGAACATGGCTCCTGCCAAGTCATCTTTTTCTCGTGTCGTCATCGCTTAGGACACGAACATCCCACCTATGTCATCTGATATTATGCCAATCTCCTGCGACTATGCTTTCTCTACCGCCTTGTTTACATCATCAGCAAAATTCACTTCCGTAAGCATTTTCTTCTCCCATTTGCTCTTATCACGATCGAAAACTCCTCCGCAACCATTTATGTCACGAATCTGCTTTCGGTCCCAATCACTATGTTTCGCGTAGAATGTATAGGGCAACTTGAGGACATTGATTCAGTCTGCCCTAACTCATTACCTGGTCGCACAGCAAGCCTCTATGTCGCGAGAGTTAATCTCGATACCACGGCCAACACATCTACCCCAGATGCCTTCCTTCCATCTATTGCTTCGGACTTTCCCAGCGTTTAGCGGACGCAACTCTTGAAGCTTCTCGGCCGCTTTCGATTACAAGCAACCCAGTTTGGGAAGAACAACTTCGATCGCTCATCATATAGACACCAGCAGCCATGCACCCCTGCGCCAGCGTCCATACCACGTCTCTCAAGCTGAACGTCGGGTTATTGAAGACCAGGTGACTGACATGCTTAGTTGGGGAGTCACAGTCCCTGGGCATCCCCGGTGGTTCTCGTGAAAAAGAAGGACGGTAGCATCCGCTTCTGTGTTGATTATAGGCATCTTAAAAAGACCACGCGCAAAGATGTCCATCCGCTCCCCAGACTTGATGACGCGCTCGAGTGTTAACAAGGAGCGGAGTTCTCTTCGCTGGATCTTCGGTCGGGGTACTGGCAGGTACCTATGGATGAAGCCGACCGCCCCAAAACTGCGTTCGTAACTCCTGACGGCTTGTACGAGTTCAACGTGATGCTGTTCGGCCTTTGCAATGCCCAAGCCACATTCGAGTGTCTTATGGACAACATACTTCGAGGTCTCAAGTGGCATACGTGCCTTTGCTATCTGGACGACGTCGCGGTTTTTTCAAAAGACTTCGATACCCATCCCCAGCGCCTCGCAAGTGTCCTGGAATGCCTCACACAGGCTGGGCTACAACTAAATTTGAAGAAATGTCACTTCTCCGCACGGAAGCTCGCAATCTTAAGGCACGTTGTCAGCAAGGACCGCGTTCTACCAGACCCAGACAAGCTCCGCGCCGTCACCGAGTTTCCTAAGCCGTCGACACTCAAACAACTCCGGAGCTTTATAGGGCTATGCTCGTATTTTCGCCAATTTATGCGTAATTTCGCATCTATAATGATCCCTTTAACACTTGTACTTGCTGACAGCCAAGGTATCTCGGCATGGTCATCCACCTGTGGCGATGCATTTGCGAAATTACGTCATCTTCTGACATCACCGCCAATTCTCCGTCACTTCGACCCAGATGCCCTTACCGAAATCCACACGGACGCTAGTGGAGTCGACCTTGGCGCTATCCTTGCGCAGCGAAAGTATGGCTTCAATGAGTACGTCGTTTTTTACGTGAGTCGCACCCTGACCAGAGCAAAGAAAATTATTCGGTCATGGAGAAAGAATGTCTAGCCATCGTTTGGGCAATCGCTAAATTTAGACCTTACATATATGGTCGGACATTTGATGTCGTGACTGACCATCACGCCCTTGCTGGTTGTCATCTCTAAAAAACCCATTCAATTTTCATGTGGTTACAGTGGACATGTCATGCTATTTAGCGGGCCCCTGTTGAGCGAAAACACGTTTGCAATCTCGGAGCCAATGACTGGAAATGGACCAATGGCCGTCGTTGTTGCTGTGGCTTTTGCTGCTTCCATTCTGTCTACTAGTGTCGGTGACCGCACACGCCCTTGCTGGTTGTCGTCTCTGAAAAACCCATCTGGTCGCCTAGCCCGTTGGGCATTACGACTCCAAGACTACGACATCCGCGTCGTCTACAGGTTGGGGCGCAGACATTCAGACACCGACGCTCTCTCTCGATCTCCACTTCCCCATGACCCTGCAAATGCGCCTGTTTCTACCTACAATTCTGCCTCCCTCACACACGCTGACATGCCATCCAGGCAGCGTCAAGACCCTTGGATAGTGCCTTTAATGGAGACCCTATCAAAGCCATCACCGAGTACCGCCAGTCGCTCGCTGCAGCGCACAGCTTGCCATTTCACCATGCGCGATGGGCTGCTTTACCGTCGCAATTACCTCAGCGAAGGTCACAAGTAGTTGTTGGTGATTCTTCGCCATCTACGTGCTGATATTTGCGCCTCGTTCCATGCGGACCCCCAATGCGGCCACGCTGGTGTAATAAAGACGTACGCACGCCTCCGGCTGCGGTACTACTGGCGTGGAATGTACCGATTTGTCCGCAAATACGTGCGTTCATGCTCAAAATGTCAACGCCGGAAGAGTTCACCGCATGCCGTCACTGGACCGCTCCAGCCGTTGCTCTGCCTATCCCGACCTTTCGATCGCATCGGAATTGACTTATTCCGCCCACTTCCATACACACCTGATGGGAATCGCTGGGTGGTTGCCGCTATTGATCATTTGACATGGTATGCTGAGACTGCCACGCTGCCAGAGGCTACATCACGTGAAGTCGGCTTATTTATTCTTCACAAACTTGTTCTTCGCCACGGCGCTTCTCGCGAGTTACTTAGCGACCGCAGACGCACGTTCCTCTCAGAAGCCGTACAAGGCCTCTTGTGTGAATGCAATGTTGTTCATCGAACGACCAGTGCGTACCATCCCCAAACCAATGGCATGACTGAACGCTTCAATCGCACATTAGGCGACATGCTGTCCATGTATGTATCTGCTGACCACACCAACTGGGACCGCATACTACCATTTGTCACCTATGCGTACAACAGCGCCACTCAGTCCATGACTGGGTTTTCTCCCTTCTTTCTTCTATATGGCCGTGAACCCTCATTTACGGATACCATTCTGTTGTATCGCCCGGATACTTCAGAGTCTGCAACTCTCTCAGAAGTCGCCACCTATGCGGAAGACTGCAGGCAGCTAGCACGTTCGTTAACTACACAAGACCAAGCACACCAAAAGGACCACCATGACGCCAACCTGCATCACCAGTCATATTCGCCTGGAACATCGGTGTGGCTTCGCTTGCCTCCTCAGCTCCAGGCCTTTCTTCAAAGCTGCTGCTTAAGTATGAAGGCCCCTACCGCATCCTGCGTCAAGCATCCCCGGTAAACTATATTGTCGAGCCCGTACAGTCATCCACAGACCGCAGCCGTCGCGGCCGTGAGACTGTTCACGTCGACGGACTGAAGCCGCACTATGACCCACCAGTCGTACCTGTGCCTTAGGTTGCCAGGATGGCTCCTTTTCCGCGGGGGAGTGATTTGTAGAATGGATAAGGTGCAATTAGCAGTGCCTGCAAAAGACGAGAAAGAGGACCGTGGTTCGTGCTCGTGAGAGCTCCGATTCGGATCGCTGAGTGCTTGATCTATGTTCGTTTTTCAATAAACGCGTCACGGACTCAACGCTCAATGTGTACTATATATATATATATATATATATATATATATATATATATATATATATATATATATATATATACATATATATATATATGTGTGTGTGTGTGTGTGTGTGTGTGTGTGTATGTGTG
The DNA here is from genome assembly GCF_043290135.1 of Rhipicephalus microplus. Classification (NCBI taxonomy): domain Eukaryota; kingdom Metazoa; phylum Arthropoda; class Arachnida; order Ixodida; family Ixodidae; genus Rhipicephalus; species Rhipicephalus microplus. The sequence goes on along the minus strand of NC_134704.1, from coordinate 231,435 downwards.
TGTTACGTAGGAAGGCCGTGACTGATAGTAGATGCAGATGAGAAAGAAGTCACAATGGAAAAACATGGCCTATGAGCCAGGCCACATCTCCCAGTCATCATAGCGTCACACAAGTCAGCAGGATGAAGATCTGGCCGCCACTTCATCAACCGGCCATCATCATCGAACACCTCAGCAAGACGCAGTGACCGAACATGGACCACAGAAGTGCATCCCCACTCTCCACCGTGACTAGCATCATGACAACACCATCGAGTGACCTTCCCATACCCACATCCAGCCTCATCCACTGGAGTTCCCATAGAAATGATCGGACTGCTTTCCTCTGCAGTGAATTTCTTGTGCGAGTTAAGGAACTCCCTTCTGAAATAGAACTACAACGCATACATTATATATATATGTTCTTTTTTTCGCGAAATATTTATTCATTAACAGCGGGACTACCTAACATTACACAGAGAGCACAGTATTGCAGACCTAGTGTGCAGCTTGAGAATTCAACCCACAATAACGTTGTCGTCTTCCTCCTTTTGGATGTCATTTTAGTGCTTGTGCCAGAGTCGCAGTTCTATAAACGTGTCTTTATTCAGCCGGTAAGGCATCGTCTCGGTGTCTGTTAAATCGGCGAGTCACCATTGTAGGGCTGAAGACGAGAAACGTGAACTAGTTGAGTGCAGGGTGTAGCAGCTGATGAGTTGGTTGTCGAGGAAATCTCATAAGTGACAGGTGTGACCTGACAAATGATTCGGTAGGGCTCAACGTAGCACGATAATTTCTCGCAGAGGCCAACACATGGAGACGGAAGCCATAGTAGAACAAGAGAGCCCGCATAAAAACGGCATCCCTATGTTGATGATCGCAAAGAAACTTCTGAGCACTCTGCGAGGGACGATAACCGAGCATGGGTTACTGTGCGTGCTATGAGAGCACGGGTAACGGCATCTTGAACGTATGAAGTCGAGGATGATTGGTCAGACGAAAGCAGGGTGTCGAAGGGCAGTAAATGATGACGGCAGAAGAGTAGATAAAACCGTGAGTAGCCGGCTGTTTCATGACGCGACGAGTTGTAGGTGAAAGTGACAAACGGCAGAGCTACATCACAATCAGTGTGGTCGCTAGATACGTTTCGTAGAAAGCAAATCTGTCAGTGTGTGGTTGAGGCGCTCTGTAACGCCATTAGTCTGAGGATAGTAAGACGTTGTGAGGTTGTGACGGGTTGCACATCATAGAAGTAGATCATCAAACACGCGAGATAGAAAGCAGCGACCACGATCTGTGAGCAGGCGAGACAGAGCACCATGCTGAAGAATTTATAAATATATATATATAACCGAAACTATTGCACTGAGTGCGTTAGTTTCAGTTTCTCCAGCTCCGCGGTCTGAAAATTTGACAATAGATCACTGAAACTACGAGTGATATTTTTAATGTTTAAAAACTAGGCTCAACTTAATTTGTGACGTAGAACAACTTTGCCATATAAACTACCACCCTAAAATGCATAGTAAAAAAGTTAATTCTGTAAAGGGGTTTATTTGCAGCGCAGAACGCAGAAAGCGAAGCAGTCAGCAGCGTCCGGCCAAGCGCAGCAAGCACGAGCTCATGCTGATGTTGATGCCCCTGATGCGCCGAGAAATGCCGCTGAAGCTCCTCTTCTTCACTACAATCGCCCTCCGCACAAAAAGACGCCATCCTGGCGGATTAGGGAGAAGAAACGACTAATGGGTCGTAATATGGCTTGAGACGAGAGACGTGGACAGTGTCGCGGCCGCGGTAGCGTAGGTCTGTGGATGGGATGATGGGCTCCACGATATAGTTGACGAGTGACGTTTGCTCTACAACGCGGTATGGCCCGATGTATTTGGGAAGAAGTTTTGCGGAGCGGCCAGGCGCGGTAGCAGGTGCCTGAAGCCATACTAATGAACCAGGTGGAAAGTTTGGAGCCGAACGGTCCCCAGTCTGGCGGGATTGCTGCTGCCACTGGTCCTCGGTAGAAAAAGAGCGGGCAAGCTGGCGGCATTCTTCAGCATGTCGGGCAGCTTCGGACAGAGTTGTACTTTCGGACTCATAAGGTTTATATGGAAGAATAGTGTCTACTGTATTTGAAGGTTCTCGTCCGTACAAAAGAAAGTATGGCGAAAACCCAGTAGTAGTTTGTACGGCAGTATTATACGCGTAGGTGACGAACGGGAGAACTTGGTCCCAATTTGAATGATCAGAGGCGACGTACATCGACAGCATACTGCCAAGAGTACGGTTGAAGCGCTCCGTCATGCCATTCATTTGAGGGTGGTACGCTGTACTTGTGCGGTGCACGATTCGGCATTCGTTGAGTAATGCCTTCAAGGCGTCAGAAAGGAAGGCACGGCCTCTGTCACTTAAGAGCTCGCGATGGGCACCATGACGCAGAATGAAACATTGCAACAGGAACGTTCCAACGTCACGGGCTGTGGCAGTCGGCAGCGCGGCTGTTTCGGCATAGCATGTCAGATGGTCTATCGCAACAATAATCCAGCGATTACCAGCTAGAGTTGATGGTAGTGGCCCGTAAATGTCAATGCCGACGCGATCAAAAGGTCGAATAGGACAAGGAAGAGGTTGTGACGGGTAGACTTGCCCGGGAGGTAACTTTTGTCGTTGGCACTGAGCACACGAGCGAATGAATTTTTGCACGTAGTTATACATGCCACGCCAATAAAATCTGAGTCGAAGCCTAGCGTATGTCTTGAAGAGGCCTGCGTGGGCGCACTGTGGGTCCGCGTGAAAAGCTTCGCAGATAGCAGCTCGAAGATGGCGGGGTATCACAAGGAGACACTTGCGACCGTCAGAAAGGTAGTTGCGTCGATAAAGAAGATCATCCCTTAGGCAAAAGTTGCTAGCCTGACGGCGGAGAGCGCGAGATGGCGAAGGAGGGAGAGAATCAGAAAGAATGCTTATGAGGCCACTGATCCAGGGATCCTTTCGTTGTTCCACCGTCATGTTACGCAAGGCGGATGACGCAAGTGCAGGCTCGAGGGAAGAGAGGCAAACACCTTCATCCGATATGGGTGAGCGAGAAAGGGCGTCGGCGTCCGTGTGCTTACGACCAGATCTGTAAATAACGTGGATGTCGTATTCCTGAAGTTTGAGCGCCCAGCGAGCAAGTCGTCCGGAAGGGTCTTTATGTGTGGATAGCCAACAAAGGGCGTGGTGGTCAGTGACGACGTCGAATGCGTGACCATACAGGTAGGGGCGAAATTTTCCAAGGGCCCAAATAATAGCTAAACACTCTTTCTCGGTCACGGAGTAGTTAGCCTCGGCTTTCGTCAAAGTTCGGCTTGTGTAGGAGACGACATATTCATCAAACCCTGGCTTTCGTTGCGCGAGCACAGTGCCAAGTCCAACACTGCTGGCATCAGTATGAACCTCCGTGGGAGCGGCAGGATCGTAGTGGCGGAGGATGGGTGGTGAAGTCAGCAGGTGGCGTAATTTGGTGAATGCATCGTCGCATGCTGGTGACCAGGTGGAAAGGTCCTTGTCGCCGCTGAGAAGGTCCGTAAGGTGCGCACATACGGAAGCAAAATTTCTAATTAAGCGTCGGAAGTATGACGACAAGCCGACAAAACTTCTAAGTTCCTTCAAGTTCTTTGGCTTCGGAAAATCGGCGACTGCTCGAAGCTTGGCGGGGTCGGGAAGTATGCCGTCCCGCGATACGACGTGGCCAAGAATGGTGAGCTGCCGGGCACCAAAACGACACTTCTTGAGGTTGAGTTGAAGGCCGGCGTCGGTGAGATGTGTGAGGACGTGCTCGAGACGATTTAAATGGGTGTTGAAATCGATAGAAAAGACAACTACGTCATCGAGGTAGCATAAACATGTGTTCCACTTGAGGCCTCGTAAAATAGTGTCCATCATTCTTTCAAAAGTGGCTGGAGCGTTACAAAGGCCGAAAGGCATAACGGTAAACTCGTATAACCCATCAGGTGTGACAAATGCCGTTTTCGGTCGGTCAGATGCTTCCATAGGAACTTGCCAGTATCCAGACCGTAAATCCAGCAAAGAGAAGTATTCTGCTCCCTGCAAACGGTCAAGGGCGTCGTCTATTCGCGGTAACAGGTAAACGTCCTTGCGGGTGATCTTGTTTAAACGTCGATAGTCCACACAGAACCGAATGGAGCCGTCCTTCTTCTCAACAAGAACGACCGGTGACGCCCAGGGACTGTTAGAAGGCTGTACAATACCCCGCTGGAGCATGTCAGCAACCTGGTCGTCAATAACACGGCGCTCCGACGCTGAGACTCGGTAGGGGCGCTGCCGTAGAGGCGTATGGCTTCCTGTGTCAATCTTGTGAGATATGTTCGATGTGCGACTGAGGCCAGAAGCGTGGCTATCAAAAGAAGTACGAAACTTTTGCAGCAGGTTCACTAACTGGCTTCGTTCTGAAGAAGACGTTGCGACATCGATGGAGCAGTGGAAAGCGTCAAGGAGTGACTGGTCAACAACAGAGTCAGAAATGAGTGCGCTGAGGTCCGTAGAAAGTAAACTAGATGGAGCGTCAAAAATGTGACGGGCGTCGATCGGATGCACGTGACCGAGACATTCACCATAGAATAAAGGTAAAGGCCCTTCTAGCGTATTGTACACGAGCGTCTTCGTGACGCCATGGTGGAGATTAAGGAGAGCAATGGGCAGTGGAGAACATTTGCGTTGAATGAACAGGGCAGAGGGCGTAAATAAAACATCGCCGTCGGAAATAGCGTCACATGACACAGTCACCAGCAGAGAAGAGCGCGGTGGTACGGTGGTGTCGTCGGAAACAAACAGTTTATAACACGGCAGGCAGGCTTCGACAACGTCAACATCAGGAAGTGCAGATAGCTCAAGTTCAGCGCGACAGCAGTCAATGACGGCATTATTACTCGCATGGAAGTCCCAGCCGAGTATCGTCATGGGAACACGAGGGCAGCACTACGAATTCGACGATATACACAATTCCTTCGATGACGACTCGTGTGGTGCAGGCTGCGAGAGGTGTTACACTTTGTGCGTTAGCCGTTCTAAGATAGAGGCCGTATAATGGCGTCAGAACTTTGCGGAGTTTACGGCACAGGTTGATGGAAAGGATGGATAGAGCGGCTCCGGTGTCAACAAGCGCCATGACGACGATACCATCGACTGACACTTCAATGACGTTAGCTGGACAGGGGCGAGGACTTGTGCATCGCGACGGGGACGCAGTTCGTGCCTCGGGAACTGCGGCCATTAGTTTTCCTGGTTGGTGGGTCCGGAACGGCGACGCATAGGGGAAAGCGAACGTCGACGTGGAGATGGGGAGCGGCGGGTCGGGCCGTGTGGGCGATCAGAAGGAAAGGAAGAGGAAGGAGGGCTTGAAGGCGTAGAAGAAAACTGACGGTCGAAAGAGGGCATTCGTCGAATGTTCTGAGCAGCCTGGCGACGACGACTATAACGTGCCACGTGGCCAACACCACCACAAGCAAAACATATGGGACGGTTGTCGTAGGTCCGCCATTGGTCGGAGTAGACTCCGACTTGCGGCTGGGGGGCAGGAAACTGCGGCCGAGGTGGTATCGGCATAGGCGGCGGTGAATAGGTCGGCGGTAAATAGGTCGGCGGCGAATACACAGGCGCTGGCTGGAACGCAGGCTGTCGAGGTCGAGCAACGGCCTCGGCGTACGTGAGAGGTGCGGCGACTGGGGGCGGTTCACGGGCGGGAGGAAGAACTTGTGCGACCTGGTCTTGAATGAAGTCGCAGAGTGTAGATGTCAATCTGCGTGGTTGATTGGGTACACAGGACATCAAAGAGAGCTGACGAGCGACCTCAGCGCGGATGAACTCTTGGATCTTGGAGAGAAGAGGGGCATGGTCTTCTCCTATGCCAAGGGTGGAAAGGCTGGACGAAGAGTCGTCGAGCACCGAGGGCATCGGGTGGAAAGACGTTGCCTGCGCAACTCGTCAAAACTCTGGCATAACTTGGTCAGTTCTAGGACAGTGCGAGGACTCTTAGAAAGCAACATTTGGAAAGCGTCGTCCTCAATGCCCTTCATGATATGCTTGATCTTAAGCTCTTCGGACATGGACTCGTTGACTCGCTTGCAAAGGTCCAGAACGTCCTCAATATAGCTTGTGAAATTCTCACCGAGCTGCTGGGACCGAGTATGTAAGCGTTGTTCGACAAGGCGTTTGCGTACCTCTGGCCGCCCGAAAACTTGTGTGAGGTTCGTTTTGAAGACCGACCATGCAGGGAGTTCCGCTTCGTGGTTTATAAACCACAGCTTGGCCACGTCCGACAGGTTGAAGGAGATGTAGGCCAACTTGACGGCGTCATCCCATTTTTTGTGAGTACTCACTCGCTCGTACATTGAAATCCAGTCGTCAACGTCCTTGTCTTCTGTGCCTGAGAAAACGGGGATCTCGCAGACGCAGAGAACCGGCGCAGAGAACAGTAGGCGGTGCCGGTGGAGGAGTTGGAGCGGCGCTTGCGTCGGTAGGCATAATGGATGGTAAAATGCGATTCCGAAGCTCCAGGGTGATTGAAACCCAGCACCTCCACCACTTGTAACGGGGTTTATTTGCAGCGCAGAATGCAGAAAGCGAAGCAGTCAGCAGCGTCCGGCGAAGCGCAGCAAGCACGAGCTTATGCTGATGTTGATGCCCCTGATGCGCCGAGAAATGCCGCTGAAGCTCCTCTTCTTTACTACAATTCAATTATTTTTATCAATTAATCATGCATAGGTGATATAATTAGTGACAAAGTCTTTCTGCCTTTGTCTGGAAATTGGCTGCGAGGACAAGTGTTTACCTATTATAGTATTTTAAAGAAAAATATGTATTGCTTAAATAAGAACAGCCTGTGTACGTATGTGTGTGTGTCTGTGTGTACTGAAAAAGTTATTCAAATGAGCCAAATGTACTTGGGAAAAGAAGAGGCTGAACTTTAGATGACAAAAATTTGCAGGTGATCATATGTAAAGAGAATAAAAAATCAATAGCTTGTCACGCTCACAATATATATACATATAATAATGCTTATTCAGGGAAGCCAATTGGATGCTCATCAACATGATGAGATGACCTGGCCACAAGTGAGCACAATCTACTCTCTTTTTTTCCTTTTTCTTAGAGCTAGAATGCAGTTTAACCTGTAATAAGATAACACATTAAAGGTACGAATACAGTTTTTCATGGTGTTGAATCCTCCTTTGTGCAGAAAATTGGTGGGAAACACCAATATATACTTGAAGCACGGCAGCAAGTAGCCACACCAGCAATGCTCAGAAAACTACAACTAAAATGGCGGCAGTGCGGCTTTCAGAAACTTGCCCATGCGGGGAGCCTGAAGAGAGATCGGTCTATTTACTGACTTCGCGAATTGAAATGTGGACCTGCCAAGCTGGCAACAATGAAATGCCGGGGATTCGTAAAACTGAGTAGGGGTGGCGAAAAATTAAAAACAAATACACTGCTACGAATGATTGCCAAATAATTGCTCCAAGTTTTTCAGACGTCAGTGATTATACTAGTATTTACAATTATGTGATGTATACGTGCATAAGTAATTGAACAAAATGCCATGTGTACTGTGAATGGTGCTGACAGCGCCTTCCAAATCTCATTATGCTTTTCTACAGGGCACCAGTGTACCGTAGCGTAAGTGCATCAAGCAGCCTTCTGCACGGGTTAGAACAAGGCCAAAAGGCTTTCCGACACCAGGAGCAAAGCTTCTTAAACCCGAAATTCCTGTCCCGGGAAAAACAACAGGTGCGAAGCAGGGGCGCAGGCGCGAGCGATGGCAGATGACTCGCCCGCTGCACACTCACTCGCTTAGTCCTTCCAGCCACCGAGCACAGTAGACGCTCTCCCCGCCCTACAGCATCCATGAAAGCCAGTAGCGAGACCAGGCGCATAGTCGTTTCCGTCCCGTTTCTAAGGAGCTTCACTCATTGGTCGTACTCGTAAACAGAACAACTGCTACTTTTCTTTCACGATGGTGTTAGGCTTAGGGCACAAATTCTCGGCTTGCCTGTAAGGCGCGTTTGACCAGACAAATTAACAACGATGCGTGGTCGTTGGCCCTGCGACAGCACTGCGTATTTATTGCCGAGACGACACAACTTATGTGCCGTAGCTATAGCAATCAACGTGGTCGCCAGCAACGCCAGCGTGCGCCTCCAGGTTCAGTTGCTAGCATGCCATAGCGGCGTTTGCTGAATAGAAAATTAATATTTCATGCGAAGGATTGTTCACTATGGCAACCTATTTTTGTCTTGCAGTTGCAAAGTCCCACCAATAGGTAGCCATTGTGGTTAGTGGAGCATGGGAGCGCAACATGTTTGCTTTATATATTTACAATAGTATATATCTTAGGCTGTGGTTTAGTGTTAGGGTTTGTGCACATGAATTGATTGATGACGCAAACTGCAGGTAGCCGACGTAGCCTCCATTTCTCAATAAAATTTGCGCAACTGAGAGAATATTGAGGCTAGTGGGGCATTTTGGCACAGCATGGCGCAATTTTAGCCAATTTCATGATTTTGGCGAAGCTCGGCGCAGCTGTTACACCACTGTGTATGTGTGATGATTCTGTTTACAGAGAGCGGTACCTAGAACAGTATAGCTGCATGATCTGCTTGTCATTTGTCTAAGGATAATCGATAGTTTCTGAATGAGCGATGAGTTTCCAGATTTATAGACAAAAGTGTTACATTGTCAATAGCCTAAATAACATGGCCATTTCGCATAGTTAGGCTAATTCTCATAGAGAAAGTGCATCGATGGAAGAAAGGGGAGTAGGTTCTATGACAGTAAGCTCTGCATATTAGGTGCCAAACCAAGAATATTTTGGGCCAGAAACACTTAACTGCCATTTAAGCAGGTGGAATAGAGAACTTTGGCACAGTTTTATCAAGATGCACATGAATAAGAGCAGTAAGGCAAAGAGAGGTAGAATTTTAGCAAAATGATGCAAAATGCCTAGTTCAACCACCACTGGGTTGAATTTTTCTTCTGCTTATATAATCACACTTACTGTGGTTGGTCCCAGAACGACTTGTTGATGGCATTATTGTCATGCACACTGCAGGAAATGTGAGACAGGAGTTCATGATGATTGTGGAACTTTCCCAAGCACACAAAACAAACATTCAGATAAACCTGTTGAAGAAAATGTTGAAAAAGCACATAAATTCATGCTAGAGGTTACAAAGACAGTGGTGAAAAAACATTTCCCCATTTAGCACAGATGTTGGTGTAGCCAAAAAGCAGATTGTGCACAATAATCAGCAGTTTTGGTGCCACACCTGACTTACATGTACTTATTAACTAAAAAAAGCATTAAGTACCACAAATCTAAAGTACACAAATGAGTGTGACCTTTGCAATAAATATCACCAGGATAAATTTATCATTGCTTATATAATACTAAATTTTCATGTACTCAAATTGTGGTATAGCCTTATATGCCATTTCAATATGCAGAAATGGTTTATACATTTACAACACTATTAGTGAGCAGGAAGAGAATAAAAAGGTTGTAAGACAAGCATCTACAAGCCTCAAACACTATACTCTATAGGACACACATAGAAGTGCCCCACTTAAAGTGTTTGTATCCTGAATCAAAGGAGCGTTAGGATTAGGATGTTGTAGGTAGCCGGCAGATCTAGCCTTGTGAAATTTGCAGGCATTCGCCCTGCCCAGTTTCCTCTTCGCTAATCGTATTGAACTAATGTCCTTCTTTATTGTTTTTTCACCTAAGCGCCAACATGCTCTTAGAAAGTCGTGTAGCGCCACGCAATCCTGCATGAGCAGGTGGCCAGTGTGCTATTCCACATGCAGTGTTGTTCCGGACCCCCATCTCACTACATCACACCCCGACATAATTGTCATTCATCACCAGTCACATGCCAGATCTGTAGCAAAAAGTTAAACAGGAGTCGCAACACCTGCTTACCGAGGATTCAGTGACCTCGTGGAAACACAATATCAGATACACTGTCACAGAGCGAGCCTAATCGTGTTAGTTCCTCAAATAAACATTGCTGTACTTTGTTATAAGCTCATGACACTTTAGCGAATAGTGTTCTACACCACCTCATGCCTTGCAAGTTGGGCACAATGGCATTGCGAAAAGTCTGATTTTGTGGAGCCATGTTGGTGCAAGCGCTGACCCCATTCAGATGCATTGAAGCAAACAGGCCTCTTCCTTTGATAGCTTTTTTCGTCACGCGTGGCTGGTGAGACATAAGCCATAACACATGGAAATACTTGCTGACAGCTTCTCGTAAAATATGTTGATTGTCTTTGAAGCCTTCTTCTTTGGTAAGTCCCAAAGCACTCTGAGAAAGTCTGTCAGCCGCCTCACTGCCCGCTATGCCCACATGTGATGTAATCCATTGAAACTTTATATTTATATCAACACCATGTAGGTATTTAAAAGTTTTCAGAGATCTTTGAGTGCAGTGATCTGAAGCCAACCTATGCTTTAGCCACTGCAGAGCAGGCTTACTGTTGAAAGCGTCACGACTAATTAATCCCCACAGAACTTCAGCTTTTTCAGTTTGATGTACTCAGAGGAAGTAGAACTTTCAGCGTGAAAACCAAATTGGCGAGACTTCCAATATATTAAATTTGCTTACTATATAAATATATTAAGTCATTTTTGTTCAGCCAAACTAAAACTAACTTGTCAATGACTTTACTAAGAAAAAAAAGAATACTGATAGGGCAATAAAAGAAAACAGATGGCTTATCAACCTTTTTAAACATTAGAAGAGCTTCAGCTGTCTTCAGAACAGGGGTCTCAAACTCGCATCAGGTGACCGCTGCAGTCAAAAAATTTAATCCAGCAAGGGTTGAGACAGCAAAGAAGTTCAAAGCAAGAAAGGGGGGGGGGGGGGGCGAGGTAACTGTACCAAAAAAGAGGCCAGGCCATTCTCATTTCATATATAGGTCATTTCTCAAGAAGATTTGATGTCAGATGATTCCAACGCTATGTGAATACCGATCTTCATAATGAGTTTTTTGTGGTGCTGCACGAGTGTCTAAAAAGAAAAAACAAAAAAACCCACACATGCAAGAAAAACAAAAACACACACACGCTTAAACCAGTTCTGTATGTACAGAATAACCAAGCCTAGCATTACTAATCATGATAGGCTGATGAAAATGGAAGACGAAAACGTTCTGCAAACCAAGCGCCTACAATCCATACGAAGAGTGTGGATTAAAGGTGTAAAAGCAAGCATGCCGTCAGTCTATGTTATTTACATTTGGTGACGTGAAACCTTAGACAACATCTTCGACTGGAACTGAGGTAGACACAACGAGTGACAGATTGATGACACAGCGTTCGTCGCCTGAAAGTTCACAAGGCAGGAGCCCATTACGTTTTCTTCGTTTCTGGTCTGCCCGTGTCCGTCAAGACCAAGGTTCGTAAGGCTAAAATGTTTATGGAGAAAGGAAAGCCACATCCTGTCAGCCTAGCCCTTGAAACACTGAACAGTATTTTCTGCACATCCACTGAAATTTAACTTCAGAGACAACTAGAATGTTCCCGAGGCCTGGACGATAAACTTTTGCTGCGATGACACCTGTGCTGCAGGCTTAGCCCTCGAAGCTGCCGATTGTTCACTGCTAGACCAGGTTTGCTTGCATTATGATGCTCGAAGGTCTCGCAGACAGAATGTCGAAGCCTTTGTAAAAGTGCAACTGTAAAGGCTCTACCCTTGAATCCGATAGTACCACGTTAACATTGTCGACCATGACACAGAAACTGGGCACCCACAAACTCCAAAGAGTCTGACGAAGCAGAAGACCAGTATATGAAAGAACTTTTAATTAGGTGGAGATAATTGCATTGAGACGACGAAGCAGTCATGAAAGAAAGTAACATGATGCTTCCGTCTACAATGGTGATGCTGCCAATGTCTTTGAGCCAAGCTTGGCAGCTGCTACATCTGATGCGGAGTTAAAGGAGCTGCTCACCTATACACGTATAGAGCTAGAAAGTCGGGAGCAGTGCAAGCCCTTAAATGACCGACTGCTGGATGACCGTGCACAGAGGACTCAAAGCGGCAGCACCAGCATGGCTTCCGTACTACACAGCACATCAAACAGCTGAGGTGAGTGTTTTTTCTGCAAGTCAAAGAAACATGGCACCCGCGCTTGTGACGCGAACCTTGCCATCGATTCGAAGAAAGGAATGCTTGCGAAAGACAACCGCTGCTATCGATGCACGTCCCGAGGACATCAGGCACGTTCTTGCTGCGTCAAACTCACTTGCTCGATTTGCCACGGGAGGCACGCATCAAGTATGTGCGACCCGCACTATACATCGAACCAAACAGCGACACCTTCTCGTCCAGTTGACTCCTCCGGCAGCACAGTAGGAATGGTGTCGTCACAATCAGTTATGCTGTGTGAGAAGGATTCACTGAGCGGGGGCACAACAAATCACAGTGAAGTATATCTACAAACGTTTCGCGCCTTTGTCATCAAAAACGGCAAAATGAGGTATGTCCAAGGGATTCTCGACGGAGGGAGCCAGCAATCCTTCGTCACGGAAGATTCTCGCCAAGACATTACACTCACAGGTGCTGGGAGAAACTCAAATTGCACTGAATACGTTTGGCTGTTCATCACCAAGTACTGTGGAAAGACTTCAAGTGGTGGAAGTTCCTCTGCGTAGCCAACACGATTCTGACACCTGCTTGGTGCGCGCAATCGTTCTTCCAGTTATCTGCCACAATATTGCTTCCCCGAAAGCCGACAGCCATTTCGTTCAGAACCTGCGTCTTGAAGGCAAGGTCATTGCGGACGAAAAGTTTGATGCGGAAACGGAAAATAGCCTCAGCTTGTTGATCGGTGCTGAACATCTCTGGCAAATCATGTCGGGACACATCGTCAAAAGTGCAGAAGTTCCAGGACTGGTAGCAATAGATACAGCTTTCGGATGGACGCTACAAGGACCCAGTCACCAAAAAGCCTTTCTTGACTGCAGCTCTAGCCTAATGGTCTGCATTCTGAAAGTACAAGCAATTGTTGATGACGAATCAACCTAGCAGATCTTGCAATCTTTTTGGCAACTAGAAACAATGGGCATCGCAGATTCAACGGCACCTTCCTCCCATGAGTCCGTTGCACGATTACATGAAACCATTAGCAAGAAGAGCGACAGATACACAGTGACGTTGCCTTGGAAGGAAGATAGGAAACCGCTCCTAAGTAACAACCGGGAAATAACGCTATTACGTCTACAAAGATTAACACGGAGGCTATCAACGATGGAAGGAATGTTGCAGCGATATGACAGAGTAATCGGGCAATATCTGGCGATGGGTCACGCGGAAGTGGTGCCTAAGGATACTCCTCGGGATCGAGATCACACCATATATTATATGCCACATCGTGAAGTAATAAGAGAGGAATCGTTAACTACCAAACTGCATGTAGTGTTCGACGCATCGTCACACACCCAAAGTGTACCATCCCTTAACGACTGCTTGGATAAAGGAGTGAATCTCAATCCAGAATTGCTGCAAGTCCTTCGTTTTCGGTGGTACCCTGTCGCCATTGATTCCGACATCGAAAAGGCATTCTTACAAATTGAGATACAGGAGACTGACCGAGATGCATTCCGGTTTTTCTGGTTTGACTCTATTTCCGTAAGCCAACATCGTAAGCTCGTCGAATGGCGCATGACACGGGCACCGTTTGGATCAACGTCAAGCCCTTTCTTGCTCATGGCAACTATTCACTACCACTTAGATAACGCATGTGAAGACAAAGAGCTCGCTTCTACATTAAAGAAGGCATTTTATGTCGACGATTTATTAGTGGGTGCGGAGACATTCCATGAAGGTCGGCGCATCTATGAGCAGTCGAAAGCTATTATGAAAGACGCTGGCATGAGGCTCAGAAAGTGGAAGACCAATGACCATCAGTTGCAGAACATTTTTGACAACCAGGAGGAGCAAGTAGAAGGAGCATCCGGAGAAGCAGCTGCGGTCTTGGGAATGCAATGGGATATAGGAAATGATTACTTCAAATTTTCATCCAAGTCTGTGGCCCAGTATTTAGTGGCTGGCCAGCTCGACACGAAACGTACCCTACTGAAGGTTGCTTCTCGAATTTATGACCCGCTTGGCATTCTATCGCCATTCACCATCACTGCGAAGCTTTTATTTCAACGCCTTTGGGTTTTAGGCCATTCCTGGGATAAAGAATTGCCCGCAGAGATCAAGACACAGTGGGCAGCCTGGTGTGCCGATGTAATACAGCTCGGCCACATAAGGATTCCGCGTTGCGTGAGAGACGGACTGCATGGAGCACTTAAAGAAGCTGAACTGCATATATTCGTTGACGCCAGCCTGAAGGCTTATGGAGCATGTGCCTATTTGAGAGCATTTGATGAAGGTGGAAACTCCGCTACCTCTCTCATAGTAGCGAAGTCAAGAGAGGCACCTATTAAGACCTTAACGCTTCCAAAGCTCGAGCTTATGGCCGCGGTAATGGGAGCCAGATTGCTAAAATACATTTGCTCCTCGTGGAATTTCAAGCATTTCAATTGCGTCATGTGGACTGACTCCATGATCACACTGAGCTGGATCCGCGGAAACTATAGCAAGTTGAGTCAATTTGTAAAGCACAGAGTGTTTGAAATAACGCAAATTACTGAAAAAGCGTTATGGCGCTACTGCCCGGACGAAGACAACCCGGCGGATGTACTGACTAGAGGCATACCGATAAGGACTCTACGTGCATGTCGCTATTGGTGGCAATGACCTGAATGGTTGTCCCAGCCAAAATCAAGCTGGCCTTCAGAACCTAACCAGTACAAACCGATAAACGAAGAGGCAGAGATTGAGACGCAACATGTTTTTCTTCAAGCGTCATCCAGGAACTTACACCCGGTGATCAATATAAGGAAGGATAGCGACCTGCAGAAGCTCTTGCGCGTCACCGCCTGGGTCTTTCGCTTTGTGGATCGATGCCGTGGACTTCAAACTTCACTCAGCGAAGCGATTTCGGCACGGGAGCTAAGCAAGTCTGAAATGTTTTGGGTCCGATATACTGGAAGTATTCGCGAACGACCTCGAACAACTGCAGCTTGGACACCCACTCCCCAAACAGTCTAGGCTGATCGATCTTCACCTTTTCTTGGACCGAAACAGACAGCTTCGGCTTGGCGGACGACTCGAGAGAATGGACGCCACATATGACGAGAAACATCCGGTCATACTGCCACAGAGACATCCTTTCACGTCTCTGGTGGTGATTGAGGCTCACTGCAGAGCTTTGCGTGGTGGTGTGGCAAACACTATGATGCAAATACGACAGCGGTATTGGATCATCCGCGCTCGACAAGAAGTCAAGCAAATCATCAACAAATGCTTTCTCTGCCAAAGGTACAATGTGAAACCTGGGAACGTGCAATATGCGCCGATGCCTGGAGACCGTCTTCCATCGTCACGGCCATTTGATGTAGTAGGATTGGACTTTGCAGGTCCACTATATATGAAGCAACGTGAGCTACATGGTGACACATCAAAAGCTTATATCCTGCTGTTCACATGTGCGACGACTAGAGCAGTGCACCTTGAACTGACGAGTGCGATCTCGACCAGCGCCTTCTTGCTAGCGTTCCGGAGGTTTCTTGATCGCAGAGGAGTACCCGCAACAATGTACTCGGATAACGCTCTCGCCTTCGAGAGAGCGTCATGGGACCTCAGGAACATCTGGAGTGTCATGAAGAGCTCTCCATTCGCCTCTTTTCTGCTGAACTACCGCATAGAGTGGAAGTTTATCGTGCCAGGTGCACCTTAGAGGGGGGGTGGGGGGGATTGTTGGGAGAGGCTTGTTCGGACTGTCAAGTCATCGTTGCGCAAGGTGATAGGAAAAAGCAAGCTCAGCAGCGAACAAGCTGAAACAATGCTACAAGAGGTAGAAGCAGTTGTTAATTCAAGACCGCTGACCTACACGTATACGGACGCCAAAGAGCCCTCTCTGATATGTCCAGCGCATTTTCTTGTTAGACGTTCATTGTTAGCGCCTCCGGATCAGAGCAACAATGACTACGATGCCATCAGTGCTCAAGCTGGTCGAAGAGACATCAGCAAAAAGTTGAGATACCGACAGAACATGATGGATCATATGTGGATGCGATGGAAAAAAAGAGTATTTATTAGAACTACGGGCACTTCACCTATACCCAGCTCATCCCAGCAACTGCCTCCGAGTAAATGACGTGGTGATAATAGAAGAGTCTGGTATTTCCAGAGAAGTTTGGCCCCTTGGGCGTATCACAGACGTTTACCCTGGACAAGATGGAATAACACGAGCTTGCGGAGTGAAAGCTCAAGACGGGAAGATTTTCAGAAAACCAGTACAGAAATTGTACAGACTGGAATTGAACGACGCTACTGGGGGGAGGGAGTATGTTGAAAAAGAAAAGGAACAAACGTGTGCAGACTAGTACTGCAAGAAAGAAGAAGAAGAAATTGAAAAACGAGAAACGGCGTTCGGTCTGGTTTCTTCGCCGATCGGTAGTTTTTCTTTACACACGTCGCAATAAATCACCTGCCTTGCCACGGTGGCAGGCATACTGTAGGAGCCATCAAATGGTGTTCAAGTGGCACATTGGTTTCCTTCGCTAGGCCACTCACACGAAGTGAGTAGGGCTGTCATAGAATGCTGTTTCTCAAACAAAGCAAGGCTTGACATGTCATTAATTTTGGAATGCGATGGGTGATCTTTGCATTTATGTCAAGATAATATTTAAAAGACATGAAACATCTCTGTAGGTGGAGCGACCATTCATTCAATTCCACGTACAGGCTTTCCACGGGGCTAGTGCGAAAAGCACCCGTAGAGAGACAGATGCCTAGATGATGATGAACAGGGTCAAGCATTTTAAGGACAGTAGGTGTCGCAGACTGATATGCTATTGCCCCATAATTTAGGCGGGTGCGTATGAGGCTTTTATACAAATTTATTAAACACTTCTTGTCACTTCCCCACGAAATGCGTGACAACACTTTTAGAACGTTCATAGCTTTTATGCACTTGTTTTTTAAATATTTGATGTGTGTTATGAAGGTTATCTTCGTGTCCAAGATTAGGCCTAAGAATTTGTGTTCGGTATTAACAGAAAGATGTTGCCCATGCAGTTGAATATCGGGTTCGGAATGAATGCCTCTCTTCGTGGAGAACAAGATACACGTGCTTCTCTGTGCATTCAGTCGGAACCCATTTTCCTCTGCCCAATCCGAAACTTTGATCAAACCAAGCTGAACCTGTCGCTCCCACATGGCCAGATTACAAGACTTGAAACCAAGCTGGACGTCATCGACATATATACTATAAAACATATTGCGAGGAATGGACAAGCGAAAAGAATTCATTTTGATAATAAAAGCGTGCAACTAAGTACACCACCTTGCAGCACGCCTGTTTCTTGGACAAATGTTTGAGAAAGAACCATGCCCACTCGAACGCAGAGCGTCGGATTCGACAAGTAACTTTCGATTATAATAAACATTCTGCCACGCACACCAAGGTGGGACAGGTCTCTTAATATTCCGAAGCGCCATGTTGTATCATATGCCTTTTTGATGTCGAGGAACACAGAAAGGAGGTATTGCTTGTGAACGAAAGCATCTCTGATCTGTGCTTCGATACGAATAAGGTGGTTGGTGGTGGACCTACCCTCTCGAAACCCGTACTAGATTTGGTCGAGCAAATTGTTTGTTTCAAGAAAATGTACAAGTCGCCAGTTTATCATTTTTTCGAAAAGTTTGCACAAGCAGCTTGTAAGTGCAATAGGCCTACAACTCAAAACTGAAGAAGAGACCTTGCCCTGTTTCAAAATGGGAATAACAAAAGCCTCTTTCCAGGAAGCAGGGATAGCGCCAGAGAACGAGATAGCATTGTAGAAGCAAAGTAAGGTTTTTGTGTTTCAATTGGTAGATTTTTTAAGATTTCATACACCGCTTGGTCAGAACCTGGGGCGGAATTACTGAAGGAGTTTAGTGATGTTTGGAGCTCAGCTAAGCTGAAAGCTTGGTTATATGCCTCGTATCTAGTACATTTGTTTTTGGGTTTCTGCATTTCTATTCTTGTTCTGTATTTTTGAAAAGAATCTGTAGAGTGTGACGAGCTGGACACCCGTTCGAAGTGTGCACCAAGGAAGTTTGCCTGATCTTCCAAGGTGTCGCCCTGTGTGTATACGAGTGGGAGTGAGTGCACTTGTTTTCCTCCTACCCTACTAACCATGCTCCAGACTTTAGCCTCTTGCGTATATGAATTGATTTCTGATAAAAACTTCTGCCAGCTTTCTCTTCTGGCCTGCCAACACAATCTCCTGCCTTGAGACTTCATTTTCCTAAAGCTGTCAAGATTTTCGGTTGTCGGTGAGTTCCGAAGCAACCTCCATGCTTTGTTTTGCTGTTTGTGCGCGTTTAGGCACTCAGTGTGCCGCCATGGCACACGTCGTTCATTCATTTGTGGGATGTATTTTGTTGCAGCATAAATCGAAAATGCTGTGAAGTAGTTGACAGCAGCATCGATGCTCAAAGTACATGTATCATTCCAACCTAAACGAGCGATGGTATAAAACTGCTTCCATTCAGCTCTGTTTGTGAGCCAGTTGGGAACCCGTGGTGGACACTCAGTTGCTGTAATTGTGCTCAAAACTACGGGAAAGTGGTCACTTCCGTAAGGATTACTGATGACTTTCCCGTGGAGTAGAGGCACAAGGGACAAAGATACTATGCTTAGGTCTATGGAAGAATAGGTTCTGTTAGCGGGATAATAATAGGTTGGTTCTTTTTGATTCAGAAGACACGCGCTTGACGAGAGGAGGAACTGTTTAATCAGTCGACCTCGTGCATCGCAACGAGAGTCACCCCATAGCTTGCTATGTGCATTCAAGTCTCCAAGGAGAACGTAAGGTTCTGGAAGTTCATCAATTAAAGATTGCAAATCGTGTTTTTGCAGCTAATAGCTTGGAGGAATGTAAATAGTGCAAATTGTGACCAGTTTATCAAAAAGAACAGCTCGAACAGGCACTGCCTCAAGGAACGTTTGAAGTTGTGTGTGCATGCGATCCCTTGATTGACTATAATGGCATCATCACGGTCCTTTAAAAAAATAGTGTAGTCGCGTAGAAAGTTGGTGTGTCTTGGTTTTAGGTGCGTTTCTTGTACACACAACACTTTTGATGAGTGTTTGTATAAGAGTTCTTGGACATCGTCAAAGTTCCTTAGAAGGCCCCTGATGTTCCATTGTATAATTTGAGTGTTCATGGTGAAAGTAAAGTAGTGTTGTGTGTACAAAGAGCGAGTGGCTATTCAGGCGGGCAGTTTGAATTTAAGTAACAGGGCCATCACCAGGCCCTGTTATCTGATTTTGTTTTCCTGGGGTGCTCCGTGGAGCCACGCCGCTCCCTCGGCACCAAGGGTACCGACGTATCCATTGCCTCCTTGGAGGCACTGGATGCCCACACGTGCGAGCCGGTTGTTTGAAGTTTACGCCTCGCCTGATGAGGGGAGGCCTTGAGACCTGAAGACCCTGGGGTCTCTGATCTCTGTTCATATGTAGGCAGAGTAGACTCAACTACTGCCGCCTTGGGGGCAGGCGCCGCATCAGCATATCATTTTGGGCCATAGAATGGCGAGACCCTTCTTCTAGCTTTTTTAAATGAGATGTTTTCCTTCACCTTCAACATTATGATTTCTTTTTCTTTCTTCCAGAATAGACATGACCGTGAGTAAGAGGCATGATTTCCATCACAGTTGACGCAGTGTGCTGGTTCTGTGCAGGAAACGGATGTGTGATCCGAAATTCCTGATTGTGCACAAGTTTGCCGGCCACGACAGCTTTGCGAGCTATGGCCATATCGCTGACATTGAAAGCATCGTCGCGGGTTAAGTATGTATGGTCGAACACGAAGCTTTGTGTACTCAGTTATGAGTGTTTCGGGAAGGATGCTGGAGCCAAAGGTAACGATTACATCTTTTGTTGGAGTCTCTTTGCCATTACACTTCATCTTGATTCTTTGTACACTAATTACAGCCTCTTTTTTCCAGCCATCGGGAAGTTCAGCATCTGTCAAGTCAAGTAGGTCATCCTCCGACAAGACTCCTCAAACCGTGTTCATTGAACGATGTGCTGAAACAGTGATGGGGACATTACCAAAAGTCTTCAAACTGGATAGTTTATCATATTGTTCCTTGTCTCGAACTTCAATGAGGAGGTTACCACAGGCCATTTTTGTTGCTTTGTACCCTGTTCCAAGTGTGTCTATTAAGCACTTTGAAACTTGGAACGGTGAAAGTTTTCTGACAGGTTTTGCTGGTGTGTCACTGTGAATAACGTGGTAGCGTGGAAAGTTGTTTTCGTTTAGTTGCAATAGCTGAAAGCTTGCTTTGGTGCGCGCCCTCTTCAGGGAGCGATCAATAAAGGGTTGGAAGTTTTTGGCCGTAAAATATGGAGTGTATTCAGTGGCGGTGGCAGGCACCTACCACTGAGCCCAACGAGGGGACACTGCAAGACATGAAGAAATTGCTTGCATACGCCAGCTGTACACCGCCACTATAACATGATGTGAGGCATTCCAAGGTGGGGTGAACACACAAGGTTAACCCTCGCCGCCAGGAAGAATCGGAAGTGAGCAGAAGAGAGAAGTAAACAGGACAGAGTAAAAGTGAGAGATGAAGAAAGACAAAGTCGTAGGGTAGAGAGATAGAAAAAGGCAAATGTTCGTGAAACAAAAGAAGTCCGAACACCTTGCCCCCTGTATTGATTCATGTCACCACAGCTTGTGGCTTCTAATCATTGCGTAGGTTAATAAACAGATGTACACCGATTGAGCTCAAGCTTGGGCATAGAAGAAAACGTGACAAAATGAAAGAAGCCTGTTGCTATCTGGAAGCACAACATGGCATTTCAGCACCTGCAGCCACCACTAGCGATACTCCAAAAGCACATCCGCTTTTGCCGACATTGTTGCAGCTTGTTTCTTGAAAACGATTACAACACACACACGCATTCATGTAATGACATGGCTTTAATGCATGTGGGTCGATCATCCACATCTTCCAGGTTACCATGGAAAAAAAATTGTGGCTGTCATAATGTTACTGTGATGTGGGCGTAAAGTACTCATAAGGCCGGTGTGTGTGTTGCGCGTTGGATGACGAGGTGTGTGGTGCTTGTGTGAAACTGCATGAGCACGGGGAGAGAAGTGTAGAAGAAGAAAAAGGGAGAGCCGCGTGCGGGGAAGAAAGACAGACAATGAGGAGCATTCGACAGAGTCGGGTGACCGAGCCCAACATGACACCTGTATAGTATATTTTTGCAAATCATTTCCAAGCACCAGCATGGCTCTGTGGTAGAATATTCGACTGCCATGCAGCAGGTCCTGGTTCAAATCCTACTCGATCATATCACTTCAACTAAGCAACAGCAACATTAA
Source organism: Rhipicephalus microplus (assembly GCF_043290135.1). Taxonomy (NCBI): domain Eukaryota; kingdom Metazoa; phylum Arthropoda; class Arachnida; order Ixodida; family Ixodidae; genus Rhipicephalus; species Rhipicephalus microplus. Next base: position 209,963 of record NC_134704.1, on the reverse strand, counting down.
CTTCAACGATGACGACGCTATACACAAGAACAGGTGCCTAAGAGCTGCACTCTTAAGCAACTAGCATTCTCTCTTCTCAATTTTCCCACTAACAAAAGAGTGATGAAATCATGACACAGCATGGCTCAGACAGCACAAAAATTGACCACGGCATATTACAGGATCACTAACAAACATGTAACTTGCCTAACTGAAGATTACTTACCTGCTTTCGTATATAGTTTATAACCTTTACTTGCTGGTAAAAGCCAAGTCTTTCTCGTATCTTCATAAAATCAAATTTATGAATGTCCTGAAATGCACAAAATAGTGTCACAAGTTCAATATGAGTAGCTGGAGTTTAGTTAAAGACAAATCTCCAAACCTTCATGTGCCCTGTGATGGACTGAATGCTGGCATAAGCTTCACTGCAAATCAGACATATGAACCTTGTTTCTTCAGCTTCATCCTCCCAGTCCTCACTGGAAATCATGAAGGCGCACAAACATGTCATATTTTCTGTATGAAACAAATTCACTAAGAAAGGTGAGTTAGAAGGTCACAACCTTTAAGGATTGCCACTTCTCAATGAAAGAAGAACTGGCCCTTCGGAGGCGGGGGGGGGGGGGGGGGGTGCATTCACGCAACTGAATTTATGTTGAAAATGTTGTTGAAAGAATGAGTCCTTCACAGAGAGGCCGCTGCCATGCTACCACGACCCTGCCAACCAGTGAAACCATTCAACTCGGCCTAACCGCGAAGATGGTTTATGCAGCTTCGACGTCTCTCGCACTGAATGGCGTCACAGCACAGCTGTTGATGCACTTTCTCAACGCACTACTGGCAGAGCTAGGCCATCTTGCTGTCGCATCTACATCCAGCCCGCAGCCATACGATACTCTCTGTGCTGCAATGCTCGCGTGCTATAGAATACCTGCCAACCTGGCACCTGGCAAGAGAGAAATTCGTAAAACCCCCGAGGGGGGAGAGGGGGGTATCGTCTTCTTTTCTAGTTTTTTGCTGTGATAGATTTGCCTTTAGCAACAAGCATAATCATGTTTTGCTGCCATAAGTCCAATCAATGCGCTGAATTATTTCCTCCATTTCTGGCACCAAAATAAAAATAAATTAAAAAGTCATCACAAAAAAGAAGAAGGAGAAGGGTCTCAAGCGCAAGCGCAAACATTGGTGTTGCAGCCTCATAATGGTTTGGAGTGGCCGAACACATGAGGGTAGGGTTTCCCACTAAGGTGATAGTCTTAAAGGGTGAGCGCAAATGCTTCTAAAATTTCACGTCATCAATACTACCAGCAAAAAAAAATGATTTCCATCAAAACAACACGCGTATGTCTTCACACGTGAACGGACGGGACGCCACAGCTGGCCTTGCTCACTAGATTCTTTAGACAGGAACCCCAAAACACTTTTAGCCTTCTTTACATCTTGAGACTATCTTTACATCTTTAAGACTATCTTGAGGGCTTTTAATCTACCGCTGCATCAGCCACGTGCCCTCAGAGCTCGTACATAGCTATCGCATCGCCGCGACCACGGTTTCACGTGCGGTGTTTGTGGCAAACGGGTCTTGCTTTTAATCCCCGTACCTTCAAAACTAAGTTTTATGCTATCTATAATTGAAACTGCCGCAATTTTGTCAACAGAGTTGGCAGAAAGCATCGTTGTTTTGACTGCTCAAGCATTGGCTGTGCACTTTCAGAGTTCTGTCAGTAATATTGCCGCGATACATGATCATGTAGAAGGACCACAATTTCGTCCTCAGCGGTTGTGGCAACGACTACCACACACTCTGTAGAAGACAGTGCATGCGGTGGTCGCACGCGTACTTCCAGAGCTTCGAGCATGCTGCTCTTGATCGGCCTTTGTTCGACGGTTTCAGTACTAAACTTTATATCACAGGCCGCGTAAGGAAAAATGTTCAAAACATTCGAATTTTGCCCCACCAGACACATGAATTTGGCTGGGAAATTTCATGAATTCATATTTGCCATAGTTTCACATCACTGAGACTCTTCTATACGTTCAGGTGAACACCTCTAAAATTCGTTTATAATAGAATGAGGTGGGCTCGCAAAAAGCCTGGAATGGAATGACCTGCATTTTTGTCAATGTGGCCCGATCTCGCACACGAATTTGAATTTCTGGAAGATTTTCATGGCAACCGTACAAACAGAAGAAACGGTCGATATCTGGGAGTCTCCCAGACAATGCGGGACACTTGGAAGGTATGTGATAATAACACCAATACATGTTGTTCTCTTCTGGTCGTTCAATATATCACAACGCTGTTTTTGTGGCGTCCGCGACTAGCTATGCCAATGCGCCGTAGCCAATTGCGGAAGCCACGCTATTTTACTAACATTATTTTTTTATCAGAAATAAATTAAATATATTTCCAAAAATTTCGGGCAAGATTCGTAAGGTCATAAGCGTGGTCGAAATTCGTACATTTTACGGAAAACTGGAAGATTTGGCAGGTATGCTATGGCCACATCTACTGGCCACTTCCGGGGACACGCAACATTCCAGTTTCCCCTGCGTCACAGCAACCGGTACCACTCGACCTAAGCTTCACTTGAACAAGACTTCACTCTCCTGGCTACATCTCTTTCTCCCTCTGTCCAGCGATTATCACTGCAATTTTTGCACCTGACCACTCACCCGAGATATAGGACAAGCCTGCTGCCACCAACCAGTCTGCCAAAATGCGTTTCTGCAAAGTAATCTGCCGGCGATCCTTCAGGCACGCTTGTCACCCACACATCTTCTCCAACATCACCGGCCGACGACCCTCTCAGACTTGTCAGGCTCTGCGACGGCTACATTGTCGCACGCCCTAAGTCTCCCACAACAGACATCATCACACCCGCTGTTCACACTCTGATCACAAAGGCTTTGTCGTCGACAATGTCCGAAGCCAATACTCTATCGACCTCAGCGCTCTGTGCATCCTGCCAGCCGCTAGCACCGCTCTTGCTTCCTTATGCAATATACCTAAAGGGATCTTGTCCTGAGCTTTTATGGTCACAAGATGAAGTGATGCTGACAAATAGCGTAAAAGTTTCAAAAATTTATAACTGCAGCGAACCTTATATAGTTGTCCAGCAACCTTGGGATGCGTCCCTTACTAGTGCTCTAACAATAAACTGGCACTTGCTTATGAGACGCTACGGGTGCCGCAGCGTCGTGTGGTCTCAGTCCAGGTGCGTCTGTTCCAATAGCGTGACTCAGGACTAGCGTCGGTTACATGGTGTCAGAAGTGAACGGTGTCACCGCTTTTTCAAGCCATGGAAGGACTACGCCCGCCGGACCATCCCGTATTTTCTGAGAATATCACCAAGAACTGGCGTAAGTTTCGTCAGCGTTTTGAATTCTACCTCAAAGCCACAGAAAGGGAGTGGGAATGCAGTCAGAAGCAGAAAGTGGCATTGCTACGCCATGTCGCAGGGCCAGATGCTATCAAAGTATTTGACACTTCGGTTGCACGGCGACAGAGAAGGAGAGCTATGACACGGTTCTTCGAAAGTTTGAAAGCTATTGCCAGCCTCGCACGAATGAAACTTTCAAACGGTACTTGTTTCAAAAGCGCATCCAGGCGGATAGCGAATCTTTTGAAAGCTGCTTGAGAGACCTGCAGTTAAAATCAGAGTGTTACAATTTCGAAATTTTGCGGAAATCCATGATACAGGATCAAATTGTGTTCAGAACTGCTGACGACCAGCTCCGAGAGCGCCTACTCAGAGATGACTCGCTATCCCTGGAACATGCCATTAAAGCAGCACAATCCGCAGAAATAGCAGCGAATCAGAAAAGAGAGAGGCAAGCTCTGGAAAGAAAAGCTGTCAAAAACATCAGCAAAAAAAAGTGTCAAGCAAGGACAAGACGCCGAACCAAAGAGCCTGCAACAAGTGCAAGAGGTGGCATGAACTGAAAAAAATGCCCAGTGTACGGTGAACGATGCAAAAAATTTGGCCGGAAAAATCATATTGCAGTAGCCTGCAGAACAAAGAAAGCGGTAGACGATGTCGAAGAGACGTGCAGCCACTTGTCAAACACTCAGTATTAAGTGTTTCAAGTTTATTTCCACGAGCGTTTGGAATAAATGATAAACGCAACCATGAAAAACAGCAAACAGTAGCTCAAAGTTGACACAGGATCACAGGTGAACTTGATGCCTCTGCATTGGCTCAAGAATTTCAAATGCTAGGAGTACGAGCTTCAAAAGAGCAAGGCGACACTACATAGTTACAGCAGTCAAGCCATCAATCATCTCGGAACAGTTGTAATCCCAGTTACGTACCATGGCAAGACTGTGATTGCTGTAGCACGGATAATTGGGCTAGTAGTGGTTCATCTTTTGCATCTTTTTCATCTTATTGTATTGGTTCATCTCAGTGAAAAACGATCACTCAGTGAAAAAGATCAGTGAAAAACGCATACAACCATCGCCCGAACTCATCAGCAGCGTGTTGCAAACCAAGCACAAAGCAAGAGCTTCAGTGCATCTTAGGCATGGTTACGTATTTCGCAAAATACGTGCCTCATCTTTCACACAGAACTACTCTTCTTCGTGAACTGTTAAAGCACGATTGAGACTTCACATGGGGACCCGAGCATACAAAAGAGTTATAAGCCATTCAAGAGGCCATAACAAGCTCACCTGTGCTTGCTGTCTATGATCCCAAAAGAGAATGTGAAGTGTCTACTGCCGCCTTAGGATTCGGGCTTGGTGCAGCATTCTTCCAAAAGCATTGTTCAGATTGGCAACCTGTGGCACATAGCTCAAGGTGCCTCACAGAATGTGAAAAACGATACTCGCAAATTGAAAAGGAGTCTTTAGGCGCTGTCTATGACTGTGAAAAGTTTTACGACTTTATAAATGGCCGAAGGGTGCTCATAGAAACAGATCATCAGCCGTTGATTTCGATGTCAAAAAATGTATTGGTGACATGCCTCCCCGACTACAACGCCTGTTCCTCCGACTGATGAGATATGAATACCAGTTTGCCTATGTTCCGGGTAAACTTCCAGTCCTGCCAGACATGCTATCTAGGGCTGCAAATCCCCACTGCGTGACAGAAGATGAAGATAGCGATGTGGAGGTACATGCAGTATCAGTCCGGCCCAGTCTGGTCAGTGAGAAAACCAGCGCGAGAGTGGTCGAAGAGACAGCAAAAGATTTAATTCTCTCAGATGTGATCAAAGTAATTCAATCTGAGCAGGAGCAACCACTTATGGCTCAGAATTGTCGGTCATTAGAAAGCTGTTATTCAAAGGAGCCAAAGTGGTCATACCATGGTCATTACGATCAGAAATGCTGAGTCGGCTGCATGAAGGCCACTTAGGTATAAACAAATCACTCGCGAAGGCAAGGCTTTTGAAGTTCTGGCCAAGAATGACTCAAGACATTAGGAACATAATCAGCAGATGTGAAACTTGCAAGATCGATGCATATGCCCAACCTGGAGAATCACTTTTGATGAGAGAAATCCCGCATTCTCCATGGATTCGTATTAGAGCAGATCTATGTTAATATGCACGTAAAATGTACCTGGTGCTCTACGACGCGTACTCAATTATCCGAAGGTTAATGAGCTACAGGGTACTTCTACGACACGTACTCAATTATCCAAAGGTTGAAGAGCTACTGGGTACTTCAGCGCAAGAAGCGATACGCAAAATGTCGTCCATTTTTGCTAGGCACGAAGTATCATTTGAAGTTCTCTGCGACAACAAGCCACAATTTGCATAAAAAGAGTTTGCCCGCTTCGCGGCATCGTATGACTTCAAGCATATCAAGTCGTGTCCTGGCTTTTCATGTTCAAATGGACTCTCGGAAAAAGGCATGCAAGTGGTGAAACATATTCTGAAGAAGACCCACTATTCAGGAGGTGACTTTTACGAAGGCCTTCTGAATTATCGCACAAGCCCTCTGCAGTGCGGTAGTTCCCCTTTGTGCGATAGTTGCCCTGGTGAACTGCTAATGAATCGCCGCCTCAGGGCTGGTCCTCTTGACTTTAGTCTACCAAACAGCCGAAAAATCACAAAGCGGCCTCAACACGGTGCACTGAAGGAAACGCTTGCAAGACTTCAGCCAGGAGACATCGTTCGCCTGAAAGATGAGAGGGGATGGTCGAGAAAGGCGACGGTGCTTGAGCAGGTTGCACCTCGTTCCTACAGAGTACTCTCTGAGGACGGTGAGCAGTACAGGAGAAATAGACAGCATCTACGACCCACGTCGGAAGCCTTTAGTTGTAGGAACCTATCCGATGATGGGATGACAAAAGATGTGCAGCCAACCCGCGATTCGGAAGTGCCTCAAACGACTATCCAGGATTACGATGACAGTGCTGGGTCGTTTACTCCTGTGACTGACCTGCAGGCAGCACTTCACCGCTCAGCAGACAGCACTTCACCACACCGTAGACAGCACTTCCGCAGACAGCACTTCCGACACACAGCCTGTTCGAAAATCTCTGAAAACACATCGTCCACCAAAGTTTCTCACCTACGACAAGCACTTCAAGGAGATCTTCGAGATGCAGTGTTGACAAACGCATCTTCGCCAAGAAAGGGAGGTGCAGCGGACATTATATAGTAGTCCAGCAACCTTGGGCTGCGTCCCTTACTAGTGGTCTAACAATAAACCGGCACTTGCTCCTGAGACGCTACAGGTGCCGCAGCATCATGTGGTCTTTCGAGTCCGGGGGCATCCGTTCTCATAACGTGACTCAGGACTAGTGTCTGTTACAATAACAAACGTTTACTGCCATAGCTTTTGAATAGATGCTTTGAAATGTAAAATAACGTAATTGTATCTAATGGAAATAAACCGGCCAATAATGACTAGTATTAGGAGCAGACCAGCAACTGGCCAACTTCAAGAAAAAAAGGTTGAGCTAGTCTAAAACCAGACAAGCATAAACCCAAGATCTTTCATCTAAATACCCAAAAGGGACATGTGATATCAGTATTTTTAGATGCTCACATGTGTTAGGCTCTAAAATTGATGAATCAGACCAGCACCTCTCGTGCATGATAGTTTTCTCTCATGCATGATAGTTAATCACTGAGACAAAAACCCTCTACCAAAAAGGCTATGACAATATTGCATCATTAAGCCATCTCAGTCCCGTCAATGACAAACAATTTGCAATATTATTTATATACCTTCCCTTACTTCACTGGCTTCACCAAGAGCATTTTGATTGATTGATATGTGGGGTTTAACGTGCCAAAACCACCATATGATTATGAGAGACGTCGTAGTAGAGGGCTTCAGAAATTTCGACCACCTGGGGTTCTTTAACGTGCACCCAAATCTGAGCAAACGGGCCAACATTTCCGCCTCCATCGGAAATGCAGCCGCCGCAGCCCTGATTCATCAACAGCATTTTGTATGTTGTCACAGTGATGTGATTGACTTGAGCTGTTTTCGAGCAGATTTTTGGAGCAGCAAAAAGGGCGTTTCGGAGCAGAAAAAGATGATTTTGGAGCAGCCAAAAACGCATTTCGAAGCAGCTTAAGGCTCACTGCAAAGTAGGACACTGACCGTGTGAAGCACAGCAGTGAACTAAGGAGGAATGCTTTTTAATTAGGAACTTGGTGCAATAATGGATGTTTGGAGATGTTTGTATAAGATCACATAATACTAAACCCAAACTAACTTTAAGCATTCCAGTGCATTTTTTAATATGGGATGCAACCAACTACGAATTGGTGCAGCATTCTGGCCGCCAAAATAATGTAGGAGAGCCGTTATTATTGAAGACAAAATAAATCACTATAAAGTTTTTATTGAAGACTAGCAACACAGTTTCTTTTTTTTTTTTAATTGCAAAAGAGTTGTCTAGTTGGTTGTCTTCTTGCCCGACATCTTTTCAAGGGTTGCATGTTTTCCGGGTTGCATGTCTGTCCAGAGTCGTGTTTTTGGTTCACCAAGCAAGGACTCGCACTACTGAGATGCGCTTGAGTCTCGATCCAGAACGTGGTGTGAGCACAGCGGTTGCCCGAAAAGCTTTACTTTTCAGGGGTAGCGGAAACACTAGTCTACGAGGCTTTTATTGTGTCAGAACATTCATAGACCATCGCGGTGATACCAAGCATGGCTCCAAGCACGTCTAAATCGCATCACGAAAGCTTATTGACAGCACTCCCTATGACCGTGAACTGCGCGGCCGCGTAGACAGTGCAGCCGGCGCGTGGTGCACTTGGCAGCGGCATTCGATCACGATGCGCGAAATGTGTAGCTATGATGACAAAGAAACCAGCATGCACTGCGCTTGGTATCGCATTTTTGAGTGCTGACGCGCGAAACTGCTAGCCGATGTTTTAAGCAATCTTGGCAGTGGAGGGGTCGATTGACAAGTTTGACTGTGGGGCCCGCTGTTGGTGCGTAAAATGCCCGTTCGCGATTCCGAGCAGCTAGCGATTGATGTGCTTCGATGCCTGTAAAGAAGCACGTTTTCACAGTGCGCTAGCGCGTCGTTCTTGCCCTCAAAGTTTGTTTTGCCGTCAGTGAAGCTAGGCTTAAAGACCACTACGGTGACGCGCCGCGCTCGTACACCGCGCGCCCGCTTGTAGTAATTTGATCATGCATCCGCTTACAGTTCCTAACTACTAAAGCGTAATTATATCCAAAATGATCTTGAGCTGTGAACACGTGACAAAGTTGCGATTTCCGACAGTCATGTTAGAGTGTACTAGAAGTGTAGCCATGCCCTTGTGATGCACAAGCAGCAGATGACAATCTCCCAAAACAAGCATCGAGTCAATAGTGAGGCGAGCTGGGGCAACACAGCTAATCAGGAGCCTCGAAACGACCTTTCAACATTTGCTTTTTGTGCACTTGTTTTCAAAGGGAGAGCCAGCTGAGGTGAGAAGTTTGAACACGGAGAAATACCCTCCGATAAGCACTAAAAGCCGGCTCCTAGCTGCGCCATCACGAAGCCATAATTTTTTGAAAATTGCTGTTTTTTCGTGATTCCCAGAAATATTTCCACTACCTAGGAGGGTGAGACGAATCTTCCGAAGCACTTCTGCGCGGTTTTCAGGGTAGACATTTTAGAATCAGATAGAGAAAGGGTTCTAGAAACTGAAAGATTGATAATAAGAAAATCGATTTTTTTTGCCATTTTTCACGATACGAAACCGTGTCTCACCTTAATATTTGTGCTAAGTCTGAGTTGACCTTTGATAATGAGTTACAAAGAAGTTTTAAACTGGTTTGCTAGTTCACTGCCCTTCTAGTTCTCAGGTGTTCCGCACTGCTGTCTTCTATCCGCCTGCCAAACATGATTAGCTCCGAAATTTAGACACCGGATTGCGGCAAGACGGTGTATTTGTCCAAGGTGTATTTTCTACATGATTAGCTCGGAAATTTAGACACCGGATTGCGGCAAGACGGTGTATTTGTCCAAGGTGTATTTTCTGGGGGTCACGCTAAATTACACCAGTCTGGAGACAATTGTCAGTGCCTCCCCATAAAGCAGCATTCGGCCATATCCCCCCCCCCCCCCTCCGGCCAGACACTTATTTTCCTCCCACGTAGCAACATTGGAAAGTTACAGGCCACCACTAACCGCGTGTTGTCGCTGGCGACGCGCTGCACCCGTTTTTAAAGACGATGGTCTTTCTTGGGGTACATCGACGCAAAAGTTTTGGTCTGTCTGTTTGTCCGCCTAAATGATACCCCGAACGGCCAAAATCCAACGCCATCCGCAACGCACACCAATATTGCTCAGGTTTCAGCGTTCATACTTGTGCAATTGTCAATTTAAAAGCAATTATTGCACATATCTGAGGCACAATAACAACACGTTGATATTCTGTATGTGTGTTCTTATACTAGAGAAGGCATGCATAAGTAATTATGAGGACAGTAGTGTTTATCACACTGTGCTGACAATGCAACGCTATGCACAAAAAGGCAAGTGTTTCAAATGCTTTGCTAAGATGACACGGTGGTGGAACCTGCCTGTTGCTTTGCGTTCCATACCTAATTGCCTCCGATACAGGTGCTTACGCCTTCCTTTTTGAAGATAACTGCCAGATAGCCCTCGTGTCTCACGTGCTTCGATGCGCTCATGACATATGCTTACAAGAATTTTGTAACTCATGAGCAGTTGGCAGAACAATCAGAAACCAAATGCAAAGAACGCAAGACCGTGAGCGAGGATTCTGCAGTGCACCTTCAATAGACAGCACCAAACGACCAACAACAGGCAGTAGCCAATTGCCATCATGGCGGCTCCTCAAAGTAAACAGCGTAAACCACTCCCTACCCTCCTCATATGGCACTGGATTTGCAGATCTTATAGACCCGGTCAGTAAACCTGCAAGAATATATCAAAACAAGCAATCCTGACATGATCGCATTGCAGGAAACCCACACAGAAAAAATAAACATTCCTGGCTACAGTACTCTTCAAAACACACCCCGCATGGTGATTCTGGTGAAGAAGACAATAATCGCTCAGATTCACAAGATTGAGGACTCTGATATCAAACACACCATGGTCGCGATACTACTGACTCAAAAAAATCAACAGTCTGTACCTGGCTAACCTCTACAGCCCGCCACGGGAGCAGCTCCACCACTATGACCTCTTCGTGCGAGAACTTCGCAAGAAGGTAAATGGCAATCGGCTGGTCATAGTGGAAGACTTCAAAGTCCCACACACTGCCTGGGGCTACCACAACACCACTAACAAAGGGGCACGGGTTCACGAGCAGCACAGCAATACGGTTTGGCGCTGTGGAATGACTTGCTCCTACCAACACGAGTGGGCAACAGCCTGTCCAGGGATACTAATCCTGATCTCACGTTCACTCGAGAGGTGCAAAGGGCAACGTGGACAAGACTCTCCGACACCTTAGGCAGCGATCACCACATCATTCAATTCGATGTCGAACAGGCTCACCATTCTCCCAACACAGGAAAGGCACAATTTACGGACTGGAACGCGCACAGGAGTACAGGAAAGAACTTTACGACGACTGGACCATTAATAACATTGAAGCCTGGCTGAACGAGATAATTAGTGTTGCTGCCAGCCATACCAAGGTGATTCAGCTCGACAATGACAACCCGGCCTTTGATAATCTTCACCTATGGGAGGCTCGACGATCACTACTGAAATTATGGCGACAACAAAGGCTCAATCGAAAGCTCTAAAGTAAGATTGCCATGCTTACAATTCAGGCACAGGAGTACGCCGAACAGCTAGCTAGCCACAACTGGCAGTCCTTTTGCAATAAACTACAAGGGACACTGAGCACAAAGAAAACTTCACACATTCTTTGAGCCCTGATCGACGACGCCCACACGAAAACCCAACAAAGGCATACAGTTCAACTATGACGGCACAGAGGAGCAGCTACTGCAAGAACTTGAGACCAAGTTACGTGACTCTGATAACCTGCAAGCTACCTCCAACGGCCATCCAACCTCCGGGGAGTACCAAAGAGCACTAAACAAAGGGCTAGATCAACCATTTACGCAGGCCGAGTTACATGCGGCCCTCACTAAGCTGACATGCAATACTAACCCGGACAAAGACAAAGTCACCAGTAAGCACCTAAGACAGCTTCCACCCCTGGCATTGACGGCACTCCTTCAATACTATAATGAATGCTGGATTAAAGGCGAGCTACCAACAGCCTGGAAGCACTCAGAGGTGACCATGGTACCCAAGCTTAACAAGTCGATTTCCATCGCTAATCTCCACCCCGTTTCCCTTACAGCCTGTGCCGGAAAACTGTTTGAACACATGGTCAATGAGTGGCTTACCGGAAAGTTAATTCGAGCGCGAAAACTTGACACGATCACTTACACACGCACACACCCATGTGTCAAACACACACAGCGGTTTGATGCATGGGTGTGTGCGTGTGTGAGTGATCGTGTCAAGTTTTCGCGCTCAAATTAACTTTTCGAAATGCTCTACCAACTAGCCCAACAACAAGTTCTTTTAGAGTAGCTTACCCCACACCTCGTAGAAAGTTGTTACTTTCGTAACACCATGTTCGGCTTCCGTCAAATGCTCTTCACAAGACGCCCTATTCCAATCAGAAAAAGAAATTCTTCTCCATTTGAGCAAACACAGTAAGTCCTCAATTCTAGCTCTGGACCTAAAGGGTGCCTTTGAAAACGTGAGTCATGAAGCCATCCTCTGTGATTTAGAAGACATCGGCTGCGGTGCCAAAACATACGCCCATATGCTCGCTTTCCTCACCAACCGTACGGCCACGGTGGGGATAGCCAACATTCGGAGCAAGCCTTTTCACTTACCTAACAAAGGTACGCCACAGGGTTCAGTGGCCTCACCACCCCTTTTAAACGTGGCGCTCCTCAAGCTTCCCCGCCTCTTGGATACTATCCCAGGGTACATCATGCTTTATCAGTGATCATATCAGTCTGTGGACGAGAGGCGCAAGCACGAGTGAACAGAAGGACCGCCTTCAGGAGGCGGTTAACATCATTTAACGATACCTCAAGACATGCGGTCTTCAATGTGCTCCGGAAAAATCCTAACTGCAAGTCCTTGACGCATGCACACGAGGCAGACCACCATGTTACGATGCATCCGACCCACAAATCTTTCTCCAAGGCATCCAAATACCACAAGCTGACTCGCTTCGAGTGCTTGGGCTCCATATAAATAACGACGGGTCCGGCTCTGCTACCCTACCTCGGCTTGAGAACACAGTTGCACAGCCCACTCACCTCATCCGAGGGGTGGCCAACTGCCCAAGTGGCTTCAAAGAACATGGCACTTTGCGAATGGTGCAAGCTCTTATATATAGTCGTATAACATACGGAACTCCTTACTTGAATCTAAAGACGGCGGAGAAACAAAAACTGAATTTACTAATATGGAAAGCCACGAAGCTTGCCCTAGGACTGCCACCAAATGCTTCAACAAATCGATTGCTTCAAATGGGTGTTCACAACATATGGGAAGAGCTCGCCAAAGCGCACCTCATAAGCCAGGTCGAGAGGCTCAAGCTCTAACGCACTGGACGAGCAGTCCTCTGACGCACAGGATACACAACCATCTTAGAACCCAACGACGAACAGAAGTACAAGATACCCTCGCAGATCTGCGAATGCCTGGAAGTTCAGCGCATCCCTCGCAACATGCATCCCGAACATCATCGAGGAAGGCGACTTGCCAGGGTAAACAATGTCCGGAACAACTACTGCAATGACCCCCAGGCATGATACGTGGACACTGTGAAGTACCCGGGATGTAGCGCCTTCGTGGTTTGGGTCACAGACCACAAGGGGGCGGCACCAGCGACAGTGACTATCCGGGCCAAATGCTCGGATACAGCTGAGGAGGTCACCATAGCACTGGCCAACCAAACGAGCAAGGATCCCATAGTGGTCTTCACTGACCCCCAACCGCTGCACGCAACTAGTATCTGAAAGGAAGGATTTCCACAAGACCGATAAAATTTCTGAAACGCGTCGACACTCTTTTTCAACTTCGAGGGGCCTCGAGGGGAATGAAGCAGCACATGCCACGGCCCGCAAATGCATCAACCGGGCTTCCCCACACAAAATTCACGACACCTCTCACACCAGAACACCAACAGAAGAAACCGAAGCGATTGCCTTTAGTCTATCCCAAACTGCTGCAACACTATCGGTTACAACGCAGGTTCTAACATCCCCCGCATGCCAAACATTGACGAGATGAAAGCACGGACTACGGGCGCCTTCAAAGCAATACATTTACGCATGGCATTCTAATGCATCACCTCAAATTAGCGTCATATGACTACTTCTGCCCGCACTGTAATGTGGCAGACACCCTAGCCCACCTGCTACTGCAATACAAAGGCAGCAACCCAGCCACTCAAGCACAAGTAGTAAATGCAGACCCAAACTTCCTCAGTGAAGCCTGGGAAGCTGCGATCTCCGAGCCGGACCTCATCGACCAACGCCAACTCGTCGCGTGGGGCCGGCAGGCAGTTCAACCCAGAGGGTTCCTGAAATAAGAGACTTTCTCCCATTCACTCTTTCACCACCTAATAAACGTTTTTCTCTCTCTCTCTCGATACGCTCGTTTGCCTTCGCTGCATGGATCGAGGTACTCTAATGCAGCACATCCAAAATACAATGCACCGATTTTCTCGTGCAATACATCAAATAAACGTTTCGTTCACTCTCTCCAGACGCAAGACTATCATCTTTCAACAACATTTGTAGTGAAACATGCAGATACCGGGCCAATTTTTTTGATACCATTTTGTGATTGGGCGCAGGCGGTTTGATGCATTGTTTTTCACTACAATTTCGCGGTGTTTTCACTTTTGAAGAGCATTGTTTTGCTCTCACTTCACAAGTGCCGTCGACGCTGCACCGGTACTTGCTAGCAAAGTCTGCAAAGCAAACGTCGTCCATTTCAGGCGGTATGGCTTGATATTTCTAGATGATGTAGGTACCCTGCATGTGCTGTGCCGTGATGACAGAAAGAGAATACGTGCTCTGGAACGTGCTTGTTCTTCATCGTCATCAGCGTCATCGTTACCAAGGGAGTGGCTACGATGATGAACAAGCCGCAAGCGCGAGGAAAAAGCTCCTAAAACTGCTTCACTCCGTGCAGTAGTAACATTCCTTTTCACCAGAGTTTTGTAAAGTAATGCAGGTTCGGATTCAAAACAGTGGAGCTAGTCCTCCTCCATGCTTGATTGCTGCCAACAATCCAGCGTGGCCATGCCAGTAGTGTGGTCTGGGTCCCACAGACCATTTTCCTGTCTTCCCCTTCCATAAAACCACCTGCAATAAACGCGGGTGCTTGGTCTCCTGTCAGTCTCGCCAAAGTTTGGTCTAGGTCACGATGGGAGGGCGCGTCACTCTACGCGCCCTCCCATCATCGGCCTCTTCACAAACCTGCCTCCGGATTAACCATGTTCCTGTCCGACACAGCACATGCCATGTAATTCTCTTGATCTCATGGTGTCTTGTACTTAGAGACATAGGTAGATCAATACTGCAATCACTGAAAAATGTGCTCTCTCGACAGACATCAGCAAAGAACTCGTATACCTTTCTTTTTCAATAAACCACCAATGTCGCAATTCAATATCACTCATAGACAGTGGCACATGCAGACTCATATGCATGCAAGCATGCATTCAGAACACCCACATACATATCGTCAGGTTTATCAGTGACTGGTTCAACATCTTCATCCTGCTCAAAAGATTCCTGGCCTCCATGTCCCTGTAACGCATTACATTTAAATGCAATGAATGCATACTGTAATAAAAGCATCTTTAATTGCTTAGACATTATTTCACACTCTTCCGTCTAGTGGACATACATTTTATACTAGGCTATAAAAAAAGTGCCACCAGTTATCATCTAAGGACAAAGGTCAACATTACACTGTAGTTAAACTGAACCACTTCAGACTGATTGTTCATCCAACCATAAAAGAAAATCATTATTTTCTTAAAGGGTAAATTGGTGTTCTAAAACAAATGATTTATTATCACATTTACACGATATTTTCAGGCAATGTACATTTTAACCTACTATCACATTTACACGATATTTTCAGGCAATGTACATTTTAACCTACTATAAGCAGATATGCAATCTATTTTCTTTTATCTAAAGTAGTTTGAGATGTTTAATAAATAATCAATAGTCAGATTACCCAATCGTTCAGCAATTTAATCATTGAATATCCTACAAACCTTTATATGGAGATATTTTAGAACAATCAAGGATTATAACTAAACCATCAATGTAGCTTTCTATTTTTATCAAAGTTATTGCCATCCGTAATGTAATTATTGGGAAGATGAGAGAACATTCATACGTTTTAAAGCATATAAAATTTTTCTCTAGACTAAATGTATAATTTAGTAGTCTTATTGTGTATAGGAACTAATAACCTTTGAATGTGTTCTATCAAAATAAAGTGCTGGGCGAATCACTTTGGCATAACTAGCCCGAGCTAAGAGGCACACGTTAAATGTGAATAAAGATTCGTTCTTCCTGGCACCTTTCACTTGTTCAGACACTCCTGTCTTTACTGCGTTGGCATCAATCTCGGATGCCTTTATCTGGCTGGCTCTCTAACCATATATCGGCTTGAATGCATGCCCTGGCTGCACAGACTAACTGGCAACAAACAATGGGTGGTTCGCCGCAGCAGCATCTCGGCGCGACGGCCAGTTGAACATGGCTTATGACTGTGTGAACACGGACTATAGCAGAGGCAGGAATGACGCTAAGGATGGAGTAGTTGCCCGAAAAAATAAGTGAACTGCTCTTTATAATGGATACGGCCCGTGTCTCTAGTCATTTAGGGAGCTTATTAGAGTTTGATCCAAAGAAAGATAATATGAAATCGTATTTCGAATATTGACATCAACGAAGTGCCAGCAGCGAAAAAAACGGAAGTTGTTCCTCAATGTGGTGGGCGCTTAAACGTACGAGGAATTCAAGAAAACTTTGGTTCCCAACAAATCCACCAACAAACTTTCAACCAAAAGCGGATGTTGTTAAAAGACCACTACAGTCCACAATACTTAGTGAATACCAACACTGCAAGTTTAACAGGCGAATTCTACAAGAATCAAGAAATTTGTATGCTCCTAGAAATTTCGTTTTAAAAATTATTACTTTTGTGCATTACGTCTTTACCATTATCACAACTTTACCATTTTTCCCATTGTTTCTTTACCTATTGGCTGTGTATTGATTGTAGGTATATTCAACGAGCTCATATTATAACACTTCTGGTATATTAAGTGTTTTGATTACTGCATTATTAGTTATGCCTACTTTTGCCTTTGTTTTGTAACTCACAATTGTTAAGTGTCACCATGATATTTACTATCCATATTTTGTACCTATAACCAAGTAGTTAATGTATATTAACTTCTGCCCCTCCCCTCTTCAATCTACTACTTGTACCCTGAGGGTATATGAAATCAATAAAAATAAATTGAAGGTGAAGGCATCATATTTCTTGAAGGAACTCAAGCAAGTGGCCAAGAACTGCAACTAAAGATTTCTTTGATGCTCTGAGAAATCCATTCACCTGGTAGCAAGGTTACAAGACCTAGAGGTGCAAAGGGTTTTGTTAGCAACAGTATGCTTAACATTTGAAGGCACACGCAAAATCACACTAATGAAAGAATCGGCTAACTGCCAAATGAAGGCACTACGCATTGAAGAAGCGAGACTGATGGAAGCTGATGTGGCGCGTCGAAGTTTCAAAGGAAAATACCATGTGTCTAGTGATGAGACAAATTTCTCAGCAAAAAAAAAGAGAGTCTGTCAACGTTGCAGAATACGGCAAAATCCAGCTCGATGCAGGTACCAAAATGCAAAATACCAAGCAAGCGAAAGAACAGAGCATTTGCAAGAAATTTGTCGAGCGAATAAAAAAGGCTTGGTAAACTGTATTGAAGATTATGACGAAGAGTTCGAGGAGTCACAGATTAATCATGTCATATTATGCGCATCGGGGGGCAAATGGAGTACGAAGTACAAGTAAATACTGAAGGAACATTGCTTTTGGACAATACTAATGCTCGAAAGCAACACCAATATCGAAACCAATAACAATGCTCTTGGACACTGGTGCAGTAATTAATCTTACGCCTGGAAGCGTATTGAAGGAAGTTTTCATGCATATAAAATGGAACCATTCAACAGCTTTTCCCGAGGACATATACAGGAGAACCATTAAGATTGAATAAAAGGAAAGGCAGATGTCAGGGTAGAATTTAAGGGATGCATCAGAACAATGCCACTCTCCGTCGTAAAGGATTAAAATGGTTTGCCAACGTTTCTTGGCTGCAATTGGATAGAAAAATTGCAGCTTGACTAGAAAACAGCGCATGCAGTTGTAGAAAAGAGAAAAATGAGTTTGCTTCAACAGAGATTCCCAGAGGTATTCCATAGTGTGCTGATAGTAGTAAGGAACTTCGAAGCGAGAATTGCCATAAAAGCAAGCAGCACGACCAATTCCATTTGCTTTCAAGGAAGAAGTCACCACTAACTCGAAGGTTGGAAAAATACGGAATCAAAGCGAGTAATGCATAGCGATTGGGCCACATCTATTGTGGTAGTTCCTAAGCAGGTACGTGGGATAAGGCTATATGGCAGCCATAAATCAAGTGCTGAAAACAGATTTCTACCCACATCCTTTTCCAGAAAAATCGTAATTGATGCTTGCGCATGACAAAGCGTTCTGTGTGTAAGACCTCATTCCTTACCAATAAGTGCCACTTAGCAAGGATGTGAAACCGCAGCTGACTGAACACACATCTTGGATTGTTAGAGTTCCAACGACTATTATTTGGAATTGCAAGTGCATGGGCTATATTTCAAGCATTGATAGATAAGGTGCTAGGAGGCACCCCTCAAGTGGGCTGCTACAGAGACGATGTCATTGTCGCTGAAAGCAGCACAGATAATTGCTACACCACAGCGGCCAACGTTCTAGAGCGACTGAGTCACTTCAACCTCACCCTTAAAGAAGCCTTATGTCATGTTTTCTAAAATTGGTCATTTATTTAGGGACGCAAGGTCTCTCAGCAGACACCAGCCAAGATCAAGGCAATACAAGATGCCCCACAGCTTACGAACCTTACAGAATATAAGGCATATTTAGGACTTCTCAATTTATACGAGAAGTTTTTGGCATACTTATTCATGGCGGCTGCGCCTTTATACGAGCTGTTGAAGAAGGAACAGAAGTGGTGCTGGATAAAGGAATTCAAGCAGGCATCTGAAGCCATTAAGATTATGATCTGTGACAATGAAATCCTCCCATTTCATGACGTCAGTAAGCCATTGGGACTCAGCTTTGACTTTTCAGCCTACGGTCTCAAAGCAGTACCTTTTCACAGAATGCCGGATAGCAGCAAGAGATTAGTTGTATTTGCCTCCAGGACATTGACAAGAATTGAACGCAACTATGCACAAGAAAAAAAGAAAGAAGCTCTCGCCATCATTTTCGACTTGTGACGTTTTATTCACTACTTTTATGGCCGGCGCTACCAAGAGAACGCTGCATCATGACCTTGCAAATCTTGTATAGAACATCATAACAACAAAGTTCCATAAGGCAGGGAAGAACACAGCTGGTGGTCTCAAGGCCATAGCTTGGATGATCAGGATTCAGTGTATTCGAAGCCACTTTTGAAAGGGTAGTTTACACCTGTGCTTTATGTTCTTACTGCTTGAAAAGTCTGTGCTTTGTGGGGAAGCCTGCACACCCACGCTTCCTTTCTCTTACATGGCAGCCTAGATGTGAGGACATGTTGGTCCCTTCCTGACAGAGACAATGAAGTCTCTTTCGAGGGGGCCCTTTACCGGCGCGCACTATTCCTTTTTCCCAGCTCACGAAACGGGTTACCCTCCCTCGGCGAGGAAATAAACCCTCGTTTGGGAGAGGGAAACCGGGAGGCTGGAGAAAACGAGCGGGCCGGCGAAGAGACGCTCTCTTGCAACAGCCACCCCACAGGACGAGCAACCCCCCAATTTCCACGACTCAGCGACTTTGCATCCCTACGCATGAAAGGAGGATTGGTCAAGCATGGGAAAGGAACGAGAGAATTGTTTTTAAAAATGGAGGCTCTGCGCAGCATGCAGCGCTGTATTATTCAGAAAACATGATTGCCGTTGTCTACTCTACGAATTGCTGAGCTTCTTTGGGGTAGAAGAGGGGGTAAAAAAAAGTCTGAGCCTGTTGACAAGACCTGTCCTCCGGTACCAAAATTGCCGGCGGCGGCACGCCGGTGTTTTCACATCTGGCGGCGGCGCGTGACCGGCGCAGGGCTGATCGTATCAGCGGCGGCAGAAGGGGGGTTATACTAAAGAGTGAGGAGAAGAGAGCAAAGAGTCATTTGAATAGAGAAAAATGGAAAAAAAAATTGCCACTACCATGGAAATATGGACTGCCTCCTTGAGCAAAGCTCTGTATTGCTAGATTCCTCTCCAGTTCTGCACAGCGCGGCAATGGTGTTCCGTGGGTCCAGAGTATAGCGGTGGAAGCTAACTTCATTTTCCTCTGCGGCCCCTGGCCCGTTTTGGCAGAAATCGGATAAAGGCTAGGAAAACTGCAATCGCCAGGATGAAAGAATCCAATATAAAGAAGCGCCTTGCGAGCTTTCCGCTGGGAAAGCGAGCATGCGCTGCCGCACCGGGAAGGGGCGGATTGGACACACCAATGTTTGTGCCTCAGTTTCTTATGACGTGAATATCATCCTAGCGGCGTTACGAGCAGTTGTGAATACATTTTGACATGACTAGCACGCACATTGTCAGTACTGAAAAATAAGGTGCAGGGAAAGAGCGTCGGCATGAAGCACAACATGAGGCTGGGCACTATAACCGAACGAATTTTGTCTAAAGGACTGGTAACGTCGCATACAGATGCCCGGTGATGGATGAACAATAGCGCAAAAATCGTGTGAAGTGCTCCACTCAAATGAGTGTAACGTTCTCATGTCCCTTCTCTTGTATTTATCCGACTTTCAGCAAGAAAGTGGCTCATGTCAACAAGGCTCATGTCTAAGCACATCCAATTGCTTTACGCCACAGTGACCCCAAAGCAATGGTTACCGTAGTGACAAAGCAAATAAAAGATGGTATGAAAAACTTAATGTGGCTGGAAAACGACGACGAAGCTACGTGAACGCCCCTCAATGAACCTCCCGGCGGTAAAAATATCTTTTCTGCTCTACGCTGAATGGTATCTACAGCGGAAAGAGAGGTCTGTTGTATACGAACCATAGCTTTCACGATCTTTCTGCGCATGAGCACACGTGCCTGCTGTTGGTAAAAAAAATGTGTTTACTGTTTTATACAATATTTTTATTTCCATAAATTGATGTATATTTTGAGTGCAAAATGTTCATTTAATTTCACCATTAAAAAAATTCTTCATTATTTGCTAGCGCCTCATCTCGAGAAGAATTCTTAGCAGTGTATAATGCCTCAGTTCGGTTGAATTGGTCCCGGTTTTGGGTCAATATCGAGGTCACGCAGAGTTTCTCCAATCAACTTTATATTTGGAAGAATGAAGCAAGTCTCTATTGAGAATAAGTTCATGTCACTGTTTTATTCTCGGTGAACGAGCACCGCGATTGCCAAAAACGAAATTCACCCGAAGCATATGAAGCTTCAACTTTCTATCAATCCCATTGTGGTTGGAGAGTCTCGTGCCTAGTCTGTTGGTACATAGCTTGGAATCTAGGAACACAGCATTCATAAAACACATACATCGAAGACAAATAAGACAACCACACAGGCTGGGGGTTGTGGTCACCATGTGTTTTTTTGAGGCTGAGTTCTTCAATTCCAAGCCATGGTGGCCGAAGCGCTGTTCAGTCAGCTCGCCTGCCCCACGTAGGCATTTCAAGAAATTAATTTTGAGCGCAAACACACGACACGTTCACGCACACACACAACCAGGCATCAAACATGCACAAAGCTGTGTTTGTGTGTGTGTGTGTGAATGTGTTGTGTGTTTGCACTCAAATTGATTTTTTGCGATGATCTATCAACTAGCCCAACAACTAGTTCTACTCACGTTGACACTCAAGCCAGGTTTCACTCTAGGTATTGTGGTACGATTTTTTACGCTGAACCTGTGGCCTTCTCGATCGGCCTCAGCATTGCGCTTGCTAATCACCGAGGACACTGTGATATGAAAACACTCGCTGGCTTTGGTCAGTTTGGCAAAAGCGGGGACGACCGGTGTGGCCAGAGCTTTTAAAATTGTACGACGGTGTGCGACTTTACCATGCGGGGTTTGCGCATTTGCCGTGGCGTCGTGGTAAAAAAAAAACTAATTATGGCGCGGCAACGGCGTGCCCCCTCTGAAAACATTGGCGGCGGCACCCAGCTGCGCGAGAAAATCACGCGGCGGCGCATAGGTCTACTATTGACTGACCCATTATGAGAAGAGGCAAGTCGTGAAATGAAAGTTTCTTTACCAAGATTACATATTTTCTTCATTCGCTTGTGCAAATTTACTCTCTTTCACGCCAACAAAACTGAAGATCCTAATTAAAGCCTAACTAGGTTAAAATCTTTCTTAAAGAGCACAAAATGGCTACCGAAAAAACTAGAGTGCTCATTGTCTAGAGTCCCCTAAAAATTGCCACCTGGCTGCTTGTCATTGTACGAGTGGTTTACTAAAGCCACCTGCTCAGAAAAACCAAACTGCCAAGCTGTCATGATCGAAGAAATCATATTAAAAGCATATTTTTCACATAGCCGATAGCCATATCAGGATAAAATTATGCCCACATACTCTTCACCATGTGAAGGATGCAAGTATCTCCTTTAGGACTTGATATCAACTGTGTAGTAATTACACACTTAAAGGGCCAGTAAACAAGCCCAATGTAGAAAAATTAGTGCTCTTTTACTTCGTGAACACCCTGCCACAAGAATTTTGTGAACACGTGCTATATTAAAGAAGTTACAGGGGCTAGAACACAGCTTTCAGCTGGTTTCAAATTTTCGCACCGCCTCACCACTATTCACCTTCAGAGTGAGGGAAAGGCATAGCCCGATGTCGTGACTCCGCCCACTTTGGCAACGCGACAAGAGGTCAACAATGGACGTCATTGGCGAATTCGATCAGTTGCAACGCACTTCCACTTTCTACGATGCCTTGTTGTTTACTGTTTGCACGGTGCCGATGTTTCTTTGCAGCCCAGTCCAATTTGCAGCTGACAACTATTGGCAGCTAAACTGCGTTCCAAAAGCCAACATGAAGTTGGCCCGATTTTTCAGGAGTTCAATATTTATAGAGCAGACTGTCGCACCAACTGGGTGCAGCAATACAAAACACAAATAATGCGTTTCATAGTGGGTGTGGTGATCAACAGATGGCGCGACAATCTGCTCACTCCCAAAAAAAATGACAGCATATCCTTGGAGTGAATGATGGAGAGCATCCGACCGTCCATTCGTTTTTGCTTCCGTCCGTCCATGCGTGCGTCTGTGAGGCTGCTCGTGCGTCCATCCACCTGTCCTGCGAGCGTCTGTTCGTGCATCAGCACACCCATCTGTACGTCCGTCCCTGCGTTCGTCCATGCATCCGCTCCTGCGTCCGTCCATGCGTCCATCCGTCCGTGCAGCCATCCGTGCGTCCGTCCATGCATCTGTCTGTGTCAATTCGTCCACCTATTCAACACTCCATGTACCACCATCTCGCATCTTTTCATCATATATTCCTCATATAGAAGCACCGCCATCCAGCGGACATTCCAAGGACTGAAAGAGCGGAGGCACACGCACAGTTTCTTACGGCTTGCGCTTTGTGCCTACTGCCCACCTTTAACCACCTCGAGTTCATGGTATATACTAGTTCACTGTATTCATGGCACTGCGGCCCAACGCTCGCTAAAGCTTTCTAAAACCAAGGAGGTTACGCCCAGCGAGTATAACGTAGCAACCCTTTCTTGTCAGATAGTGCTCAATGTACATGCCAATGGCTGCTAAGGGGGAATAAGAGACAGGAGAATTCGGCTTTTAGTTAACGCGCACGCAGCGAATTTTTTATTGTTCAACAACGCACAGAAGAAATCTCGCACCGGCACCACCTTGGAGGTCAAAATGTAAGACTGGTTACACACTACTACTACGACTACGAGGGACGAACGGGTGCCTCATTAAGGAGCATCGCCCCTAAAACTGGGCAAATGACGTGTCTGGATTGCGATACATGGAGCCTATGGGAAGTTTTGCGATTTGTATGATTGAATAGATCTGTCATAGCTGTGGGCTGCTGTGGGTGGGAACAGGAACAGTCATTGACTTCACTACTGTTTGTTAAGGCTTGTTTTAGATCAATTGATGAGCTGCCTGCTGCGTCAAGTCACCGATTGCAGAGTTGGCGTCACTGAACGTGGAAGGAGCATTGGTCAGGCGTAGGAAAGGAGCGGGTATTGTTTTTCGAAATGGAAGCTCTGTGCGGCGCGCAGCTCTGTAATGTTGAGAAAACGTGATCGCTGCGGTATACTTTGCGAACTGCAGAGCTTGTACGGGGGGTGTAAAAAAATTGACTGAGCCTATTGACTGGCCCTTCAGAGCAAGAAATTAGAATGGGCCGAGTATTCTGAGAATTCTCAAATCACAATTTTTCCTGACAATCAAAATGTTTACAACACTTTCTTGATAATTATTTGCATTATACTGTTAATGTGGTGCCATATTAGCCATTAATTGCTCACAACCATAAAAGTTTCGTGGAATGAAAATTGTACAAGATTAGCTATGCTGTACACAATGTCATAGCGCAAAACGAGAGCTGTGCAACTTACAACAAAACTAATCACATATTTGAAGTCAGCACAAAAGCCTACACATAGTGAAAATTTCATTGACCTAGGCTACAAATTAACCCATTTTTTTTTCCAAATCACATCTTCCCTTAACACTTTCGTTACCGTGCGAGAATGGCTATTTAACGTATGCCTCGAAAATATTATTTTTGCCAGTTTGAAAACTACTCCAGGATGCATTGCAGCATACCAAATTCAGTGAAATGTAATGCTCTTTCAAAAAAATATATCGTGTAGAGAAGTACTTTGGTTTGGGCTAGTTGGTTCATAGTGCTCACATAAAAAGGGCAGCGCAAAAACTTAGGGAAAAAAGAAGGACAGTAGAGACAGCGCTCTGTCTCTACTGTCCTTCTTTTTTCCTGAGTTTTTGCGCTGCCCTTTCTATGTGAACATATTGCCGCGAACGTAATTACAGACAGCGACGAAACGACGTCTTGCTTGCCCTCAGACCAGGACGCAAAAGCCCTCTTCTTTCTTCACTTTCAAAGGATTCCACCTACAGTTGATGGCTCATACCCATTACCTGTGACATTACTCCCTCTCCTCGAAAAGCATCGGCTCGATGCTGGTAATGAGCGGTTAAAAAAAAAACTAGAAAGAAAAGATGCTACCATGGAACCCAACTACTCCGTCGTAAGGGGAAAAAAATGGGCTGGCGTCATAGAAGTACTCAATAAAGAAAGGAGTAAGTACACAAGACAATAAAAAAACCAAAGTGACAAAAAAATAGTCATTGCATGGTAAGTTAGTCCACGTTCGATGTATGACGGGAGAAATATGGCTTGAGTCTTGACACGTGCACCACATCACTTTGTGGAAACCGACAAGAACGTCTTGAGGCGCCCTCAGGGAGAACTTCATACGTAACGTCACTGAGTCGGCGCAGAACTTTGTAAGGGCCGAAGTAGCACCGAAGCAACTTCTCAGAGTGACCACGCTGTCGGATTGGAGTCCACACCCAAACTTCATCGCCTGGTTGGAAGGTAGCCTCTCGGTGTGTAAGGTTGTAGCGGTGTGCGTTGGCAGTTTGGCGAGCCTGAATACGGCACCGGGTGAGTTGACGGGCCTCCTCGGCGCGTTGAGCGAACAATGCAGCGTCCGTGTTGAACATGCTCAAGTTGTTGGGAAGGAGCATTGCGTCGAGCATTGTAGTGACCTCTCGACCATGAACTAAGCGAAATGGGGTGAAACCTGTACTCTCTTGAACTGCTGTATTGTAAGCAAAAGTTACGTAAGGGAGTATATCATCCCAGTTCTTGTGATCAACGGCCACATACATTGATAGCATATCTGCAATGGTCTTGTTCAACCGTTCAGCGAGTCCATTTGTTTGGGGGTGATAACCCGTGGTTTTCCGATGTTCTGTACCACTTAGTCTCAGCACTTCTTGAAGCATCTCTGCGGTGAAAGCTGTACCACGATCAGTAATTATTACAGCTGGCGCTCCGTGACGAAGTACGATGCTGGTGACAAAAAACTGTGCGATTTCGGCTGCGGTAGCTTTGGGCAGGGCCTTTGTTTCACTGTAACGCGTTAAATAATCGGTGGCAACCACAATCCACCGGTTTCCAGATGAAGAGTTGGGAAATGAGCCGAGCAAGTCAATGCCAATTTGATGGAATGGTGTCTTCGGCGTGGCGATAGGCTGTAGTAGTCCTGCTGGTCGGACAGGTGGAGTCTTACGGCGTTGACAGTCGCGGCATGTGCGGACGTACTGCTTGACTGTCTTCGCGAGGCGGGGCCAGTAGTATGAGCGGCGAATTCTTTCCAATGTGCGCGTGTAGCCAAGGTGTCCGGATGATGGTTCGTCGTGACAAGCATGTAAAATATCGTCCCGAAGCGAGGTCGGCGCAACCAGTAGGTAAGTAGCCTGGGGTATGGTCGAAATTTTTCTTATAGAGGACTCCATCCCTGATGCAGAACGAGGCCAGCGAACGTGCGAAGTTTCGAGGAAGGCTGCATTTTCGGCCTTCGAGGTAGACAATCAGCGGGCTTAGCTCCATGTCGTCGCGTTGTTGTTGAGCCAAGTCGGTTGCTGACACAGAGGAAAGGAATGTATCGTCCTCTTCAACGTCCGCGTTCGTACTTCCAATTGGTGCACGTGAGAGACAGTCAGCATCAGTGTCCTGACTTGTGAATGACTGTAACGTCAAATTCTTGCAGCCGAAGGCTCCAGCGTGCTAGACGACCGGAAGGGTCTTTGAGGTTGGCGAGCCAGCATAAAGAATGGTGGTCGCTAAGTACCCTGAATGGTCGACCGTATAAATAAGGGCGAAACTTTGTTATAACCCAAACAACGGCTAAGCATTCCTTTTCTGTTGCGGAGTAGTTTTTCTCTGCAGGTGATAGTGTTTGACTTGCATAGGCAATCACGCGCTCTACGCCATTTTGCCATTGAACCAGTACAGCTCCAAGTCCGACGTTGCTGGCATCCGTGTGTAGCTCTGTGGCAGCGTTATCGTCAAAGTGACCGAGTACAGGTGGGTCTTGGAGATGGTTTCGTAGCGTGTCAAAGGTGTGATGCTGATCATGACCCCAAACAAACGGTACGCCGTCTTTCGTAAGTTCATTTAGCGGTTCAGCGATTTTAGAAAAGCCTTTGACGAAGCGTCTGTAATATGCGCAGAGTCCCAGAAATCGGCGGAGGTCGCGCTTGTTCGTTGGGACAGGAAATGCGGCAACAGCTTTCGTTTTCTCAAGGTCTGGATGTATACCGGCGTGGCTGACGACGTGACCAAGAAATTTCAGTTCCTCGAATGCAAAGTGGCATTTCTCAGGTTTGAGAGAAAGTTCAGCTGTTCGAATCGCCTGAAGAACTGCCTGTAAGAGCTGGACGTGCTGCTCAAACGTGTCCGAGAAGACGACCACATCGTGAAGGTAGACAAGACACGATTGCCATTTTAGCCCAGAAAGAACCGTGTCCATCATTCTTTGAAAAGTGGCTGGTGCCGAGCATAAGCCGAAGGGAAGGACCTTGAACTCGTAGAGTCCGTCAGGAGTAATGAAGGCGGTCTTTTCGCGGTCGCGCTCATCAACAGATATTTGCCAATAGCCGCTGCGTAGACCCATGGAAGAAAAGTAACGAGCATTGCGAATGCGGTCCAGCGAGTCGTCTATTTGTGGTAAAGGATACACGTCTTTCTTCGTGATCTTATTCAACTTTCGGTAGTCGACGCAAAATCGCAGAGTACCATCTTTTTTCTTTACTAACACAACAGGGGACGCCCAGAGACTGGTCGATGGCTGGATGACGCCGTCCTTGAGCATCTGCTGGACCTGTTGGCGTATAACGTCTTGTTCTTTTTGTGAGACTCTGTAGGCATGCTGTCGAATGGGTCTCTCGGTAGGCTCGGTGATGATACGATGCTTGGCAAGCGGTGCTTGGTTAACTTTCGAAGTCGTAGCGAAGCAGTCCCGAAATGAGCCGGGTAGCTTCAAAAGACATTCCCGTTGTGCAGACGGTAGACCCTGGTTTACGTCGAGAGTGCTTGCAAATGTCATGGCGGAATCGTCGCACGACGAAAGAGCAGATAATGTTAAGGGACCAGGGACGTCGGCAATATCCTCAAGGTATGCGATTGCAGTGTGTTTGGTAAGATGGCGATACTCCTCGCTGAAATTCGTGACTAATAGGCAAGCCTGCTTTCTACTGGGCTGAACAATACCTCGGGCAACGCAGATTTGTTGTGCAAAAAGTAGGGACAAATTTCCTTCTGCAATTACAGCATCGGGGACGTCTTGGTCACATTCAACGTTGATAAAAAGGATGCTGCGGGGAGGCAGAGTAACAGATTCGGAGGATACACGTAGGACAGCCTTCGATGAGCGGGCGTTTTCCGGTTCAGGATGAAACGGGTCCTCGAACGACACCTGCAAGTCTCGTAGGTCAATAATTGCGCCGTGTTCGGGAAGAAAGTCCAGCCCCAGAATGAGTGGACGGGAGCACACAGGTAATACGAGGAAAGACCCTATGAACGCCGAAGCACGGACTCGAACACGGGCTGTGCACATTCCAGTCGGCGTGACGAGGTGGCCCCCTGACGTGTGCAACGGCGGTCCTTGCCAAGGGGTAGTTACCTTCCTCGGTTGGGATGCTAGGGCGCTGCTCATAACCGAATAATCGGCGCCGGTGTCGACGAGGGCAGTGACGACGTGATTATCGATGTGTACGGTGATGTCGGCGGAAACAGTCTTATGACTTTCGGAAACGACTGGAAAGTCAGAACGGTCTTCGTCGGGTCTTTGCGTCGAAGGAGGCTCTTTGACAGTTCGTTGGAACGCGGCTTCACCCCCAGGAGCCGCGGTTTCTAGTTTCCCCTGTGGGGACTCGGTGACCGGCCTCTGAAAGGAGCATAAGATGACGAGGGAATGCTAGGTGACGTGGGGCGGCGAGGTGATGGTGATCGTGATTGGGGGCGTTGACCAAGGCAAGGAGCTTGCTGGCCCGTAAGGTACGCTTCGATGTCGCGAGGACGCTCACCGTAACGCGGGCACCGAGCATCAGGGTGAAAGCCACAGAGACCAAGTTGGCGGTACTGGCAGTTACGGTAGACGTGACCCGCTTCGCCACAGTGGTAGCAGAGTGGACGATTATCGGACGTACGCCGCACGCTGGCCTTTGTGGCGTTCTGCCGCGATCCAGACGGACGATAAGTTGGTGCTCTCGGAAACCTTGAGGCAGGTGGCGGAGTCGAAGAGGTGCCTTGGAATCGATGGCTAGCCTGATCCATTCTCCCCATAGCGGGATCAGGGCCATGTGGTGCAGGAAATCGCAGAGCCGCCGCATAAGTCAGCACAGGGGCCTCAGGCCTTGTTGGCGCGAGTGGGGTGACCACCTGTCGGATCTCATTTCGAATTAAGTCTGTGAGATCACTTACGGGTGGTTGGGGTCCCACTGCTTGGAGTTGGCGCAGCTCGTCCCGCACGACGCTTCTTATGAACTCAGCGAGGGCATGCCTCTCGCTGTCAGCCCCGATAAAGCAACCAGCAGGGGTCACGTCCTGGCGTTCATACAGTGACGACCTATACTGGAGAGTACGCTCCATTGTGGTTGCCTCATTTATGAACTCTGCCACAGTCGTCGGTGGATTGCGCACGAGTCCGGCGAAGAGCTGCTCTTTTACCCCACGCATTAAATGCCGCACCTTCTTTTCCTCGGACATTGCAGGGTCAGCATGCTTGAAGAGTCGAAGCATGTCCTCGACAAACATCGAAACTCTCTCGTTGGGTTGTTGGTTCCGAGACGAGATCGCCTGCTCTACTCTCTCTTTCCTTTCAGTGCTGCGGTACGCATCACGAAACTGTCGGCTGAACTCATGCCACGTCGCAAAGGAACCCTCGTGATTCTCGTACCACGTTTTGGCAGAGTCTTCTAACGCAAAGTAAACTCTCCGCAGCTTGCGAGCTTCATTCCATTCGTTGATGTTGACAACTCGATTGAAGTGGTCAAGCCAGTCGTCAACATCTTCATAAATGTCTCCATGAAATGAGCGTGGTGTTTGCGGCGCATGAAAAACATGCGGGAGAAAAGAATAGGCGTCGTTGGTTTGACTCGCCTGGTTGTTAGTTGAAGTTGCCATCTCGTCTTGAGAGAGGGGACCGTACTCGGGAGATAGTCCTCACAGGCGACGACTGCTTCTTGCTGTGGGAGCTGTAGCTGTCTCCAAGTAGCTCGGTGTGTCGGCTGAAAATCTGCAGCCGAGGCCCATTTACCCAGCACCTCCACCAGTGCCACGAACGTAATTACAGACAGCGACGAAACGACCTCTTGCTTGCCCTCAGACCAAGACGCAAAAGCCCTCTTCTTTCTTCACTTCCAAAGGATTCCACCTACAGTTGATGGCTCATGCCCATTACCTGTGACAATATCGTGTAGAGCACCGAAAATATTTTAGAATAAAAACGTGAAAAGTGTATAATTTATAGTTGCCAGCTGGTAAACAGTGTAATAAAAATTGTATAAATACAAAAATATTCAAAACAAAGAAAATTCAGAATATATATTTTAAAAACAAATAATCCAGGAACAGGATAAAAATAATAAATGTTGTACAAAATGTTTCTATTCACAGAGACAAAGAAAATCGGAACCGAGGTGCTGCTTCGGTTGCTCGTGCTATGCTGTGAAGCATTACCTGGTTTTTCTTGAGAAACAAGCGGAATCTTACACTTTTCTTAGAAAATTTATTTTTTTGTGTGTGATTAAAGCCTACAGATGTTCAAATATAGATGGATACTCGTGATCTGAATATTACTTCTGTAAACCAGATGTCCAATGAATTTCGCTATTTTGTCTAGCGTAACCTCTTTCCATTAGCCACCTCACTCAGCATAGATTGGCGTTCCTGTATATGCATGTAAACATATTTCTTAGCATTTTGCCCATCGTATTTGTAGAGGACGCCACCTGTTGCTTCTAGTAACTGGGAGGTGGCGCCCCCCCTCTGTATAAAAGGCATCGGTGGGCATTAAACGGGGCTTTTTGCTGTTTGTGAACTACGCGTTGTTGGGTCATTCTTCGCCGGCTTTACGCCCACTTTTGGCTCAGCTAGCGGCGTCCGCGCTACCCGGGCACGTCACTACATGGTGTCAGAAGTGGGATTTGAACTGGTATAGCGCATTACGGGGAAGAAGAAACGGCCGAGCAGACCGACACAAGAGGACAGAGCGCTAACTTCCAACTGAGCTTTATTGTCAAACTGCATCAAATATGTAGACCGGCGCAAGCATACAAAACCACCCTAACGCAACGACAAGATTACACACAACATCGCACCATCACATATCACAGATTCATAGGCGGTTATCCTAATTAAGGAAGGCCACTTCATGTTCAGATAAAACCAAAGAAGGGGCGCTAATACACGTGACGCCAGCTCTTGCTATACAATGCGCTTCTATAATTCCCTGAGTTAATCGTGACGGGCGCTTTTTAACCACTTCACATTGATCAAACATGGGGGAACATCCACAATCGTGGCAGTGAATTCCAATGTGGCCCTGGCTTGCTTTGTGAACATTATAATGGTGCTCTTTTAGCCTTTCATTAAGGCAGTGCCCCGTTTGGCCGAAATACCACTTACCACATGAGAGTGGAATCGCGTAAACAACCCCCGCTACACACGCCACAAACCGAATTTCGTGCTTGGTTGAGCAACCAGTGGTACGTGATTTGAGAGGATTGACTGCTTTGCAAAGCCGGTCTAACTTATCCGGCGCTGAAAACACCACTTTGACGCTGCATTTCTCCCCTATCTTTTTTAGCCGGTGGAAAATGTCATGCACGTAGGGTAAAACTACGGGTCTTTTTCGGTCGTTAGATTCCGGCTGAGCCTCGGAGTTGCAGCCTTTCTTTATCTGTTTTAATAGCTTTTCAGCTACAGATGCCAGTAGGATAGCTGGGTACCCAGCACTCAAAAGCCTTTCAGCTTGAGCTGCAAAGCTGCGCTGCATGACATGATGACATGATTTCCTAAGAGGATTGATGAGACAAAGATTTGTGATGCTTCGCTTAACTAACTTAGAATGGGAAGTCATAGGGTAAAAGAGGTTTTCCAGTTCTAGGTTCAAATAGCCAGCACACATGGTCAGGTGAAAGAATTAAATTCAAACCTAAATAGCGTAAGCTGTTGTCAACTGGCATCTCATGAGTCAATAAAAGCGGTTTAAAACATTCTTTAAAAGTCCTTACAATACCGTCGGTTAGGTGCTGGCAGGCAGCGTTGCTGCAGTTGATGCAAATTAAAAAGTCGTCTACGTAACGACATATTTTGGTGACAATATTTTGGTCAAGCATGCTCATCAGCAAACGGTCATGATATGCAAGATATATGTCACTAAGGATCGGGGCGAGGCATGACCCGATGCAGACACCACTATTCTGTATGTATTTACGATGATTAAAAGATACAAAAGTCGACTTGATATAAAAAGACAGAAGCTCTAAGAGGTTACTGTTATGGACACCCGTGAGATTCTGGAAGGCTACAGCACCAAATGAGTCAATGGCATTGTCAACACACTGTAACAACTTCTCATGCGGCAAATAGTAATACAAATCCTTTATATCGACAGAAAGTGCTTTTAAGCCTCTGCCAGTTTTTCGAACCTCACCCAACTGCCAGAAGAGTTCTTGGAAACCAAGGTCATCCAAGGTCATCGGACGGGCAGGAAATCTTGATGACGTGTGCGAAATGTCGGTGCAGTGCGTTTGTGACCATATTTGGGCATTGTGTAGACTGTGCCTTCTCCACATGCATTGTGTGGTGTCTTTCCCCGCCTTCGTGGGTGGAGCACCTAGACCATCGGGCGCCGTACTGGCTTAAGCGCGGACAATGCGCCCAGGGTTGGCAACGTGGCACTATATAAGCGGAAGACTTTTGTATATTTTAAGTTCTACAGTTCAACAGTTCTCCTGTACAGTTCTGATCACTTGATCAGCTCCTTTCTAATTCTCAGTTACTAACCATGTAAATAAATTGTTGTCGTTCTTACGAGCACCTCATCTGACTTGTTCGACGATGGGTCCTAGAACGGGGACCTACTACCAAACTTAGACCCCCGGGACCCGGAGTCGCAACATCGCCCATTCACTATCGGCCGTACCGCGTGTCAACGTCCGAGCGAGAAGTGTTTCAAAAAGAAGTGGCCAAAATGCTTACGAAAAACATAATCGAACCATCATCGAGCCTTTGGGCATCTCCCGTGGTATTAGTAAAAAAGAAAGACGGCTCATGGCGTTTCTGTATTGATTATCGCCACCTCAACAAAATTACCAAAAAAGATGCGTGCCCTCTACCACACATTGACGATGCCCTCGATTGCCTACATAGCGCTACCTTCTTTTCATGTCTCGACTTCCGATCTGGCTACTGGCAAATTGCTGGAGATGACATGGACCAAGAAAAGACCACCTTCGTGACCCCCGACGGTCTTTACCAATTCAAGGTCATGCCCTTCGGTCTCTGCAACGTTCCAGCGACCTTCGAGAGAATGATGGACACGCTCCTACAAGGATTTAAATGGTCGACATGTTTGTGTTACCTGGATGACACAATCATTTTCTCACCTACCTTCACAACCCACCTTGAACGCCTTTCGACCACTCTATCCATATTTCAACGGGCCAGCCTGCAGCTCAATTCCTCCAAGTGCCTCTTCGATCTTCGTCATATTACCCTGTTGGGTCACCTTGTTGATGCTGCAGGCGTACGACCAGACCCGGCGAAAGTACGCACTGTAACAAACTTCCCAGTCCCGCGCCGTGTCGATGATGTTCGCAGTTTCGTGGGCCTCTTCTCCTACTTTCGCCGGTTCGTGAAAAACTTTGCGGCACTCGCACGGCCAACCACCGACCTTCTCAAACAAGATGCCCCTTTTGTTGGGGCCCTCTTCAAACTGATGCCTTCTCTCAGCTAATCACCGCTCGAACGACATATCCTATTCTTGCACATTTCGGCCTCGATGCTCCTATAGAAGTGCGAACTGACGCGAGTGGTCACGAAATTGGTGCAGTTTGGGCGCTAATTCAGCGGAGCACAAACGTGTAATTGTGTATCCAAGTCGTCTGTTTTCAAAGACTCAACGCAATTACAGCAGAACGGGAATGTCTTGCCCTCGTCTGGGCGGTTTCGAAATTCTGTCCTTACTTGTATGGCCACCCTTTCCGAGTCATCACAGATCATCACGCACTGTGTGGGCTTTCTTCTTTGAAGGACCCCACTGAACAACTTGGCCGCTGGGCATTACGCCTGCAGGAGTATTCCTACTCGGTTGCTTACAAGTCTGGATGTCTCCATTTGAATGTCAATTGCTTATCCTGCTACCCTGTTGATCAGCCCGACGAATCAGACATCGAGCCTAGCCTCAGCGTCATGTCAATGTCCCAGTTACTTCATACTGGTGATGAACAACGTCGTGATGCCTCCCTGTGACAACCTATTGACCGTCTCAAATCTGCTCCAAACGACGCGTCGCTTTGCATGTATGTCCTCCTGAATGGCACGCCGTTTTCAAATGACGAAAGCAATGTTTTCATATGACGAAAGCAATGTATGACGCAGAATGTCATACTGTCTTTCTACGACTTAAAGAGGAACTTGGTCTTGTATGCGATGCATCGGCTTACAATGTTCGTGCGATACTTTTCTATAAGATAAGCTCATAACAGAGCCCCATAGCGTTTGAATCTAAAATGCTGTCCAAGGCAAGACATGCCTATACCCACGCTGAAAAAAAAAAAGGTACTGGCAGTGATGTTCAGGGAACGTTCCACAAAAAATTGTTCAGCAGGAACTTCTCTATATAAACAGACCTCAAATGTTGCCAGGCATATTTGGACAAAATGTCTGGTTCCTGAAATATCGGCAGAATGTGTGCAACATTGGGCCCTATTACTGGCAGCACGCAACTACTAGTGAGTACATTACAAAAACAAGTGATACAGCAAATGTGGACACACTGTCAAGATTACCACTTCCAGAGCAGAGGTAGGAACCAAAAGACATTTCACTATCCGCGAGACAGATCAGGACTGGAACCCGGCGAAACAAAGTGCTCTCTAAGGTCTTGTTATTCACAACAAACGGGTGGCCATCAAATGTGACAGATGAAGCGTTGACAGCACATTGTAGGCAATGCAGTGAATTTTCGGAGGAACAGAAGTGTGTAACACGGGGAAACCCCATGGTTGTGCCAGTGTCCTTACGACAAAAAGCTCTGTATATGCTGCATTAAGGCCACGCAAGCATGACACGAATGAAAATGTAATCACGCAGCCATGTATGGTGGCCCAGCTTCCCTCAAGACATTGAGTACAAACAGTGACGGCCTGTGTAACGTGTCAGCTTACCTGAAATTTAGCCTCCAGAGTTCCACTGTGGATGTCCACTGTGGATTGTGGTTGGCCCGCACACAAGTGGCAGGGAGTACATCACGGGTCTGCATTTTGTCATCAACAGTAGTTTCTTGTGTTTGTGGATGCTCATTTGAAGTAGCTGGAAGTTTTTCCTATGAATTCAACAAGCACTGAAAAGACTAGAAAAGCTGTGCAGTCCGTTTTCTGCCTATTGGTTGCCTGAAAGAAAATGGCAGCATATCCACAGAGCAAATGATGGATAGTGGGGCGAAGCATCCGTTTGTCCATTCGTTCTTGTTTCCGTCCATCCATGCGTGCGTCTGTGTGGCCGCCTGTGCATCCCTACGGCCATCCGTGCATGCGTCTGTTCGTGTTTCCGCACGCTCATCTCTGCGTCCGTCCCTGCTTTGGTCCATGCATTTGCTCCAGCTCCGTCCATGCGTCCATCCGTCCGTGCAGCCATCCGTGCGTCAGTCCATGCATCTGTCTGTGTGTCCATTCGTCTACCTATTCAACACTAAGTACCACCATCTCGCATCTTTTCATCATATATTCCTCATATAGAAGCATCGCCATCTAGCGGAAATTCCAAGGACTGAACGAGAGCAGGCACACGCACACTTTCTTATGGCTTGCACTTCGTGTCTACTTCCCTCCTTTAACCACCTCTAGTTCATGTTATATACTAGTTCACTGTATTCATGGCACTGCGGCCCAACGCTCGCTAAACCTTTCTAAAACCTAGGAGCTTACGCCCAGCGAGTACAACGTAGCAACCCTTTCTTGTCTTCTGTGCATTGTTGAACAACAAAAAATTCGTAGCGTGCGCGTTAACTAAAAGCCGAATTCTCCCGTCTCTCATTCCCCCTTAGCAACCATTGGCATGTACATTGAGCACTATCTTTTATTGTTCAACAACGCACAGAAGAAATCTCTCACCGCGCGACCCTCTCCCGTTTACGCACGCCACCGCCGCGCCGCGGCGCTGTGTTCTGACACTATCGTGCGCCTTGCCGGCAGGCGAGCCCCCGCGCAGTCTTTGCGGTAGCCCGTTCGGAGTGAGCGCTAATGCTGTTCGGAGTGAGCGCTAATGCCGGAGTGAGCGCTAATGCTGGATGTGAGAAGTGCTGTTTCTGGACTAGAAAAAATTTTGAAGACAGGAATAGTCGCATCATCCGACAGAAGCAACGTCAACAGCTCTACTTCCTTCTGCTCTTCCCGGGCTGTTAGTGGAAGTGAAGTGAGGGGCAGCACAGCAGCTGTCTGTGCGAACGCCAAAAGGGCGCAACAAGTGCTGCGACAAGTTTGCTTGTCATCGAAGCCTTTTTTGCCGACTCCCGATATGGCAGCCATATCGGGAGTCGGCAAAAAAGGCTTCGATGACAAGCAAACTTGTCGCAGCACTTGCCATATCACTTGTTGGGGGCTACATAGCTCGCGTAGTGAGCGAAAGAAGTGCGTGTGAGAACTGTGTGTCTTTAGTTAGGAAAGCAAAAGGAAACTCTGCTGTGGATGGGTTGTTTTCCCACCAAGACAGCAGTGGCCTCTACTACCCAACACAAGAACTCATTACTGTTCTTTATGGACTGAAGAAATACGTGGACATAATGCTGTCAGACAGAAAAGCTCTCCTTAAACCAATGGAGCAGTGTTTGCAGCACAGTGCCAGTGCAATCACAGGCTTGCCAGTGTTGAAATGTAAAAGCTGCAATGATGACCAGAGAGAGGCTTTTGTTAAAGTAATATGCAAAAAATTTATGAAGCCCCTATTTTCAAACCATGCATTAGACATAAGTGACAGAAATGCAGTGGCTAAGATGTATCACAACAAGCCGCTGTCACGCAAAGTACTGATGCTTAGAAACGGCATATATTGGTTCTGTTCTTTGATTTTTTTCAGTAATTTCTTTAGACTGCAGACATCAACTGCAATAGCAGTGTCATGGATTGGGGAACTCTTCTTCCACCCCATTCGCTTTAAATTGTTAGTTTCGCTACATATGCATGATGATGCCCCTCGTTTTTTACCATTGTCTGCGACAACAAAGTCATTTTCTGCTTTACACTTTCTTTGACTACCAATATTTTGCATTTTTTTCTTCATAGCCGAGGTTGCTGCTATTTTGTATAGCTGTGACACTTACTCCTGTGATAAAATATATACATGTTCCCTTTTTTTTTTTGTTTACAATTTTCTGGCCATTATGTGCATGAACCTGCAGTTGAGCTTGCTTTACATCGATGTTATTTCTTTTTTTATGTTGAAGCAATATCTATTCGTATTATTACCGTACTGTGATATTGCGTTATCTGCAGCACACCCCAGCTCTTGGCAGAGAATGCTTAGGCTGGCCTTTTGCTGCAGTGAATAAATATTGTGCTATTGTAGTTCCACTTGATTTACTTTTTATTTTCGTTCTTGACTTTATTTTCACTCTGCTAAGCCCTACAAACCTTGAAGGACCAAATTTTCACAAAGATGAGCACTGCGAAGCTCCACAGAGCGACTAGCATAGCGACTTTCTGTGGCGGAGCGTAGTGTCAGAAGCTGGCGCCGCCTTGCGGCAGTCCGGTAAAACACGGTGGCCGCGGGTGAACAATAGGATAGCGGCCGACGTGCCAGGCATCTCAAAGTATAGGAGGCGTTGGCTGTGCATGCCTTTCCCCCTTTCCTAGGTTTAGCGGGAAGCAATTGCCTTTTCGTGGGTGGAGTAGACGACGATCCCATTAGAGGGTTCTGGACTTTGTTGTTTTCCCTTGCAGGAAATCTTGGGAAGACCGAGGATATAAAACATGAACGCAGGGACGCTTGAGGGAGTTTTTCCTTTTTTAAACTTAGTACTACACTACCTAAATAATGAAAATATCGGTAGATAGACTGTGCAGTTCTCAGCTCCGGCACCTCGGTTCGTTTTCGCCCTGACCCTTGGATGGCTCCAAGTCTCGACAAATTCCCCCAGTAACAACAGTGCCAAGTTGACTTCAGCCAGCTTTGAGACCTATTTGAAACATAATGAAATCTGTCACTGCTGAGTGTTGCGTGCGAAAATCACAGCGACACCTTTTGAAACAAGTCTTACGGGAAAAACAAAATTACGAACCACGCACTCCAGCATCGTATTGATGAATTCCTCTTCACGTACAGGAATAGGCCTACTGGAACAACAGGGGAAACACCTGCCCAGTTGTTTCTAACCCTAATCTTGAACAATGAATGCAAGAAAAGTTAGACATGAGGAATGATACGGCAAACCAAACCTGAGAAAAATGGCAAGAATTGGTGGAAGGACAGCCTGTTTTTGTCAATGGTTCAAGACCAGGTGAGGAAAAATCGCTGGCAGTAATCGTGCTCAAGCACGTGAGTATATCCACCTATTTTGTCTATACAAGCAATGAGCAGTATGTTCACGCAGAGAACTTACGACCTCGACGTTTATCGAAGAAGTTGACGCCCGACATTCGCACTATGGAACCTTGCGACGAACCAGACAACACCTTTAGAGATGTTTGCATGGGTGCCAGAAGTGGTGGACACCGATGCTAAGGACCTCCTATGAGTGCCAGCACCAGATATGGTCGACAGAAACTCCGGCCAACATGGGCATTCTTTGACCATCCAGTCACAACTATAAGCCAGAACAGCCTTTCATAGGACCAGTCCCCACCTCCGTTGCGGCACAGTAATAGAGAGAGTCTACTCCCAGATTGCTATGTAGAGTCCTGTGAACTCACACATAAAGGGGAAGAAGTGTTGTGTCAGTGCACATGCGTCAGTGTGTATCAGTGCGGTGCAGTATGGGTTACAGCATGCGTGTGTGACTGGACTGACATCATAACTACTGATGTCATAACTAACTGTCATAACTACTGATGTCATGTCATTGAAACTGCTGCCCTTATAATAGACAGCCAACGTATGTTCAGTGTCTTAAGAGCTATTTCTGTTAGTAATAGTTTTTGTTATTGTGCAAGCCTAGGTGTTGTGCCATGTCTGCTGAGGTTACAACAAAACAGACTAAAGAACAAACAGGGTAACCAAAAGCTTCCTTGGCATTAAACAACAAAAAGTGGACTTTGGCTGACCACCGATTTATAAGGCAAAGTCCCAGTGGTCCCTAGGAGCAACGAAATAATTATCAAAGGATGGGAAATAGCCAAGACAGCAAGTTAAATGGCATCCTGAAGTTACAATATTTAAGGGCATAAAACAGGGTCTACTCCCACGAGATTGGGTGAATTGGTAATTATTTTTGAAGACCTTTGTCTTACTATATTAGATCTAAGACACACTGAGAATGATTATGATAACTATTTAAAAATAAATGGCAACTGAATTTCAAAGAAAGCAACCACCCTCTTGATATTGAAACATATGCAGAAACACAGTTGGTATTTGTTTCTGCATATGCTCTAAGCAGTTACTCAACTGAAGTCAAGTGACTTAAAACACACAGTACTCACGGTATAATTGATGACATAGTATTTATCATAGGCTTTGTTCCGGGGGTTTATCTTCTTGTGCTGTTTTTTTCGCATGTGCTCTTTCAATATCTGCCAGTCTTTGAATGTCTTCTCACAGTACAAACATTGCATGCTTTGAGAAGAAAAATATGACAGTATTGTTAACACAAAATCCACACTAAATGACACCGTGAATAGGGTTTGTAATGTTTCACGCACTTGCTCAACTTGTCCTGCAAGATGTCCAGAAGCTC
Organism: Rhipicephalus microplus; assembly: GCF_043290135.1. Lineage (NCBI taxonomy): Eukaryota > Metazoa > Arthropoda > Arachnida > Ixodida > Ixodidae > Rhipicephalus > Rhipicephalus microplus. The sequence continues at coordinate 170,054 of NC_134704.1, read as the reverse complement.
TTCGACATACACTAGAAAAGAAAGTACAATTTATTAAAATTTAAAGGTACCTACAGGCACATACAGTAACATAAGTGTATTGGCTGGTGCGTTTGGATTCCCAGGTCATTGAATCACCAGCCAATCCCACACCACATCTACATGGCCATGCATTTTTTCGTAATGACCTCGGTAGCATGAGTCAATGCAGCAAGCAGAGATGAACATTATACCTAAATTATCAGGTCTTCCCACACTAAAGTTGTGGTCGCGAGCCATGTGATTGAGTAGCGTGGCCCTGCAAAAGAAAATACTGATTAGAAATACTAATCGTGATGTAAGTGCACCAGGCGGAAAATATTGCACCTGTTTCCAGTGAAAACTTGCTTGCAAAACAAGCACGTCCTTCTGAAGGATGTGTCAGTCCTTTCAAGTTCTTGACTTGCCAGCACATCGTCCTAAACGGGAGAAAAGTTGGCCCGTATTCATCAGACAAGAGCGCGGCCTTTACTATAAAGCAGACTAACGTACCAGTTTGGACTTGCGCAGTTTCCAGCGAATGGCATCGTCTTCAGGCAGTTTTTCAGAAAGCAATAAGAATGTTTCCCTTGGTCCTGTAGGCACAAGAGTGCACATACTATCAAGGCCTCTGTAAAGTGTTTAACGCTGCTGTACTACGCTCACCGACATCATCGTCACCACTGTTGGTCTTCATCGTCACGCATACGTCTGCGATATCAGACACCTCCCGAAATCGCTTCTTCCAGTACGCAAAATATCTAGAAATACGCCAATATAAGCGCATGCATAACTTGACAAGTCGACTTACCTTGGAGGATCAGCAACACCGGTAAAGTTGCTGACGACAAGCTTGTGCTCTGTCAGCAGGTGCGACAACAAACCTTGGAAGCTTTTGTCGACAAGAAACGAGATGTCGCAGAAAACGCAAACCACCTCAGACGTATTCGTGTCCTTTTTGTCCTGGTTTCTCGAAGGTAAGAACAGCGGCTCTAAAAATGAACAAAATAATAGCTCCACTGCAGACATAGAAACCATCGTGAGTAGCGCAACTAAACAGGACACAGAAAGAAACAAACGATCGCAGGCACACACTAATAACACTGCAAAGTAACACTCTTTTATTGTTGTTGTTGTTGCCCCTTCGCACTGGCACATACCCACTATGGGGGATTGGCCATGAAATCTAGAAGTATCCTATATGAGATATATTAAAAGGTTTATCCTTAATGAAAAAACTAATGATGTAATAGAAAATAATAATTAACTAAAAAGGAATATTAAACTAAACAAATAATTGAAGATTGAATCAAGAAGAGAAAAGGTGAGGTAATACTACAGTGGAAGACAGAAATTTTGAGTAGACCAGACAATCGAGCTTATCTCACCCGGTCACAATCAAATGAATATGCAAATTTCATTCAAAATTAGACAAGTGTCTTCAGAAATATATTTAAGCAGGCATTATTATGACATGCGCTTTGATTCTCGAATGAAATTGCATACAGCATCGAATACGCTCCTGTGGCAATGTCCCAAGCTAAAGGCACCGAAACTTAGAACATTATCTGCAGTTAAATTTAAACCTACTGCTTGAAACGGAACAATTAAAAGTCTTTTCCTAATTAATGAATAGTTTTTACATGTTATAAAGTAATGCTCTATTGTTTCCGTTTCTTCACAGAATGGACACAGGGGGGATATCGCCAGACCAGCTCTGTGCAAGTAAAAGTTTAATGGAGGGACACGACATCGAAATTTGGTTAAAATAACTTCTAACTTTTTAGATTGACTCCACTGAGGTTTCCAGGGGTATGTTAGGTGCTGATAGTCCGTATATTTAGTAATATTTTTCATAATATCCGTATAAATAGCCCATTTTCTATATCTGATCGACACTATGTGTTCCGATTCTGGTAGTACCGAGATCACAGGGCCATCAAGTGTGGCTCGAGATAGTGAATCGGCTATTTCATTCAACCGTATGCCACAGTGTCCCGGGACCCAGACTAACTTCAGGAACTTCACATGAGGTGGAACTAATGTTTGTAATGTCGCTAGAGCTCTTGATTGTTCTGAAGCTGTGAGAGTAGTACACAGCGAAAGAGAATCAGTAATTATCATTGCACTCTCTTCGTTTGAAGGAAGTTTTCGTAGCGCTAAAATAATAGCCAGGAGCTCAGCTTCGAAAACCGGAGTGAAGTCTGGTAGTCTTACCGAGAATGACCAACCGAGGTAATCTGAGACGATTCCTACTGCTGCCTTTTCTTTATTCACAGAAGCGTCTGTGGCTATTATGTTCTTTATTTCCGCATGAGCTATGTAGTCTTCTAACCTGTCATTTAAGTAACTCGAAGATTGAAACTTAGATAGTGGGGGAAAAATTACATCACATTCTATCGTAATATTGTGATTTAATGCTTTGGTTCCAATTACCGATCTGATATCCACCTTTATGCTTTCAAGTTTCTTTTGTACAAAAATAATCTGGGGAGTACGAAAGCGTGGCCAGTGAGCGAGGAAGAAGGCGTCGGGGTCACTAATAAAGGCATATGCAGACCGTCTCGCTGATAAGCCGTAAAATTTCAAGTATGTTTGTACTGTTAAGATACGGAATCGGCAAAGAATAGTTGGTATGCGAGCTTCCTGATATAGTACATTAATAGCGACATACCTGGGGAGTCGCAAACACAACCGTAACGCTTCTCGCTCTAATAGAACTAACGGTTTAATTTTGTACGTAGGGCCACCCGAAAATAATATACACCCAAATTCGAGTATTGGGCGCATGTACATTTTATATATCATTAATAAGGTGTGTCTACGTAACCCATATTTTCTGTTGCTCAACCTTCGCAATAAGCCTGAAGCTCGTTGTGCCTTTGCCACGTTATAGTCTATGTGAGGGCTCCAGTTAAGTTTCTCGTTATAAATAATGCCCAAATATTTGATAGACTCTACTTGTGGAATCGGTTCCTGATTATAAAGTACTGAAATTTGAATAGAATCTGCTATAGGGAACACCAGGAGCGCACTTTTACTGATGTTTAGAGACAATGAAATTGAATGCAGCCAAATTTCAAGAGAATACATGTACTTTTGCAATTTTTGATGCAAAGAATAAATGTCACTATCTGCAACGAAAAATGCAATGTCGTCTGCATAAATGTAGACAGTGATATCTCGTTCAATGGGAATTGAGCTCATCAACACATTGAATAACAGCGGAGATAGGACCGCCCCTTGAGGTACTCCACGTTGCTGTTTGAATTTAGATGAGTGACATCCATCCTTTGCACAATAAAATTCTCTCGATTTTAGAAACTCTGCTACCCAATCAACAATATATCGCGGAAAGTCACATTCGTGTAAAGAATTCAATAAAATTGAGTGCTCAACGCTATCATAAGCTTTAGCTATGTCTAGTGTTACTAGTACCGCGTATTGTCGTCTTTTTCGGGCAAGCTGTATTCGGCTCTCTAAGTCGGCATGAGCACACCAAATTGAGCAACTCTTTTAAAGCAACGTGTTTCTTCCTCACCAATTGAAGCAGCCATCCCACCACCTACATGTGCGTCAAGCTACAGCACAGAACACCTGCTACAGTGGCTAGTGGTGCAATAGGAAATTGTGATCAACGCTTCCTCCAAACAATGCCTTGGGAAGGCTCGCTCTCCCAGCGGAGTTGGCCTGCCTTCAGCTTTGAGCAAGCGCCGCGCTGTGGCGCTCGCGACCGAGCTCTATATGTAGCGTTATGAGAACGTAAGGCGCTAGCGTAAGGCTTGATTAGGTCTAGTATGGTGTACGGTTTTTTTTTTATTAGTATTTTGTACTGTGTCTTTTTTTCTCCAGCCACCACGTGGCTGAAGCCTGCGCGTAGACCGACCACGTGCATGCGCAGGGGCTGTGAAGTGTAGCGTATTTATTTATTATTGTGGTTCTTTTTGGCTTAGACCAGTGTATTTTAGTACAGTTTTCTAACACGTGGGCATCGGTAAACTGAGCTAGCCATGGTCAAAAAGACCGTAAAGTGTTCCGAGTGCGGGGTAGGGCGGAAGGTGGAAATTAGTGCGGAGGAGAAAGCAGAAGATGACGCCAAGTGTAGACAGTGCGAGTTCGAGGAGAAAATGAAAAATATGATGGCGGTCCAGAGTGGGCTCATGGAGAAAATCGCAGCGCTGGAGAATGCATTGGCGAAGGAGCGAGAGAAAACGTCAGCCATGGAAGAAAGGCTCCGGGCAGCCGAGAAGGGCCTATCGAAGGTTGTGAAAGGGAACGAAGACGCAGGTGACGGCGGAAGCATTATGGCGACGACCCCCCGTGCGGGAGAGATGAAGGAAACAGGCGTGACAAAGGCAGATACATTGGCCACAGGGCCCAGCTACCGGGAAGTAGTTTTGAGGGAGGGAGGGAGCAAACCAGCAGCCGTGACTCACGCTAGTCACCTAGTCAGCAGCCAGGTGCAGGTTTCAGAAGGAATGTCTGAACAGGTCATCATCGCCGGTGACTCAAATTTGGTCCGATGCGCAGCGGCAATCAAAGAAAGGGTGAAAGGCGACAAGAGAGTTGCGATAGGGACGTTCCCAGGACAAACGCTGGGGACAGTAATGAGTCAAGCGGGTGAACAACTCGCAGCTAAGGCTGGCAATCGTAACCTCGTTGTAATTGCGGGAGGGTTAAATGACGTCCTGAAAAAAGAATCGTCAGGACTAGCGACGGCCTTGGCGAGAGGGGTGGATGACATGCGCACCGTGTCCCCCCAGGTGCAAATTGTAGTATGCACAGTACCGGAAGTACCGGTGCGCAACGTCAACCTGCGAAGAGCGGTTGTCGACGCAAACAAGGAGATATGGCGGATTAGTCGAGAGAAGGGTTTCGAGGTAGCGGATTTAAACAGGGAAGTGCACAGGTGGGGTGGATTCCAAAGAGACAGGATTCATTTCGATAAGAGGCTTGGACACGAGGTGGGCTGGCGACTGGCAGGACGCGCAGTAGCTTTTTTGGGGGGCTCACGGGCCCTTCGGAGTCCGGGGTAGCGCGTAACAGGGAAAGCAACCAGGAGGACGCTTTGACAGGTAGAATTGCGAAAAACCAGAAAAAAGGTAAAAGAAAAAGGAAAAAGGCGCGTGTTGCAATTAGTTACATAAACATGCAGGGTGGCAGAAAGAAGGCAAAATGGTTAGAGATTGAGGAGCAGTTAAACAAAGAACAGATAGGCGTGTATGCGGTTACAGAAACACACCTTAGAGACTTGGAAGAGCCACCACATATTAAAAATTATGTTTGGGAAGGGTGTAACAGGACCATATCGGAAAGGAAAGGTGGGGGTGTAGGAATGCTAATTCACCGCGGAGCCAAATGGGTTAGAGTGAAACAGACGTGTTCAGAGCACCTCTGGGTTCGGGGCACAGTAGGTGGAAAGGAAACGTGGCTAGGGGTAGCCTACTTGTGGACGGGGAATAACTGCAGAGAAAAGAATCAGGAGATAGTGGATTGCATGAGTGCGGATATTAAGGAATTTGGTAATGGGGCCGAAATCATCCTTCTAGGGGACATGAATGCCCACATACATGACCTTGACGGATATTCAGACACCAATGGGAAGTTATTACTAGCTCTTTGCGAGCAACATAGTCTGGAGATAGTTAACACGGGGCCTAAATGTGACGGCCAGATCACATGGGAAGTCGGAAACAAGCAATCAAGTATTGATTATTGTCTCATGACTGAAGGAATTTACCACAAACTGACAGAAATGAGGATAGACGAGGAAGGCATTAACAGCTTGGGTAGTGATCATAAACGAATAACATTACAAATGGGATACGAAACTGAAAATATGAGCATGGAATCAAAGTCTGGCAGCTCGTATTTAAATGACAAACAAATAATAAATATAGCCGCAAGAGTCGAGGAAGAAGTAGGCGAAATACCAGGCAAGGACTGGGAGTATAGTGAGCTGTTACGTCTAATGACGAAGGAGATAGGGAAAGAGAAGAAAACTGTTTGCTGGAAAGGAAAAAGGAAGCCAAAAAGTTGGTGGAACAAGGAAATCCGGGAGGCGATCGAGAACCGACGCGAAGCCTCACGGGAGCATAGAAAGGCAAAAAAGGAGAAGCGGCCGCAGGACGAAGTCAAAAAAATATGGGAAATATATTTAGAGAAAAAATCCCTTGTACAGAAATTGGTAGAGGCAAAAATTAAAGGTGAAAGTGAACGCTGGATGACAGAGATACACGAAAAAAAGGAGGCCGCGCCTAGGATTTTTTGGAGCCACATAAAGGCGCTAGGTAGGAAGTCTGTCTCAACGCAACAACATATTCTAGATGAAGGAGGAAATCAATTGGAAGGGTACGAAGCGCTAGGTCACATCCAAAAGGTAACAGCCGATTCGTTTCAAAAGAGCGTCCAGGGGATCTCCCCGGTGAGTAAAAGTGTGGCGGAGAAAGCAACAGAGGAAGAGCTAGTACTTGATAATTTCAACTGGAAAAAGGCCGAAGGAAAAATTCCAAAGCGCACTGCCGCGGGTTTAGATGGGATTCCCGTTAGCCTCATTAACGAACTAGGACATAACACTAAAGAAGCATTGTTAAAAGCAGTAGAAAAAAGCTTAAAGGACGGACAAATACCGGACAGTTGGCGACAAAGTAGAATGAACTTAATCTATAAAGGCAAGGGAGAAAAGGACAAGATTCGCTCGTATAGACCACTAACCATTACATCGGTACTATACAGGATGGCGATGCAAGCAGTAAAAATGAAAATAGAAACATGGGCCGAACATAACGATATTTTGGGAGAACTTCAGAACGGATTTCGAGTCGACAGGCGGTTAGACGATAACCTGTTTGTTCTCACTCAGTGTATAGAAATATCCAAAATAGAGAATAGGCCCTTGTACGTGGCTTTTCTAGACATCACTGGGGCATACGACAACGTTAATCAGGAAATTTTGTGGGATATATTGAAAGGAATGGGCATGGGCGACGACTGTATACAGCTTTTGAGGGAGATATACCGAGAAAATACAGTTTGCATAGAGTGGGAAGGAATGCGTAGCAAAGAGAACGTTGAGGTTAGCAGGGGTCTGAGACAGGGATGTCCTTTGTCCCCGCTGTTATTCATGCTGTACATGGTGAGTATGGAAAAAGCGCTAGAAGGTAGCAACATTGGTTTTAATCTGTCACACAAACAGGGCGGCATGATGATTGAGCAGAAGCTTCCAGGTTTATTTTATGCGGACGATATCGTCTTATTTGCGGACAGTCGAGATGATATACAGCAGCTGGCGAATATATGCGGAAGGGAAGGTGAAGCTCTTGGACTAGGATTCAGTGTAACGAAGTGTGGATTGATGGTATTCAATGATCCCTGTGATCAGACGGTGTCCATACAAGGCCAAGAAATACCGAGGGTAAGTGAATACAAGTACCTTGGAGTATGGGTAAATGAGAGTGATAGATACATGGAGGTACAGGAAAAAGCCTCGGCAGCAAAAGGAAAGAGGAATGCGGCAATAATGAAGCACAGAGCGTTGTGGGGATACAATAGGTATGAGGTGCTTCGAGGTCTGTGGAAGGGTGTAATGGTTCCAGGGCTTACTTTTGGGAACTCAGTGGTGTGCATGAGGGCAGAGGTGCAAGCGGGAATGGATGTAAATCAAAGGACTGTGGGACGCCTCGCGTTGGGTGCTCACGGGAAGACGACAAACGAGGCTGTAAAGGGCGATATGGGGTGGGCAGGTTTTGAGGCGAGGGAAGCGCAGAGCAAAATAAGGTTCGAAGAAAGGCTAAGAAATATGAAGGAGAGTAGATGGGCAGAGAAGGTGTTCCGTTATTTGTATAGGAAGAGCGTGGACACACAGTGGAGAAAAAGAACTAGAAGACTCACTAGTAAGTATACGGCTGGTATTGTAAGCCATATGTCAACAAAGAGCGTTAAGGGAAAAGTCAGGGAGGCGGAGAGGATTTACTGGATGGCAGCTATGGAGAAAAAACCGGCTTTGAGTAACTACCGAAAGGGCAAAAATGAAATAAGGAGGGAGGCATTTTACGATAATTCAAGGGGAAACGCTTTACTGTTTGAAGCGAGATCGGGTTGCCTTAGAACGCGTAGTTATAAAGCAAGATTCAGTAAAGAAGAAGAACAATGCACATGCTGCGGGAAAGATAAGGAAACGGCGGAGCATGTTCTGATTGAATGTGGAGATATCCACCCAGGTGTACGTTTGGGCACGAGCCTACAGGAAGCCTTGGGTTTTAGGGACAACAATGGAAAGCTGAACACACCCGCGATTGAAATAAGTAAGAGACGGTTAGAGTATTGGTGGCAGAAAATTAGAGAGAAAGGACAAAAATAAATATTGGAAAAATAAAATATGGACAGTGTGCCGTAAATGGCAGAGAACTTAAGCTGAAAATTTACCTTTTTTTCCATTAAGATAGAATTTATCGAAGTAGAGGCATTAGGCCAACATAAAAAGAAAAAAAAGGTTTTTTTTTTTGTCGAGCCTGGTGGCATACTTGTCACCACCCCGTTATAAAGGGGACGCTCATAGCATCCATCCATCCATCCATCGCGACCGAGGTGGCGCTCGCGACCGAGAAAAGTCAGGGAGGCGGAGAGGATTTACTGGATGGCAGCTATGGAGAAAAAACCGGCTTTGAGTAACTACCGAAAGGGCAAAAATGAAATAAGGAGGGAGGCATTTTACGATAATTCAAGGGGAAGCGCTTTACTGTTTGAAGCGAGATCGGGTTGCCTTAGAACGCGTAGTTATAAAGCAAGATTCAGTAAAGAAGAAGAACAATGCACATGCTGCGGGAAAGATAAGGAAACGGCGGAGCATGTTCTGATTGAATGTGGAGATATCCACCCAGGTGTACGTTTGGGCACGAGCCTACAGGAAGCCTTGGGTTTTAGGGACAACAATGGAAAGCTGAACACACCCGCGATTGAAATAAGTAAGAGACGGTTAGAGTATTGGTGGCAGAAAATTAGAGAGAAAGGACAAAAATAAATATTGGAAAAATAAAATATGGACAGTGTGCCGTAAATGGCAGAGAACTTAAGCTGAAAATTTACCTTTTTTCCATTAAGATAGAATTTATCGAAGTAGAGGCATTAGGCCAACATAAAGAAAAAAGCTTTTTTTTATATTTTTTTTATTTTTTTTTTGTCGAGCCTGGTGGCATACTTGTCACCACCCCGTTATAAAGGGGACGCTCATAGCATCCATCCATCCATCCATTATTGTGCAGTGAGCACAATAATAATCGATGGTGAAGTTCCCGAAGGATGGAAACTTAGCAGGATGAGCATGATCTATAAAGGAAAGGGGGACAAAGCTGACATAAACAACTGCCGTCCTATAACAGTGACATCAGTGGTCTACAGGCTGGCGATGCAGATTATAAAGGAAAGACTGCAGGCGTGGATAGAGGATGAGGGGGTGCTGGGGGAACTGCAGAATGGGTTTCGGAAACACAGGAGGTTGGAAGACTATCTGTTCTCACTGACGCAGTGCATCGAAATAGCAGAAAAGGAACACAGGCCCCTGTGGCTAGCATTTTTGGACATCAAGGGAGCGTACGATAGCGTGGTTCAAGAGGAATTGTGGGGAATACTGGACACACTAGGCGTGGAACATGTAGTCACTAATCTTTTAAAGGGTATCTATAAAGGTAACAAGGTAGTTATAAAGTGGGAAAAACAGGTATTCAAGCCTGCAGAGGTAAAACGGGGGCTTAGGCAGGGGTGCCCCCTGTCACCCTTATTATTCATGATGTACCTACAAGAATTAGAGGCAAAATTAGAGGGAAGTGGACTGGGCTTCAACCTCTCTTTAGTCAAACAAGGAAAACTTATTGATCAGGCACTACCAGCATTAATGTACGCAGATGATATAGTGCTAATGGCCAACAACAAGGAAGATTTGCAGAGATTGATGGACATCTGCGGTAATGAGGGAGATAGGTTAGATTTTAGATTCAGTAAGGAAAAATCAGCAGTCTTGATTTTCAATGACAACGAAGGTAGTGAGCTTAGAATACTGGAGCTCACGCTAGAGATAACAGATAAATACAAATATCTGGGCGTATGGATAAGCAATGGGACCGAGTATCTGAGGGAACACGAAATATACGTGACGACTAAAGGTAACAGGAATGCAGCAGTCATGAAAAATAGGGCACTGTGGAATTACAATAGGTATGATGTTGTGAGAGGAATATGGAAAGGGGTGATGGTTCCTGGGCTGACGTTCGGCATTGCGGTCTTGTGCATGAGATCAGAAGTTCAAGCAAGATTAGAAATTAAGCAACGTGGAATAGGTAGGCTTGCTTTAGGAGCTCACGGGAATACACCAAATCAGGGAGTACAAGGTGATATGGGATGGACATCATTTGAGGGCAGGGAAGCTAGCAGCAAGATAAAGTTTGAGAAACGATTGAGAGAAATGGGGGAAGAGCGTTGGGCTAGGAAGGTTTTCAGCTACTTGTACATGAAGAATGTCGATACAAAATGAAGGAAGCGAACCAGGAAGTTGACTGGTAAATACTTAGAAAACAGCAGGTGGCCAAACCAAAAAGAACTATCGGTTAAGAAGAAAGTGAAGGAAACGGAGACTGACATGTGGAGAATGGGCATGATTAAGAAGTCCGCACTAGAGATCTATCGAACTTTTAAGCAGGAAATTGCCAATGAAAGAATCTATGATAATACTCGGGGTAGTTCTCTACTGTTTGAGGCCAGGACATGAGTACTGCGAACCAAGACATATCGGGCCAAATACGAAGGGGTAGACACAGTATGCAGTGCGTGTGGAGAGGAAGAAGAAACTGCCGAACACTTGATAATGTTCTGTAAAGGGCTTCACCCTATAGTTCAGGATGATGGCGCAGAGTTTCTCAAAGCACTGGGGCTTAGGGACCGGGAGGGCAAAATAAACTTTAAGCGGGTAGACTTAACTAGAAGGAGGTTATCTGATTGGTGGCTAAAGTCAAGGCACGAGTGAAAATTAAACTTTTCACTGCAAAGTACGAATCCTCAAACTCACTTTTTAAGGAAAAAAAATAAATATAGTTTTTGGTTCATTAGGTATTACGGCTTAGTGGCGCTAGCCACCGCCCGATCTAAAGGGTACAGCCATATCCATCCATCCATTATTATTTCGTAGTGCAGGGATCGAGTTTAGTAATTATCGAGTATAGGGACAATTGGTGTCAGAAAGGCATGGTTAAAAAGACTGTAAAGTGTTCAGGATGTGGAGTGGGTTTGAAAGTGAACCCAAGCGTAGAATCGGATGGAGAAGAGGCTGACGCGAAGTGTAGGCAATGTGAGGTCGAGGAAAAAATGGAGAAAATGGTGGTTGCCCAGAGTGAACTGCTGATAAGAATCGCTGAGCTCGAGACTGCGTTGGCGACAGAGCAAGAGAAAACGAGGGCAATAGGAGAAAGACTGAAGTCCGCCGAGGAAGCGCTAGCGAAGCTGAACAAAGAAGCGACCTACCGAGAGAACAGTAGGGAACCGGCAACCAGAACGGTGGAGAAGGAAAAGCAAGCAAGTTTGGAAAAAACAGGTTTAGCCGGTTTAAACAGGTTTAACTGTCGCAAGGCCCAGCTTCAGCGAGGTAGTGGTGGGGCAGGGAGGGAACAAAGCAGCCGGCGTCACAGGTGCAAGTCGTCCCCAGGTGCAGAACGCTCCAGCTGAAAAGTCACAGCATGTGATAATCACCGGGGACTCGAATTTAAATCGATGCACAGAAGCCATCAAAGAGAGGGTAAGAGGTGACAAGAGGGTTGCAGTAGGGGCGTTCCCAGGACGCAAGCTGGAAGCAGTCATGAGGCAAGCGAGCGCAAAGCTCAAAACGACAGCTGATAGACGAAACCTCGTGATAATTTCAGGTGGTTTAAACGATGTCCTAAATGAAGATGCAGCAGGACTAGCAGCCACACTGGCGAAAGGCGTCGATGACATGCGCGCCACTTCTCCTAAGGTACAGGTAGTGATATGCACGATACCGGAGGTACCGGTGCGTGATAGCAACCTGCAAAGAGCGGTGGTCAACGCAAACCAAGAGATATGGCGGATGAGTCGAGAGAAAGGCTTTGAGGTGGTGGAAATAAACAGAGAGGTGCATAGGTTGGGGGGTTTTCAACAAGACAGAATTCACTTCGATGGGCGGCTAGGTCATGAGGTGGGTTGGCGACTTGCAGGACGCGCAGTAGCTTTTTTGGGGAGCAAGTGAGCCCTTCGGGGTGCAGGATAGCTAGTAACGAGGAAAACAATTAGGGAGACTCTTCGACAGGTGGTATGGACAGATACGATTCCAAAGTGGCACCAATATCTAAGATAGGTAGAGTCCGGGGCATAAATAGACGTAGCCACGAGCGCCAAGCCAATTCAGACATAGGGTATATTAACATGCAGGGTGGTAGGAACAGGCTGAAGTGGGAAGAGATAGAAGAACAGCTAAGGGAAGAGAGGCCGATGGTATACGGTTTTGTAGAAACACATCTCAGGGGCATGGAACAACCTCCGAACAATCCGGACTACGCGTGGGAATATTGTAATAGAACAGAAGGCAGCAGAAAGGGGGGTGGTATTGGGGCATTCATTCATAAAAGTACAGACTGACAAAGGGTCAAGCAGGAGTGCAAGGAACATTTATGGCTAAAAGGGAAATTGGCAGGTCAAATGACACTCCTTGGTTTCGTGTACTTGTGGACGGGAGCAAAGGCCAGAGAGGAAAACCAGGCAATGGTAGAGTGTATATCAAAGGACATTCAGGAGTTAGGAAGAGAGTGCGAGATAATTATACTAGGAGACATGAATGCGCACCTAGGAGATATAGATGGGTATAACGACCCGACAGGCAAAATGATCATGGATATGTGTGAAAGGCTTGATTTGATCATTTGCAACAGTACCGAGAAGTGTGAAGGGCAAATAACATGGGAGGTAGGAAGGCTTCAGTCGACGATAGATCATGCACTGATGTCACATAGGATGTATGACAAGCTCAGGGGAATGCACCTAGATGAAGGTGGCTCCAGAAGTCTGGGTTGCGATCACAAACGTATCAAGCTAAGGTTTGGAAGAGCAGTGAAAGTGGGAAGGAGACAAGATGAGCAACTACAGGAAAATTTTTATCCAGAAAGGCAAATTGAAATTGCCACTAAACAAATTGAGAAAGTAATTACGGAGGATAATAAGACAGTGTGGACATACACGAATCTAATAAAACTCTTTGAGCTAGAGCTTGCTAAGACGCATGATAAGTCACCCCGGAACAGAAGACACAAACCCAAAAGTTGGTGGGATGAGGAAGTTAAGAGAGCCATAGCAAAACGTCAGGAAGCCTCTAGGGAACACAGACATGCTAAGCAGCGGGGTGAACCGACAGATGATGTTGAAAGAAAATGGGCAACCTTTCTAAGCTGTAGAAGGGATGCATCCCTTCTGATCAATGAAAAGATTAGAAGGAAGGGAGCTCAGTGGCTGGCAGAAGTACATAAAAAAGATAGAAAGGCAGCTGCGAAATTTTGGAACCATCTAAACTCCCTAAGAAATAAGACGAGCCTAGAGCAGAGTTTTATAACTACAGCCCAAGGTGCTAGGCTAGAAGGGGACGAAGCTATTGAATATATAAGAACAAGGGTGACAGAAAAATTTCAACAAAGAAGTACTTTATGCACCACACTAGACAAGGACGAATCAAGTGGTGCAATGGCTCCATTTTCACAACAAGAGTGGGAAAGGGCTGAGAAAAGGGTTCCTAGTAGTACATCAACAGGCCCAGATGGCATTCCAATCAGGCTGATAAAGACATTAGGTCCGAAGTCTAAGCAGGCTTTGAGAGAGGCAGTGAGCACAATAATAATCGATGGTGAAGTTCCCGATGGATGGAAACTTAGCAGGATGAGCATGATCTATAAAGGAAAGGGGGATAAAGCTGACATAAACAACTACCGTCCTATAACAGTGACATCAGTGATCTACAGGTTGGCGATGCAGATTATAAAGGAAAGACTGCAGGCGTGGATAGAGGATGAGGGGGTGCTTGGGGAACTGCAGAATGGGTTTCGGAAACACAGGAGGTTGGAAGACAATCTGTTCTCACTGACGCAGTGTATCGAAATAGCAGAAAAGGAACACAGGCCCCTGTGGCTAGCATTTTTGGATATCAAGGGACCGTACGATAGCGTTGTTCAAGAGGAATTGTGGGGAATAATGGACACACTAGGCGTGGAACATGTAGTCACTAATCTTTTAAAGGGTATCTATAAAGGTAACAAGGTAGTTATAAAGTGGGAAAAACAGGTATCCAAGCCTGCAGAGGTAAAACGGGGGCTTAGGCAGGGGTGCCCCCTGTCACCCTTATTATTCACGATGTACCTACAAGAATTAGAGGCAAAATTAGAGGGAAGTGGACTGGGCTTCAACCTCTCTTTAGTCAAACAAGGAAAACTTATTGATCAGGCACTACCAGCATTAATGTACGCAGATGATATAGTGCTAATGGCCAACAACAAGGAAGATTTGTAGAGATTGATGGACATCTGCGGTAATGAGGGAGATAGGTTAGATTTTAGATTCAGTAAGGAAAAATCAGCAGTCATGATTTTCAATGACAACGAAGGTAGCGAGCTCCTCTGTCGCTTCCTTCTGTCGCTTCCTCTGCTCTGCCTTATTAGTCCTCTGCTCTGCCTTATTATTAATAAGGCAGAGGAAGCGACAGAATCTGAGCAACACGGATACAGAACGTGAAAGGATAGCCGTGATTCCATACATACACCAGATATCACACAGGCTCAAAAAAATCGGAAAACGTGTTGGAGTTCGTGTCCTGTTCTCGGCACCGCTCAAATTAATCAGCCTCACCAAATCTACCAACCCCCTGAAAACGAAATCATCAACAGAATGCAGAGTTCAACATCGAAACAGGTATGCGGCCTGCTCCCGGGAAGTCGTCTATAGGACCCCCCTTTCATGTGGTGCTTGTTATGTCGGAATGACCGGAAGGTGTCTGAACGATCGGCTGAGAGAGCACGCGAACAATGTTAGAAACGGGAAAGATGGTTTTCTTGCCCAGCACTGCACTGAGTGCAATTGTGTTCCCCTCTTCAAGGACACAGCGACGCTGTACAAACACAGAGATGAAAGCACCCTGGTCATTGTCGAGGCCGCGCAGATGGCACGCGAACAGGTGCCTTGTATTAGCAAGCCCTCCGTGGCTTTGTCCGAGAAGGAACGCAGGTTCCTCGAAGGTTTCGGTGCGGGCAGGTAGTTATTTTATCTTTACCTTTCTGTTTCGTTTTCTTCTAGGTTTTTTCTTTGCTGTTTTTCAGTGCCTATGTTTTTGTGTTTTGTTTTTGTTTTTCTTACTCATGTTCTTCTCTTTGTGCCATATGGTTTTTATCACATGGTCACTGTCTTCTCTATATATTTTCGTGCTCTGCGCAATAAACTCAGTTGGAAGTTAGCGCTCGTGTCTTTCGTGTCCTTCTTGTCTCTGCGTCGTCGTTTTGTTCTCGCGCTATAACTATCGTCATGCCATACCAACTAGCCCAAGCTGCCACACTTCTATGTTTGAGGCCAGGACGGGAGTACTGCGAACCAAGACATATCGGGCCAAATACGAAGGGGTAGACACAGTATGCAGTGCGTGTGGAGAGGAAGAAGAAACTGCCGAACACTTGATAATGTTCTGTAAAGGGCTTCACCTTATAGTTCCGGATGATGGCGCAGAGTTTCTCAAAGCACTGGGGTTTAGGGACCGGGAGGGCAAAATAAACTTTAAGCGGGTAGACTTAACTAGAAGGAGGTTATCTGATTGGTGGCTAAAGTCAAGGCACGAATGAAAATTAAACTCTTCACTGCAAAGTACGAATCCTCAAACTCACTTTTTAAGGGAAAAAATAAATATAGTTTTTGGTTCATTAGGTATTACGGCTTGGTGGCGCTAGCCACCGCCCGATCTAAAGGGTACAGCCATATCCATTCATCCATTCATCCATTATTATGGCAGCGGGCGGTACTAGCTAAGCGTTTTTCATCTGCGGCCCATAGGGGCGCGTCAGTCGAGAGTTGTTTGAGACCTGCAACTGTACACTGCTATTTCGGAGGCTATGCAAAGTGTTGCGTTGTTGCACCGTTCGCCACAGGTGACGCTAGCGACTGAGAACATTCTAAAATAAAAAAAGGAAAAGGGTGTGGCAGCCGTTTTTCTTCTCATGCGGCAGGCATCTTTTAGAGGGGACGTTGGTGTGATGAACGCGCCGGCCTTCACGCTTTGGGAGGAAACTACCAGATGGCGCATGCACGTGTTTTCGCGCAGGAAAAATCAGCAGTCATGATGTTTAATGATAACGAAGGTAGTGAGCTTAGAATACAGGAAGTCACGCTAGAAATAACAGATAAATACAAATATCTGGGTGTATGGATAAGCAATAGGACCGAGTACCTAAGGGAACACGAAATATACGTGACGACTAAAGGTAACAGGAATGCGGCAGTGATGAAAAATAAGAGGTCATGGTTCCTGGGCTGACGTTTGTCAATGCGGTCTTGTGCATGAGGTCAGACGTTCAAGCAAGATTAGAAATTAAGCAACGTGGAATAGGTAGGCTTGCTTTAGGAGCTCACGGGAATACACAAAATCAGGGAGTACAAGGTGATATTGGATGGACATCATTTCAGGGCAGGGAAGCTAGCAGCAAGATAAAATTTGAGAAGCAATTGAGAAAACTGGGGGAGGAGCGTTGGGCTAGGAAGGTTTTCAGCTACTTGTACATGAAGAATGTCGATACAAAATGGAGGAAGCGAACCAGGAAATTGATGGGTAAATACTTACAAAACAGCAGGGGGCCAAACCAAAAAGAGCTATCAGTTAACAAGGTGAAGGAAACGGAGACTGACATGTGGAGAATTGACATGATTAGTAAGCCCGCACTTAGAGATCTATCGAACTTATAAGAAGAAAATAATATATATCCGCAAGTGCACGCATGTAAGTCACGCGCCACCGCCCCATCAACAATATCCACACAATGCCCAGCTACTATTTTTATGCGGTGCATTTCTCGTCCGATTATGTTAGACTTGAGCTAGTTTTAGGGCCGGGGCAAAGCGCTAATGGCATAGAGAAATAAAAAAGGTGCTAATGGCGCCTCGAGCGGTGTGAGACGGAAGGCGTGGGCAGCGGAGAAGGCGACAGGCGGGAAGAAACAGGCGACAAGTGAAGTCAGGAAGCCGCAGTGTAGCCACAGCACGGAGGGTCCGAAAACATACAGCTCGGTGGCGCGGCAGTCTTCGAGCAGGTAAGGTCCCTAGATTAGAGTGTACTAGAACTTTTGAGTGGCGCGACCGAAACGCTTTCTTCTTGCTTTCTCCATCCCCAACTTGTGGCGAAAGTAGCGGCGGCGCTGCCATCGCCCAATCTACCCACTTGGTTTACTCGGCAGGCTCGGCGGCATGGCCGGCATCTCGGTTTTAGTCGCGAAATGACGAAGAAGCAGCGTCTCAACCATTGTTACGCGCCAGGTTGCACAACTGGATATCCGCGTGTGCAACAAAGTCGGAAGTTATCGCTTTTTAAGGCCCCGAAAGACGAAGAACGACGACTTCTTTGGGAGCGGAACCTCCATCGGCTTGACAAGCCACTTGATGCCGATTGTGCTGTGTGCGAGTTACATTTCAAACCGCATTTCATTGTGAGAGACTACGTACATGTTATCAATGGTGTTCAAGTCCGAATTCCTAGGGGAACGCCGACACTTGCCCCTGATGCAGTCCCGACGATCTTGCCCAACCTGCCTGCATATTTGACGCTCAAAACTCCGGCTCCGCGGACCCAAACAAAGCGGTGGCATCAGTGTGTGCCGGCTGAGAATGACAACAGAAAAAATGGCAGCATATCCACGGAGTGAATGATGGAGAGTGGGGCGAAGCATTCGTCCGTCCACGCGTCCGTCTGTGTGACCGTCCATGCGTCTGTTTGTGCGCCCGTCCCTGCGTTCTTTCATGCATCCGCCCCTGTGTCCGTTTATGCGTCCATCCATGCATCTGTTTGTGTGTCCGTTCGTTCATCTATTCAACACTCCAAGTCCCACCATCTCGCATCTTTTAGGGGCGAAGCTCCTTAGGGCGTGGGCTGTGCGTCCCCTGTAGCCTGTATGTAGCCACCTCTAGTTTAGTTCTTGCAGTGTTCACTAGATGGCGGTACCGTCCCCTGTATGTAGCCACTTCTAGTTTAGTTCTTGCAGTGTTCACTAGATGGCGGTACCGTCTCCTGTATGTAGCCACCTCTCGTTTAGTTCTTGTAGTGTTTACTAGATGGTGGTACTTGTAGCTGATGATGAAAAGATGCAAGATGTTATAAACTAGAAAGCGGTACTTGTAGTTGATGAAAGACGCGAGATCTTATAAAATAAAGCCGTCATAATGAAGGGACATCGCAAGCCATCCATCGTCTAAGAACAAATAAAAGTTGATTTGTGTATATACGCACACAGCGTTTCTCACGTCTTTACATGATGATCGACTGGGCGAATTACACGGAAGATTCACAGTTTACCGATGAATCCCTCCGGAGCTTCGCCCATTCATCATCATTCACCCCGTCAATATGCCGTAATTTTTTTATCATATATTCCCCATATTCAACACTCCAACCACCACCATCCAGCGGACATTCCAAGGACTAAACGAGAGGTGGCACACGCACACTTTCTTACGGCCTGCGCTTTGGGTCCACTTCCCACCTTTAACCACCTCGAGTTCATGGTATATTCTAGTTCACTGTATTCATGGCACTGCGACCAAACGCTCGCTAAACCTTTCGAAAACCAAGGAGGTTACGCCCAGCGAGTATAACGTAGCAACCTTTCCCTGTCAGATAGGGCTCAATTTACATGCCAATGGCTGCTAATGAAAAATGAGAGACAGGAGAATTCGGCTTTTACTTTCTTACGGCTTGCGCTTCGTATCTACTTCTCATTTTTAACCACCTTGAGTTCATTCATGGTATATACAAGTTCATTGTATTCATGGCACTGCGGCTCAACGCTCGCTAAACCTTTCTAAAGCTAAGGAGGTTACACCCAGCGAGTATAATGTAGCATCCCTTTCTTGTCCGATAGTGCTCAATGTACATGCCAATGGCTGCTAATGGGGATCGCAGCGTGCGCGTTGACTAAAAGCCGAATGCTCACGTCTCTCATTCCCCATTAGCAGCCATTGGCATGTACATTGAGCACTATTTTTTAATGTTAAACAACGCACAGAAGCAATCTCTCACTGGCACCACCTTGGAGGTCAAGTGTTATACCTATTTCGGGTATGTGCCACTGGTGGTTACATACGAGGGACGCCCAAGCCACGCCATAAGGAGCTTCGCCCCTAAAACTTACATGGCCAGCTGGGGTATTGAATCCCGTCTTCAACAGTGAATTTCTTAGGCACTTGATTAAATGCGGGAAGTCCGACACGAAGAAGAGGTGCCGAGACGCATCAGTTGGGTGTTGGACCTTACACTTCACTGACTTCGCACTTGCTCCAATGCCCAATCTCTTCCACATGTTCCGGTTCCAACTGGCGCCGTCGCAGGTAACAAAGTCGACGAATAGTTCACTTTTTTTCTGCCAGGATTGTTGCCTCAACAACCACTTTCGCAAGAATGTCCCCCTTCATATTGCCATTAGTGGCGAAGTACCCAATAATCTGGCTCCATTTACCTTGGAAAGGTACGAAAAGGATTACCAGTCCATGGTCGGAAGGTATGCCTTTGTGCGCTCCTGTAGTGAAGGGTCCTAAATCTACGAAGCCCTCGATTGCCCCAGTCTTCTTCACTGCCAAATGCTTCGACAATTTTAACTCGTCAATCAGCAGGCCACCGTGTCGTTTACAGTGATCAAGGTTGCCCGTCTTTTCTTTCAGTTGCCTTAAGACCTTTTCATTAAAGCCAAAACACGTGCGGTAAGAATTCATGTAGCGCTTTAACGTGGCCTTGCTGGGGAGAGATAATATGTTGTTCTTCCGAAGATGCTCATAAAGGCGAGGACTTTTCATCTTCATTATTACACATTCCAATATCCAATTTTTTTTATACCTTTGCCCGCATTTTTTCACCTTGGCGGTAGCGAAACACTGTCTGACAGCGTCTCGTTGTCTTGGTGGAAGACACGTGATGTGTTTTTCGAGGGTTTCTGTTTTAATTGCTGCATTTTTTCTTGCATTTTGGCGAGGTCTTCCTTGACACATGAAAGACGACGAACAAGACGCCTGTTCTTCTGGGTCACAGTTCTCAACTTTCGCTTATGTGAAGAGCAGCTCTTGACATGCTGGCTCTGAACTCGCGACCGTCGCATGAGCATAGCCCTCCTCAAATATTTGCAAGAGACGCACTGTGCCCCTGGAAAACAAGAAAAAATAATTACATTGGTAAGTGTGACAGAAAATAGCATATAGTTCAGAAGAGCGTGCATGTCATGTTAAAAGACGTCACAAGATAGTTACCTTTTTTGGCAACCTTTGTCATAAAGCTCCTGCTGAAGTAGGATCCGTGGCGTGAAACAACTTGGCCCTTGAGTTTTTGAGTGAACCACTCATCTTCATAATCCTCTTGTGATATGGCACCACCACATAACATTACAGAGTTTGTTTCTTCAAGGATTGTCTCAGCCTCGGCTTCACTTCGCACTAGCACCTCTTTCAGCAAGGTACCTCTAGCGTACACCTTGCAATAGACGTTAGACGAAGAGGGAACGAACATCACTACTTTTTCTGACTGTACCTCGCTTTTTGCAGTCAGCACGGTTGTGCAGTAGACGACGCCGTCGTTATCCGGGAACTGATGCTTGCTCCAAAACAGGGAAGGAAGTCTCAAGGATCCAAACAAGTTTGTGCTGGCTTGTTTATCGTTTGAGCTTTTTGCATCAGAGTGTAGATCACCCAAGATATCGTCTGGACGCGCTTCCACGAGCTGGGCACACGTCGCAGGCGTTTCCGTCGAGTTTACGGCGCAGCCATCAACAGTAGCGCCAATGGTACGAGAACGTACCTTGTCGCCTTCAACGCTTCCCGATCGCTTTCTCTTTCGGGTCGGTCTTTTTTGTGGTGTCTTTTTCGTCAAATACGACGCCAAGTTAGGCAGGATTGTAGGCACAGCATCCTCTCGTAGGCAAGGTTTCCCACGTGGTGTGCGTACTTCTTTCCCTTCGATTATGTGCACGTAGTCCCGTAGCACATACTTTGGCTCAAAATGAAGTTCACACACGGCAGATGTGTCGTCCAGGGCTTTGTCCGCTCGATGCAAATTCCTTTCCCATTGCTTCCTCAGGGCTGCATCCTTCGGAGCGCCGAACAAAGACGGCTTCTTGCTGCCCTTCACGTGGACGTAACCTGTACGACAGCCTGGCGCAAAACAGTGGTTTTGCCGCCGCGGAAGCATTTTAACCTCGTTCGAGGGTCACTGCTTGTCAGGCCACATCACTGTTCGCCGAAGAACCTAGGGGATTGAGGATGCAAAGCGCGACGAGTTCTCAAAGTAACAAAACTCGCACACACCGACCGCCACTCCAAACAGGCAGCAACTGCCGCAGCGCCAACGCTCGCTACATTCAATGCGGCGGTAGCGCCGCGCCGTGGAGGCGCGCCGAAACACGTTTGTGTGACATTGGCGGCGTCACCGCAATGCATGGCGCCGGCCGGCGAGTGAGCCCACTACCCTATTCTAGCTCACTTTAGCAATGGCGTCTCGCGTAGTATATTTTAGACTAGCTAGAGAACGGAAACTGTACCTTTGGGCTGTTGTATCAAAATAACATGCAAATTAGTAGCGGCGGCGTACTAAACTGCAATACCGCGAGGAGAGGTGACGCTAGTAGAACTATCATCATCAATAAACAGGCGCAATTTTTTTTTGTTGCAGGTGGCGGGGGCTCGCGGCTGGTTCGCGCTGCTCGCTTCCTCTGGTTTTTTTTCCTTGCCCAATCGCGTTTCGCGTCTGTAATTATCGCCAGGGGACCTACCTGGCCTCGACTGGCAAAAACAACGTCAATCAAGTAAGGTTTGCATCGTTTATTGCGAGTGTCCAAGCCGGTACAATCAATGTATACGGTCTGGTCCGAACAAAAGAAGTCACTTATACATATCGAAAGCTTTCAACCCATGTGTAAAGACTCTTGAAAGCTAACAAGCATATGCATATAGCTGAACATCGAAATCGCTGAATGAACGTCGCTCTCATTGTGTTGCGGCGCTCGAGTTTAATAGCATGGCTTCAGGGCAAGGGTCCGATTCTGCCGTCAGATGCGGCGCTTGCCCCGTAGTGTTGATCTTGAAGCGAATGCATGATGTGGAATCGGGAAGGAAACTTGTACATTGCCGATAGGTAGCTCGCGCAGTTAGAGCAATGTATTTTTGCTAAATTTGTTAAATAAGCAATTGCGGATGCGTGCATTCCTGAATCATTCTTGCTCTGCAATGCTACATTGAGTACTTCACAATTCTGCAATGTCGCGTCGTGTCGAGAGAGTAGGCACTAGTTTTAATACTCAGCCGTGAGCCCATATCATAGGTATTATGTATTTAGGGGATGGGCCTAAAATATTTCAGGCTTGCTACATTTATTGTTAGAGTTAAGTTACACAGTTACCACAGTTAAAATTTCTCGTCGCAGGTAATGACCAGTCTGCTGAGTATGCAGCGAACATGTATGCTAAAGGGACACTTATGAGGTGTGTGCTTACAGATCGAAAAGGCCAAATTCTAAGAAAATAAGCTTCAGGTATGCATTGTACAATTTTATTGTCTGTAAAATTTTGTGGGTACTCTTACATCACACTATCTGCTCAGCCCCGAGCACAATCTCTTTTTTTTTGCATAGACATATCCATAGAACTTGAGCACTCTCTTGCAAGCAAGCACTCCTGAAATCAATTGGTGGTACATGATGTGAATCTGTCCAAGTACTGGATCAATAAAGGTCATATTTATTACGCACTTGTTATTATGTTTACTTTTTCAGTATACTTGTGCTTGAAAATGAAGTTGTTTTCTCCCTGCTACTCTTAGAGGTTAGGACTTGAAATACGTACTATCTTGCAAAGTGGCTGTAGATAAGTGAAGATCATGTATGTTTCAACTACCTGTGCGATTTCCTAGATTTTTTTTTCATAACCGTAGTGCACAGAATTTCACTTCGTAGTAATAGACACTATAGTTATGACAACTTAATTTAAACAGAAGCAGATGTGCACAAAGAAACCTGGAACGTTTTTCTGCCAAAAAAAAAAAACAGTACCACATGCAATGAACACAATCTTGCTCTTCATGACAGCATTCACGTCTTTAAAGAAGCTGTGCTGCAACTGCTCATCACCTTTATGATTTATTACTTTAGGAGCCCATTGAGATGTGCAGAGCTAAAGCAATTGAGTGCAGTCTTATGAGCTTTGGTGCATCTTTTTGTAAAATTGTATGAGCTAAACACAGTTAATTAAGACAAGACAGTTCTGGGTGTTGTTGGTAAACTGTCACAAGGCACAAGTAAATGTCGGAAAGCCTGTTTATGCCCATCACTGTGGGTGTGTTCATTATGTAATGCAAATAATAATTTCCGACGATTCACATGCCAACTATGAAGTGATCGTGAGTCGTACAGTAGTGGGCGAATTTAGATTGATTCTGGCTTTCAGGGGTTCAAACAAATGACATTGCAGCCTCACAGAAGACAAGCCTGCTTGTCGAAACATTTCCTTTGACCCCTTATGTTAACATATTTTTTATATTTTCAAGCTTCCATCTTTTAAGGGTCAGTTTAGTTCACCTGCACCAATCCGAACTGGTTCACAGCTGTGCACGAGAAGTTCAGAACTTGTGCGGCAGGAGTTCAGTGGTGCGGCACCACAAGTGAATGACAAGGTGCCGACAAAGTGGAATCCTTATTTTTGTTCACTTAATTTAATGAGGTGCAAACATCTTGGCTAAACACACCGCATTTAAAGAGGTGGGTAAAGCACCTACGTCTAATGCTATGTTGTTTGTTAAGCTGTGCGAGCGGCTGCACCAAACCCGCGCCGTCAGAGCAGAAGGTACAGGAAAGTCATAAAATAGTTTTGGTGCTGTACCTCTCCTGCGCTTTTTGAAATGAATGGCAAGATTTAGAAGATGCCATTGCTGCGCCACTGAAACGAATGGCGAGATGCAGCACTTGGTAAATTGGATCATGTGGTGCAGGCGAATCGAACAAACCCTTAAGCACACAAGTGTCTTAGCGTTTCACCCCCATCGAAATATGGCTACAGTGGCTGGGATCAAACAGTGTGTTGTTGAGCTCAGCAGCGCCACACAATCTAACTAATAGTGTTACAGTTTCAACATTATTGAAGTGTAGATTCCATGCCACGGTAGGCAGGCAATGCTTGTAGTCAATCTAGAGCACCTCTCCACGATATGCGCGGTAAAACATTCACAAAAACAGCATTACATGTGTGAGGTTAGAGATGACCTGTTATAGTGGACATTCAGATGTTTCAACGTGCTTGCAGAGTGGACATTCGGGGGTAGTCATCCTGCCATTGCATGGCAGTCTGGAAAAACAAGTAACATTACCAGATATCAATGCATGAAATTTTCCAAAGTAAACAAATAAAATCAGTTAATTAGTAAACAGCAGTATTTTATACATATATGTAATGGTACCTCATAACACGTATACCACTCAGGGCTGCTTCTTCACAAGGCATGTCATGTAGCAGGCTCCTTGCCCATTGTACATATTTGCTTCCATGTCAGGTGGGCCAGGAGGCTGTGGCAGAAAAAGAAGTATTTCTCATTTATGTGACGCTTCCTCCGTCCCACTATAGCAAAACCAGACCCATAATTATGTGATGTTTTTCAAACGCGACTGCAGTAAACTATTAACTAGTAGGTTTTTTGCACTAATATATGGGCTAGCTAAGAAGACACATGCGAGGTGACAGTGATTTATTTGCCTTCTTTTATCGCAACGGCCTGGTTGGTGTGACCTGGTGATAGAATTTTAGAATTAGCTATTGAGTCAGCGACTCGTTCCTACGTGAAGCCATGCACGCCGCAAGTAACGCACGTTTTTCCGGTTACAGATTGAGACGTTCCACAATTTTAAAATCTAATACGGCAATGCGCTGCCACCGTGGGACGCCTACGCAGTCATTGGCAAAAAAAAAACTACATATGTTGAAATGAACCAACTAGCCCCGCAAGCAGCCATTCTTAAAAAACTGAAGTGGTTTCTACTCACCGGCCCAGGCTTGCAACGGGTGTTCACCCGATGAAAGCTTCAACGGTCGTTTCGTTCCCCGAAGTCACTCGAATTCCTTTCGCGAAAGCATTCGAACGAGTCGAAATAAACAGAATGAGAAAGATTGTGTCGGTCGGCAGAGGCTCGAAATGTTTACAGCGAAACGAAACAGTCCGAGACACCTCCGAACGTACCGCGAGCCGTTACCTGCTGTCGCAACCGTTGGCCGCCGCAAACTTTGAAATGAGGATAATGATGTCTAATGAGGTAATGTCTAAATGAGGTAACGATGTGATAAAGCGCTAGAGACTAAAGCACAGAACACCTACCAGTTCTAACACAGAACACCTACTGGTTCTAACACCTACCACCTACTAAAGCGGCAAGAAATGTTCGCGTGATTTGGTGCCTAGGCCATCTCCGGAAACTCTCAAGTTCATGTGCTCACCTGTAGGGGGCGAGAAAATACCCCGCGGCGCGTTTCTGCTTCAAACACCCAGAGTGGATCTACTAACCTCTCTTGACACTCGCGCTATTGCACTTTCTTGTAGAGGCGCCTTTGTCGGGGCCAAGTTTTATTTTAAATTGATTAAATACTACATGTTTGCGTACCGCTACACATAAAAAACAATTTGTTCTTCTAGAAAGTAGTTTTTTTCAACACGTGCTGCGTCATCAACTGTTTGTATTAGTTTTTGCTCCAGCTGACTCGATGTCAGTAGCAGCCTATCGACATCATTATCCTCATTTCAAAGCTTGCGGCGGCCAACGGTTGCGACGGCAGGTAACGGCTCGCGGTACGTTCGGATGTGTCTCGGACTGTTTCGTTTCGCTGTAAATATTTCGAGCCTTTGCCAACGATCACACTGTTTTTCGTTCTGTTCATTTTTACTCGTTCAAATGCTTTCGCGAAGGAAATTCAAGTGACGTCCGGCGAACGAAGGGACCTCTGAAGCTTTCATCGGATGAACACCCATTGCAAGCCCGGGCCGGTGGGTAGAAACCACTTCAGTCTTTTAAGGATGGTTGCTTGCGGGGCTAGTTGGTTTATTTCAACATATGTAGTTTTTTTTGCAAATGACTGCGTAGGCGTCACACGGTGGCAGCGCATTGCAGTATTAAATTTTAAAATTGTCGAACGTCTCAATCTGTAACCGGAAAAATGTGCGTTACTTGCGACGTGCATGTCTTCACGTGGGAACGAGACACTAACTCAATAGTTAATTCTGAAATTCTATCACCAGGTAACACCAACCAGGCCATTGCGATAAAAGAAGGCAAATAAATCACTGTCGCCTCGCATGTGTCTTCTTAGCTAGTCCATATATTAGTGCAAAAAACCTACTAGTTAGGTTTTTTTATATATATTAGTGCAAAAAACTTACTCAAACGCGACTGCAGTCGCGTTTGAGAAACATCACATAATTATGGGTCTGGTTTGCTATAGTGTGACAAAGGAAGCGTCACATAAATGAGAAATACTTCCTTTTCTGCCACAGCCTCCGGGCCCACCTGACATGGAAGCAAATGTGTACAATGGGCAAGGAACCTGCTACATGACATGCCTTGTGAAGAAGCAGCCCTGAGTGATATACGTATTATGAGGTACCACTACATGTATGTATAAAATACTGCTGTTTACTAATTAACTGACTTTATTTGTTTACTTTGTAAAATTTCATGCAGTGATTATGCATTGATTTCATGCATTGATATCTGGTGATGTTACTTGTTTTTCCAGACTGCCGTGCAATGACAAGATGACTACCCCCGAATGTCTACTCTGGAAGCACGTTGAAACATCTGAATGTCCACTACAACAGGTCATCTCTAACCTCACACATGTAATGCTGTATTTGTGAATGTTTTACCGCGCATATCGTGGAGAGGTGCTTTAGATTGGCTAGAAGCATTGCCTGCCTACCGTGGCATGGAATCTACACTTCAAAAATGTTGAAACTGTAACACTATTAGTTAGATTGTGTGGCGCTGCTGAGCTTAACAACACACTGTTTGATCCCAGCCACTGTAACCATATTTCGATGGGGGTGAAACGCTAAGACGCTTGTGTGCTTAAGGGTTTGTTCGATTCGCCTGCACCACATTATCTATTTTACAAAGTGCTGCACCTCGCCATTTGTTTCAGTGGTGCAGCAATGACATCTTCTAAATCTTGTCATTCATTTAAAAAAGCGCAGGAGGGGTAAAGCACCAAAACTATTTCATGACTTTCCTGTACCTTCTGCTCTGACGGCGCTGGTTTGGTGCAGCCGCTCGCACAGCTTAACAAACAACATAGCACTAGACATAGGTGCTGTACCCACCCCTATAAATGCGGCGTGTTTTGCTAAGATGTTTGTACCTCATTAAATTAAGCGAACAAAAATAAGGATTCCACCTTGTCGGCATCTTGTCATTCATTTGTGGTGCCGCACCACTGAACTCCTGCCGCACAAGTTCTGAACTTCTCGTGCACAGCTGTGAACCAGTTCGGATTGGTGCAGGTGAACTAAACTGACCCTTAAAAGATGGAAGCTTGAAAATATAAAAAATATGTTAACATAAGGGGTCAAAAGAAATGTTTCGACAAGCAGGCTTGTCTTCTGTGAGGCTGCAATGTCATTTGTTTGAACCCCTAGAAGCCAGAATCAATCTAAATTTGCCCACTACTGTACGACTCACGATCACTTCATAGTTAGCATGTGAATCGTAGGAAATTATTAATTGCACTACATAATGAACACACCTACAGTGATGGGCATTAACAGGCTTTCCGACATTTAGTTGTGCTTTGTGACAGTTTACCAACAACACCCAGAACTGTTTTGTCTTAATTAACTGTGTTTAGCTCATACAATTTTACAAAAAGATGCACCAAAGCTCATAAGACTGCACTCAATTGCTTTAGCTTTGCACGTATGTTCAATGGGCTCCTGAATTAGTAAATCATAAAGGTGATGAGCAGTTGCAGAACAGCTTCCTCAAAGACTTGAATGCTGTTATGAAGAGCAAGATTGTGTTCATTGCATGTGGTACTGTTTTTGTTTTGCAGAAAAACGTTCCGAATTTCTTTGGGCACATCTGCTTCTGTTTAAATTAAGTTGTCATAACTATAGTGTCTACCACTGCGAAGTGAAATTCTGTTCACTACGGTCATGAAAAAAAAATCTAGGATATCGCACAGGTAGTTGAAACATACATGATCTTTACTTATCTACAGCCTTACTGCAAGATAGTGCGTATTTCAAGTCCTAACCTCTAAAAGTAGGAGGGAGAAAACAACTTCATTTTCAAGCACAAGTATACTGAAAAAGTAAACACAATAACAGATGCGTAATAAATGTGACCTTTATTGATCCAGTATTCGGACAGATTCATCATGTACCACCAATTGATTTCAGGAGTGCTTGCTTGCAAGAGAGCACTCAAGTTCTATGGATATGTCTATGCAAAAAAGAGATTGTGCTCAGGGCTGAGCAGATAGTGTTATGTAAGAGTACCAACGAAGATGCACAAACAACAAAATTGTACAATGCATACCTGAAGCTTATTTTCTTAGAATTGGGCCTTTTCGATCTGTAAGCACACACCTCATAAGTGTCCCTTTAGCAAACATGTTTGCTGCATACTCAGCAGACTGGTCATTACCTGCGAAGAGAAATTGTAGCTGTGGTAACTGTGTAACTTAACAATAAATGTAGCAAGCCTGACATATTTTTAGGCCCATCCCCTAAATACATAATACCTATGATATGGGCTCACGGCTGAGTATTAAAACTAGTGCCTACCTTCTCGACACGACGCGACATTGCAGCATTGTGAAGTACTCAATGTAGCATTGCAGAGCGAGAAAGATTCAGAAATGCACGCATCCGCAATTGCTTATTTAACAAATTTTGCAAAACTACATTACTCTAACTGCGCGAGCTATCTATCGGCAATGTGCAAGTTTCCTTCCCGATTCCACATCATGCATTTGCTTCAAGATCAACACTACGGGGTAAGCGCCGCATCTGACGGCAGAATCGGACCCTTGTCCTGAAGCCACGCTATTAAACTCGAGCGCCGCAACACAATGAGAGCGACGTTCATTCAGCGATTTCGATGTTCAGTTATATGTATATGCTTGTTAGCTTTCAAAAGTCTTTACACATTGGTTGAAAGCTTTCGATATGTATGAGTGACTTGTTTTGTTCAGACCAGACCGTATACATTGATTGTACCGGCTTGGACACTCGCAATAAACGATGCAAACCTTACTTGATTGACGTTGTTTTTGCCAGTCGAGGCCAGCTAGGTCCCCTGGCGATAATTACAGACGCGAAACGCGATCGGGCAAGGAAAAAAAAACCCAGAGGAAGCGAGCAGCGCGAACCAGCCGCAAGCCCCCGCCACCTGCAACAAAAAAAATTGCGCCTGTTTATTGATGATGATAGTACTACTAGCGCCACCTCACCTCGCGGTATCAGTTCAGTACGCCGCCGCTACTAATTTGCATGTTATTTTGATACAACAGCCCAAAGGTACAGTTTCCGTTCTCTAAACTGGTAGGTGTTCTGTGACTGCTACTGACATCGAGTCAGCAGCAGCAAAAACTACTAGAAAAAGTTGATGACGCAGCACATGTTTGAAAAAAAACTACTTGTTAGAAGAACAAAATGTTTTTAATGTGTAGCGGCACGCAAACATGTAGTATTTGATTATTTCAAAATAAAACTTGGCCCCGACGAAGGCGCCTCTACAAGAAAGTGCAATAGCGCGAGTGGGGAGAGAGGTTAGTAGATTCACTCTGGGTGTTTGAAGCAGAAACGCGCCGCAGTTGATTTTTTCGCCCCCTGCAGGTGAGCACTTGAACTTGAGAGTTTCCGGGGCCTGATTTTAGTTGCACGGCCGCGGTATATCGTCCAGTTCTAACTAGTCCACTTCTCCGATTGCGTTTTGTTCGTGCTGTGACACAGTGAACGTGCTTCTTGCTGGATCCTGTAAGTGGCCACAGGGCGTGACGTTGTGACGATTGATTACAACCGGCTTGTGCGCACGCAAGAAAAAAAAACTACGACCAGACTGGTACGAACACTCGTCTAGCAGCACTGCGATGACGTTTTCTTTAAATGTTCCCATTTGGACAATCGTGATGTCAAGTGATTCTGATGGGGTGCTGGGAACTTCCTGAAAAGTGAGAGTTCTACTGGTGAAAAGTGAGAGTTCTACTGGTGGTCTCAAAGCAGCGCATTTCGGCTCAAGCGGGAACTGGTCAAGAGTGAAATGTTTCTGAAGGTGCGTTGATTACATCCTACAGCTGCTCTGTATACGTGCATACCCACATGTATTTGTACCAACTGGCATGCACTAGACACGCATTAGGCGCGCGCCTGGCGTTTCAACAAAAATCGACAAGTGAACTCGCTTCGCAGATCCGCGTCGACATACGTTGACGGAGTTGCACGAAAGCATTCGCGTGAAATTGTTTATAGTTGCACTTCATGGTGTGCTTCATCTCGGAAAGCACGAGGTAAGTTGAAGGGAGCGAAACCATTTTCTGTTGTTTACGGCAACGCAGCATTGCTGAAAAACGCAGATGTTGCATTGAACGAGCATGGCGAAACAATCTTGGTCGACTTAGCGCACACCGAAACGCTCCTCCTCTTCAGTTTATGTTCTGGCTACGATTTTGTCTTTGGTCACGGCGAGAATCCGGCTGGAGCCATATGCGCATGCGTACTCGTTTTGAACCTTTTGCATAATAATAAATAACACCACCAGCCATTTGCAAGATCACGTGCAAGTAATGCACCAATTACAGACGCGGATGGCAGAGAAAAAGAGGAGTAATCAAGAGAGTGAGGAGGACGGCTCGAGAACAATGAGTGACGCTACCTTGGAAACTTGCTTCATCTAGGGACCTTACGAGCAGGACAGAAACACAGGACAGACGGCAGAGAGGGAAACAGGTGAAGCAAACAGGGGCGCCATCACAAACAGGAAGCCAGCGATTGGAGCGTATAAGGGTCCTGGTGGTGGGGAACTCGAACGTGGCCAGGGTTAGGGATGGCATCTTCAAGACAGTGAAGGGAGATGGGAGAGTCAGGGTGGAGGCACAGTCAGGGAAGAGCATGGTGGATGCACTGGCCAAAGCTCAGGAGGTTGTAGAGAACAGCATGGAGGGCAAAAATCTCGTCATTATTCATGCTGGGCTCAATGATGTGTTGAAGGGCAAGGATCAGAACCATCAGAGACAGTTTGAGGATGGGATGCGTAAGCTCCAAGAAGCCTCTGGGAGTGTGCATGTGACCATATGCACAGTCCCAGAGGTCTGGGGGCAGTCTCGTGGGATTGAAAGGAGGGTAGTGGAGGCCAATTGTGTGATCAAGGATATGAGCCGGCAACTCGGATACATCGTAATACAAGTTAACGAAGGCGTGTATGAGCCCGGCGCTCACCCCTTTGCAAAGGATGGCATTCACTACTGTGGTGCGACGGGCAGGAGGGTCGGTAATAGAATTGGTCGTCAAGCCACAGCTTTTTTAGGGGGACCCAGAGCCCTGAGGCCAACAATGTAGCAAAAGACTGTTCTAAAGGGGCACAAATATGCAAGCCACACGGAGTCCGTGGGAGAAGAAATCGACGTAAGCACAAGGGCCGAGCTAAGTCAGACGTAGGCTATATTAACATGCAGGGTGGCAGGAATAGGTTAAAGTGGGAAGAGATAGAAAAGCAGTTGAGGCAGGAGAAGCTGATGGTATATCGGATTGTGGAGGCACATCTTCGGGACATGGAGCAACCACCTTGCAATCCGGACAGCGCATGGGAATATTGCAATAGAACAGAAGAAAGCAAAAAGGGGAGTGGAATTGGTGCATTCATACATAGGAGCATGGGTTGGCAAAGAGCCAAGCAGGAATGCATGGAACATTTATGGTTAAGAGGGAAAGTAGCTGGGCAGATGACGCTCCTTGGTTTTGTGTACTTGTGGACTGGAGCAAACCAGGCAATGGTGGAGTGTATATCAAAGGACATTGAGGAATTAGGTGGAGAGTGCGAGATAATTATACTAGGAAATATGAATGCACACCCAGACAACACTCGATGTCCTGAGGTCGTCCTCATATGATACAATCGTCCTCGCACAGTTCTCATTGACCTTAGTACTCACTGAGGACGACACAAGCTGGTTTGCCCCGGAAACGTCTTTTCGAGTGCTTTCTGAGGACAACAATTGGTCCGGAAAAAATCCTGTTAAGGATCTTTTGGGGACGACAAAGGCATTGCACTGAGCACTTAGATATAATTCCTGAAGACTTTTGCGCACCAAGCAGATGCATTTCATACGTGGAAACTTTTTCCACACGTTTGTTTCTTACAGTCATAAAGTGATTGTATATTTTATTCTGGTTTTTTTTTGCAGAACATTTTCAAATTATGCGTTGCGCTCATTGAGACACACGTAATCAATTGACTTAGGTATCGAACCTGGTATTGTGAAATGCCCATTTGAAACAGTGTGTTCTTAAATGTCACAGCCCTAAATTAGTCATTATACGTCACTGTAGCGCGTAGTAACAAACCAGCAGCTGGCAACCATTGACTACGCGGCACCGTTTTAGATAATCGAGTAGCCAAGCCACTCCAAGCCAACTGACTGTCAAAATGACAGCGGTGGTACAGTGGCTAGAATAGGGAAATGTGATGAGCGGAAAGCAGCGCCTACGGAGCGCACTGAAGCCTCTGAGGAGGAGCCACGTGGGGGCGCGCGCAGTCGTTTATATTTTTTACTATCGGCTAGGGTGCCAAAGTGTGCCCGCCCGTTACAAAGGGAATGGCATCATCATCATCATCATCATCATCATCATCATCATCATCAGCGTTGTTTGCACGTTGCCGACAAGTTGGTCGGGCGCGTTCGTCCTCATTTTTTTTTTATTCCGTGGCACTCTCACACCAGTGCTTCTGTATGCACTCTCATGGCGCGAAAATAAAGTCATTGCTTCGTCTCGGGGTGCACTACAGGCTACAAGTCAGGTTGTTTGGCGTTAGTAAGAACAAAGCTCTGCGCAGTGGCGGAGAGCGATCCCGCGCGCTGCGGTCGTGACCCGGTGGTGCAGTGGTAGCGCGTCTGACTCCAGATCCCGCGCGCTGACAAACCGCTTCAAGAAAACTTGGCTGTGTGCACGCTGCACTTCGACGAGAGGTATGTACATCTCCCGGCACTTCGAGCTCACTGTGAACGGTGAAATGGTCCGCATAGAAAAGGGTAGACCCATAGGCGTGCTTGTCGTTCAGGAAGGGGGGGAAAGGTTCGTTGCAGTGCGCCCCCTCCCTATTAATTCAGTGTATGACGCAGATCTTGCGCCCCCCCCCCCCCCTTTAGATGAATTTGATGCCCTGCTGCCTAATCAATGTATAGAGCAGATTTAGCGTCCCCCTCACAGGTGACTGGGGGGGGGGGGGCGCTCACCCCCTTTGCCCCCCTTGTGCGGATGCCTATTGGTAGGCTTTTCGGTGAAGCTCTTCGTATTTGTAGACGCCCTTGAAATCCCTTTTTCAAAGTGGTTTTGCTACGAGCTTCACAGTGACAGCTTGAAAGAGCCTGTTTTCTGATTAAAAAACAAAACAAAGATATCACACTGGGCTGCGCACAACATGGTTCGAGCCTCACCAATCATGTGAACACGTTTTTTTCTGCTCACCCATTTGCGTCTTTACACAAAGGCACTCCACAAGGAGCGAACATCTTCCCGTGAAAAGAAGTACCTGAAGCCCAGGCGCGTCATCTGCTCTCAGTCCAAAGGAAACAGTGTTCTGTGGGGTGCTTGTGAAATGTAAAACTTTTTTTCTTGGGGATAAAAAAAAGACGCGCGACCAATTATCAAGTAGGCATTGTTGTAAACAGATAGTGAGTCACTACTCGGAAATGACGTATGAGCAGTGTGTAAAAAATAAAAGGTTTTCATTAAGATATTACTCGGGATTCTCGACCCTGAAATGATGGTTCGCCGTAGAAGGTGTTGCAAACAGTGGCTCACAACCTAGTCCATCGTTCCACTCTTCTACCATTTCACATCAATAAAATGTCGGCAGAGACTGCTGCGCCGCGCGGCGCACAAGCCACCCCCACACAAAAACGGCTCCTGCGCCGCACGGAATTGACGTCACAAAAATCGTCACGACATACGTCGTTTTTGATTTAGCGCGTTGTTTGAATTTACCGAATCGGAACGTGACTCAGCTGCTCAGCAGACGCTCACTTGCTGCTGCTGCTGCTGGGGTACGGCTGGTTGCTGCTTCTGCGAGCTGTCTACAGGCCTTGTTCTGCTACATATTTGCAAGCCTCGAACATCATTTTCATCTAAGCTCAACCGCTCATTTTCACTGCTATTTTATATTTACTAACGTTGTTTATATCCATCCCAATACGTATTTTTGTGATTTTTCGCGTATAGGCTGATTTAGCAGTACCTGTACGCGGCCCTTTCTTTGGTCATCCGTGTTAACGTGCTTCGTATCTGTGTCGTAGTGAATTTGCGTAATTGACAGCCGTGTTTTAGATTAAATAACCACTTTCTTGTATCTTTTTTTATGGTGTAAATATGAATTGAAAGTGTGCGCAATATGACGCGTGTGTTAGTAGCTGGCGATTCGATGGTGAAATAGGTGGACCAGTATTTCCCACCGCGCTGTGGCTTGTCTGTTAGCGTTGCCGCACACAGAGGAATAAGGAACGAGCACTTGCTCTCAATGATTGCTGACAAGCTGGCCAGTTTTGATGTTGTACATGTTGGCACGAACAACACTGTTGACAGTGTCAACATGTGCATGGACAAATATCGCCAGCTCGCTCAGGGAATCATCGAAAGCAATCCCACGTTGCATGTAGCTTTTTTTGCCATTCTTCCTCGGGGGCAGAATTGGTACCGTGAAGGGGAACAGTTGTCTGATGTTTGTAATTTGAATGACCACTACAGGAATGTGAATGCCGCACTCGCACAGCTTTGCCTGGAGAGGGGCTTCGCTATTCTGGATAGTCTTGTGGACAGCTGGCCTGGATTCCTGAGCAGGGATGGTGTCCACCCCAGCCGGCTTGGCAACAAGGTGCTGGCAGACTTCCTGCACCGGGAGGCCTGTGCCTTGTCCACCCATCTAGAGAGGAGACGCATCCAACAGTCCTACAAGGAGTCCAAGGCATCTGCATAGAGTGGGTGGGCTCGGCAGGAGCACTTTGCCATCAACTTGGAAGTCGATTTTCCTGCACTTGGTATGCATGCAGTTCAATATTCTCCAGCAGTAGGTGGACCTTCCGCTGCACCAGCTCCTGTCTGGAAAACCAGCGGTGCTCTCATGCAGAGACACGACACGGACCAACTGGCCAGTACCATTCATGATATTGGCTTTACGCTCGTTGGCGGTGTCCGCGTTCGCTGCAAGGGAAGCAAGGCTTGGTGGACCTGGGACAGCCTGCCTTCCCCCATTTTCCATGGCACAAGTGTACCATGCAAGGGGAACACTGGGGAGAGGCCTGTTCAGCCAATGATCCCTAGTCGAGGTGCAATCACCACTTGTGGCAGGAAAATAAGGAGAGCCTCACAGGAGCATGAGAG
This sequence comes from Rhipicephalus microplus, assembly GCF_043290135.1. Taxonomy (NCBI): domain Eukaryota; kingdom Metazoa; phylum Arthropoda; class Arachnida; order Ixodida; family Ixodidae; genus Rhipicephalus; species Rhipicephalus microplus. The sequence continues at coordinate 134,177 of NC_134704.1, read as the reverse complement.
TGCTCTTGTGCGCTCTTCTGTGGTGGAAGAGGAGGCCAGTGCTGGAAAAGCAGCTGTGCCACAGGCTGTCGGCCAGTGCGGTGACAGTGAGTGGAAACTGAAGCAGTCAAAGAAGAGCCGGCGGAAGGCTGCCGCACTGCACAAGCAAGAACATAGCTCTAAACTGTGTGCAGACAGTGAAGGCAAAGTTCTTGCTGTCCATCAGGCAAAGTCCATCAGGCAAAGTCCATCAGGTCCACTTCACCTATGACAGCCTGTGAGCCAGAAACTGATTCAGTCTGCTTCTTCCGCTGTCTGTGGTAGAAAGCCTGAAGGATGAGCCAGTGTCTCGCACAACGTAATTCGTGATAGTTTTAAAAATGTGCAGCGTGTTCCTAGCAAGCAGTTGAAAGACTGCTCAGTTAGTTCCGCAACTCACTGTGAATCTGTCACGAACCACGCTGTGAATGAGGTTTATGTCTGCAAAAGCCATCTACCAGCACTGACTCGGGATTGCATGCGAATTGAGCGCGATCCTCGCACAGAGGCTGGTGACCCTATGGAAGTTGGGTGCACTGCAGCTGTGCAGTACAAGTATTGTGAGGCTGCTTTGACATCCAGAAGCAGGCCTGCCAGCCCTGGTGCCCAGGCCTTTTGTGTAAACACTGGTGCCAACCCAACTGTCCTCAATAACCCAGTAAATACACTATATGGTGGGGGTAGCAAAGTTTATTTAAATGCAACATTTGATAACTTTCCTTCTTTTAAGAAAAGCTTTGATGAGTGGTGCAGGAAGGGCAGGCATGTAGTCATGATAAATAAGAGTAATAAAAGTCCATTCACATCAGAAGATAAGGACTTAGAGTATATTAGGATTAAATATAGCTGCATTCACGGTCGCACAATAAAGCCCAGGGGGATAGAAAAGCGACCAAAGCAAGCTTACAGTGGTACTGGCTGTGAAATGACAGTATCGGTAAGCCTATGTAAATCGCCTACTCTGCACTACAAGATACCTAAACTACAAGCTAAGCATAATCATCCCACAGAATATTATGATTAGTATCCTCAGAAGAAGCTCCTGAATTATGGAGGAAAAGAAGAATTCTTTGACTTTGCTAAATGTAATATTGGTGCAAAGAAAACTGGTAAGAAGTTAACTACAAAGGACATTAATAATTACAAGCAACGATTTTCTATTCCTATCCGCAATGAGCAGGCTCATGGGGAAATGGTTTTAGATAAGGTAGAGACCTTGCTAAAAATAATCCAAACTGGGTTATTCACTATGAAATGAATCAAAATAATAACCTCCAATTCATACTTTTTCAAACAACGCACATGCGTGAGATTTTGGAAAAGTATCCAGAGATTCTATTTATTGATGGAACGTAAAAAGTGAATATTGAGGGTTATATTCTTTACTCTATATTAGTTTAAGATGGTCGTGGTCGTGGGAGACCTGTGTGTTATGCCTTCTTACGAAATGAGACGACTGAAATTATTGAGCCCATGTTCACAAAGTTTGTAGATTTCAACCCATTTGTTGTGTCTGCTTGCAAAGTAGTGATGATTGATAAAGATCTCAATGAACTGTGCATTTTAACCAGTATTTTTCCTAATTCTAACATACTTTTGTGTACGTGGCATGTGTTGCATTGTTTCTAGCAAAAGGTTAATGAAAAAGCTAGACAGCAACGTGATCAGTTGCTTCCTCTCTTAAAAAGCTTAGTTTATTCACCCACTGAGCAAGACTACTTCGATAAGCTTGCTGACCTCCAAGCTATGACTTGCACAGATTTCATTTCTTACTATATGCATAACTGGCTCTTGTGTAAGGAAATGTGGGTACATGCATATCGGCAAGCCCTTCCTACATTTGGTAATAATACTAATAATCGCATTGAGTGCCACAATCAAAACATTAAAAATTATATCTCTTCAAGCATGTATTTGGTTCAAGCAATAGAAGCATTGGTAGGTTACATTGATAATGATTCTTTATCTCTACAGTTCTCTAAGCTTAAAGAAATGAATCTGAATCTAAACATAAATGATTTCAATGACCCATTTCAGCTAGAATCGTCCCGTAATTGCACTTCTGAGGCTACAAGTAAAGTACTAGAGCAGTATGAGAAGTTTAAAAATGTAAGTTATTAAGTCACTTCCACTCCTAATTCTTATGTTGTAGTTTCACCAAGATCACAGTACAGTGTTTCATTGTGCTTGACTTCTTGCACATGTGCTTTTTATAACCAGTACACTCTGCCTTGCGCACATATTTTAGCAGTGCGTGACTTTACTAAGCAAGATCTTTTCGACAAGGCTTGCATACCAGACAGGTGGTGCAAGGATCATTTCCTGAGTGACAGCTGCACAACCACTAGTGCCACACCAGTGGTAACAAGCAGCATTCAGTCACCACCCTGTGTGAAGCTTGGCACTGCACAAGAGAAGTATACTTATGCTTATAGGAGCCTTTGCGAAATGTCAAAAACCGTGGCTAACGTATTGTCTAATTGTGGTGAGAAGGAGTTAATGGAAATCTTTCATCCTGCGAGGCTTTCTTCTGAAATTTAACCACATTTCCTCGTAACCAAACTCCAGCAGCCATAAAGGCTGCACCAGCTTAGTTAGCACAAACTACTGCCACAAGTTATCTTGGGCATTCTAACAGTACAAAACTTGTGGTACTTTTGGTTAAAACAAGAAGGGGACGGTCAAAAAAAGTGAGAGCTGTCAAGCGTAAATTTTTCCCAAATCAAGTAAAAAGGTAGGCCTTGCGACAATTAAAGTAGACATGCTAAATGTCTACAAACGGTATTCTCTTTCAGATGCAGATTTAAATGTTCTGGTACAGGGCACCTCCATATCAGATAGCGTAATCAATGTCGCACAGTATTTAATTCAGAAAAAATATCCTACTTGTGTCGGCTTCAAGATGTCTTACTGGGTCGATGTTTACAATTCACTTTAATCAAAGGCCCTTTCGTTCAAATCTTGCATGTTCAGAACCCCAATCATTGGCTTACAGTAACAAATGTTGGTGCGGACAAAAACACAGTCTTCATATATGATTCAATTGATCGAGATACCCCTCCTGACGCTGTTAGTCAAATCTGTCATATTCTAAAATTACATTCGCCAACATTAACCATTCAAACAATGAAGGCACAGAACCAGTGCAATACACTTGACTGTGGCTTGTTTGCAATTGCTAACGTGTATTATATAGCGTCAGGCAGAAAACCAGAAACTTTGAACCTTAACCAAGTTATGCTATGCAAACATTTTCTACAATGCATACAGAATGGTATGATCGAAGACTTTCCCCTCATAAACTTCATGGCTGCTCGCATACAGCCAAGAGATAGTATTTACAAGTTATATTGCGTCTGCTGGCAACCACAATATAGTGGGGTAGTATTGGACATTACTTGTGCAGGTTGTTAAAGAGGATTTCACGGAGCTTGTCTCGGCTCTTTAGCAGCTAACTTGGACAAAAAAGTATTCGTGTGTTCTAAATCATGTTTGCTGGTTGCCAAAGAAAAGATACATTCTCCTAATTAATAATAGCATTCCATTTCGATGTAGAGACATGGCAAAATTTCTTACCATTCTTCATGTCTCCTCCTCTAATTTTTGCTTTTCTTTAAAGGGCCACTCACCGGGTTTGACAATTTTAAGCTGACAAGTGCAATGCGTACATCGGGAGTTTATGGTCACGTCCCATTTTGACCCATTTCCGCGGCGCATAGAGTTTATGCAACTCTATGCGCCGCGGAAATGGGTCAAATTTCAAAACGAACGCTTCTCCCCCTTTCTTTACGGGGCGCACCCCCAGAAAAGGAGGATATGATGTGCACGTATGAATCGCTCTACATACACAGCAGTGCAGTGACGTTGGTCCTCTATGTAGACGACTGTGCTCTGACGCTGCCAACAGTGGCACGTGACATGGCGGAAATTATTTAACGTGACATGCGTAGTTAATGTAATTTGTTGCTTGAAGAGATTACTAAAACTTGGGATACATATTGAGATGCAATAGAAGAATGTGTTTGTCTTTTTCATTTTTTCCTCGTGAATTACAACGAGATGCCGAGCTAATGTGCCGGCGTTTCGCATGCGTTCGTGTCTCCGCGGTTACTGCATCAAGCAGACGCCTGTCCTGGAAAAGAAATTAATGGTCCTGCGCATTCGAGCACTCATTATGCTCATCTTTTCAACCGTATCAAAGCCAGCGTTTCCAAACAATCTCACAAAAACAGGCAGTAGACACAAAACAATGCTGGTCAAGAAAACAACACGGCTTGCGCGCTCGAGGGTTGGGCTTGTTTGAGCACGTCATGTGCACATGACCTCTTGGTTGGATGCTGGAGAGGGATGAAAGAGATTTGGCTTGTGAAGGCTACACGGGGGAGTGGCAAGGGTTTTGAGCTTGCCTCCTTTCATCCTTGTTTTCTGCTGTTAAAAAAAGAAGAAACTGTTTTCTCAGCTCGTAATGAACAGATTGAAAAATTTTTTGTGGTATAATGCTCTCCATCGGATACACAACTTCCACAGTCTAACTAAGATTTGTTATGGGACCTGGTGAGTGACCCTTCAGGACTGACTTCAGGGATCGAAAGTATAAAGTTAGGCATGTTGGTAATGCATAACTGGTCACATAGCACAAAAATTTGACCCAGGACAAGAGAAGGAACAAACATGAGTGCTCACTTCCAAGAAGATTTATCTTAACGAGCAAACACATATATACTCCTGAAATGTGAAAATCGGGCAAATCATTCAAGTCGCCCACAACTGCCATGCGTAAATATATTACATTTTCAAAAAAGACAATTTGTTTTGACAAAGCCCAAGACAGAGTGCTGACGCAGTTCAGCTCTAGTCTACAAATCCTCTTTGTCTCGATAATTTCTCTTGTCAATTTATTTGTTGTTTTTTCTTCCAGCAATAATGGTGTCGTGCAAAATCATTTTGCAGCCACACGTGCTGCAATGAACACGCTTGTGACCTCAAGAATGGTCGCAATCGTTTCTTGGCCTTGCACTGCAGCAGGTGTGGCTCCAAACCACTCTTGTGTGACACCATTATCATTGAAAAAAAACTACAAGAGAAGTTGTCATGGCGAAAAAGATTTGTAGACTAGAGCTGAACTTCATCAGCACTTTCTCTCACTCTCTCTCTAAGGATTTGTCAAAACGAATTGTCTTTCCTGAGTATGTACGGTTTTCGTGCATGGCAGTTGTGGGCTTTTTGAATGATTCGTCTGTTTTTTGCATTTCAAAAGTATATATGTTTGCTCTTCAAGATAAATCTTGTTGGAGGTGAGCACTCGTCTTTGTTTCTTCTCTTGTTCTGGGTCAAATTTTCACGTTATGTGATGAGCTAACTTTCTGCATGCACCACCTTATTTTTCTCCCTTGTAAGCTAGTGATGGAGCGTTAACTAGAGTACATAAAAACATTGCAAAATGTATGTTACCCCGACGAACCAAATTCCTTTGTTGAGGCAATCCTTTCTGTGACATTCCTTCTTTATTGACTTCTCATCACGTCAAACCTCAAACCTGTCTCTTCCATAAAAGTTCTAGGACTAGTTGTTGCTTTGTTTTGTTTTTTTGCCAAAAGTAGAAAAACTTCCCTTCGTTGAGCAAATTTTTCTGAACTAAAATATATTCATATCTAATGCACGGAATGAAAAATAAAAAAACAAGAAAATTTATAGGCTGATCACTAAATGTCAACTGAATAAAGATTTCGGAAAAAATACCATGAATGGCACACAACAAACACTCATGCATGCAGCCTTTTACCATGTGCAGCTGTAAACTGCAAAAAAAGTATCACATATTGTATATGATTTGCTTTTTTTTCTTTTCAGCAACAGTAACTTGCCCTTTAAGAGAAAAATATGAATATCAAATTTTCAAAAATAGTCATTTTTGAAAACCTGTCAATATATCAAAATGGTTTAGTTGATTCATGATTATGCTAGCAGTTCTTGCACGCCTGTGGCACTGGGATTGTTAATGTAGGCAGGCTGAGTTTTTAATGTTCTAAAGCCTCACCATTTTGGTGTTATATTACATTCAAATATTTTATGAATTCAATTATGAAATTTGCTCACAATGAGTTTGCTACAAACTAAGCAACCAAAGTCTGTGTATATATTGCCCACATTAACGTCACACTGCCACAAGTCTCTAGGCGGAGCCTGACCGCTACAGAGCGCGTTCTCGGGTGGCGGATAGAGAAAAGTCTTGCGATGAAGTGATGCTAAGCAGCTTCTATTAATAAATAAGACTGGCACTTGTGCCCGCGGACCAACAGGCAGAAAATACTTATGACAACAGGAGTCTTTTTACTGTTGTGGTGGGCAAGTTGAAAGTTTCAGGTGCCATTTTTTAAACTCTTTGATTTATCTGTTGTTTTTTCGTCTGTTTTCTTCATCTTGTACAGGTCCAGTACATTGTGGACTCACCCTGTTGTCAAGTCATCAGGAAGTTGGATGATGCTGTCTTCTTCCAGCTAAATTATGCAACTACTAAGAAGGGGATCAGAATTCTATTTTGTAGCAGTTATTTTAGAAATAAATGTTAGTAAAATTTTTCTTGGTTGTAGTAGTGTCATTGTGTATTCACGGACCATAACATTACATAAGACAGGAATTCAAGTGCACAGCAAAAAAAGTGCTGCTATGAGCACCTGTTATCAATATAAGCTGGTCATTCTTAATTTTGGTCTTTTATTTATCGCACATCAAGTAGCCGCGATTGCTTGGTTTACAGGCTGAGAGAAAACTTAGCTCCCTTTCTTGCACGCCAAAGGTTGCTGGCAGTGAAACAGCGTTGTCAGCATTTTGACAGATACTTTGAAAATGAACGTGAAAACGACGGAGGCACAAGACAAAGGCGAAGTACTGAGTCTTTCTCATCTCGTGTCTCCGTCGTGTTTGTGGCCGTTTTCCAAGAATGCATAGTTTCCAACTCGACCTTACTGATATATTGTGAAAACTTTATGAAAACATGAATCCCCGAAGTTAAATATAAAACTTTCACATAGAATGCATCACTTCTAGCGTCAACAGTTGAGCTATTGCAAAACTTTGATAAGTCGCAATACACATAAAAGCAAGTGTGGTCAAGCTTCCCTGCCTTGTGAAAGCACTGCGGTTAAGTCAGCGTGAGCAGAAGAGCATTACATGATACGAAATGAACGCATGCACAGGCCACTTGTGCATCAAACAAATATAAGCATTTGCGACTGCTCAGGCCAAATATGCATCTTGGCACGTCCGTTTCAGGCAAACAAAAGGACAAATACTAAAATATAATCAAGCTTCACTGCATCGAAAAAGCACTGCGGTAAAGCCAGCGTGGGCAGAAGAGCATTACATGATACGAAATGAACGCATGCACAGGCCACTTGTGCATCAAACAAATATAAGCATTTGCGACTGCTCAGGCCAAATATGCATCTTGACACGTCCGTTTCAGGCAAACAAAACGACAAATACTAAAATATGATCAAGCTTCACTGCATTGCAAAAGCACTGCGGTAAAGCCAGCGTGAGCAGAAGAGCATTACATGATACGAACATGATACGAAATGAACGCATGCACAGGCCACTTGTGTATCGAACAAATATAAGCATTTGCTACTGCTCAGGCCAAATATGCATCTTGGCACATCCTTTTCAAACAGACAAAAAGACAATTACCAAAAGATAAATAAGCTTCACTGCATTGCGAAAGCATTGTGGTAAAGCCTATAAGTAAATGATGTGCAGCAATCAAAGGATATATGCCTTATTCATCGTACCCACCTGTTGGTGTATTAAAGCTGCTCACATTTGGCAGGCTATTATGTGAGTGAGAGGCAATACCTGATGTGATAATAGCTGTTACATTTCTTTAATTGCTCACTTTGGGAACTATAGCTGGTTGACCGCAAGTTGAATTTGCACGAGTCCTTGAGTAACTTAGCCACGTGCCATCTTTGCACATGATGTCTTAGCTGTCACAGAGTTATGTAGATAGATTGACGTGGCGTGGCTTTGATTGCGCGCGCAGTGCTGTTTAGGTTAACTGCTGCAGATGGGGAATAAATATTTAAAATCTCGTGGTACGCGATGCATTTGGTCAGGCATGCAGGGCTTATTCCTAATGTACGGCCCCTGCTTACGAGCTGCGCAGTCTGCGATCTGCGCCGATAGAAAAACTGGTGGTGGAAGAAAAATTACTCTCTCCCACTAAAGGGAACCATGCATAAGTGTGAAGCAGCGGGCGCTAACGCTTACACAGGTGGCGCCGTTGATGCTGGCTCTCATCGCGGCGTTGCGCAGATCAACCTGGGGACGAGGCGCTAAACACGCAGTGATGGACCGGTGTTTCTTACTGTAACATGTCAATCACTGCTAATGGGTGAGAGACACAAGACTCTTATTAAATGCAGAGGCCCTCAGTACACTTTTAATAAAGTATAACGCGCACTCTGCTCATTTTCATTGTTCAACAACGCACAAGAGAAATCTATCACCAGCACTACCTTGGAGGTCAATATCCAGTGCCTAATACGGGGTGGCCATTGAACGGTTGTGCAGTGCTAGCAGTCTTTTTCTTTATCAAGGAACTCGCTATCAGATGCTGCTTGCGTCGGTGGTGCGAGTCGAGAGAGGGGGGAGTGTAGGAGAGAAGAGAGACGGGGAGGGGACGCGCATGCGCAGCAAGGGTGGTCACGCCGCACACAGCATTGAACTCGACCATAACATGCTTGGCATCTAAAATGGCCCCAGCGTACGAGAGAAAATTGCTGGATCTGCAGTCGAAGATTTTCCGCCAAAGAAATGTAGACTGCAGACTCTAGATCACATTACCGGCTGCCATTCGGTTCAGCACATTAAATATATTAGTTAATTTACATGGGGCATACTACGAACTATAGCTACATGTACTTTATAAATGTGCCCGCAAAATCACCTGTAAATTTACACGGTGAACACTAATCCAGAGTTCCCGCCTGTTTCTGAGGCATTGTTACAGCAGAACATTGAAAAACATTGCTGCAGGTGCATACATATATATATATAGTTGTTATATATATATATTCACGCAGCAATTCATACACGCCATTCTAACAACCTGACACATACACATGGCCCCACTCATGGGTTGGCTGCTGTGAGGGGTATGCACAGTAGCTTTCGTTGACACTCGCAGTGCATCATGTTACTGTAACATAAACAACAGCGTCATAAGGCTAGACTATATTTTAGTTTTATGACATTCTTTGGCTCTCAAGGAGCAGGATGCTCTTCTTGAAAAGAAATAGTAACCACTATTACAATGTGCATACTTTCAACTTGTGCAGGTTGGGCTTGTCCTGTGAACACACTGTGATATAGACGAGAGTACACCTATCTCGCACCCAGGCGCCTTCGGTGGTATACCCTCACTCCCAGAGACACCATAACTTGTTTGCAACTGCCAAGGCGTGCCTCGCTAGCACGGAATCCAGTAGTTCTGGGAGTTTAAAATGCAAAAAGTGCCTGTTCACGCTGTGCCCGCTTATATAACGTCATCTGGTTACCACTGCGCGTCATCTGGTTTATCAATGCGATAACAACCAGCGCAAGAGGAAAATATTGCCGAGCACTGCCTGTGAAGTTCACAGGGCATCGCCGAAATCATGCCGGTACGGTGTTTTGCGATTGCACAGATTTCCATCCACAATGAAAAAATGCTGAGCTCCGCCGCCTTAGGATATCATTGCAATCAGCGGGCAAAACTAAGAGCCTAGTGAAGTGTAGAAGTATACTTATTGCGCTTATTCAAGGGCGACTCCAGCGGTTTCACTTTACAGCAACAATTTGCATGCAGTATGCCTGTAGTATGAGGCACAAATCTATCGGCGCACTTTTTCGCAGGCCGCATGTCAATAATATTATATACGTATTATGACTCGCGCATGGATGCACGCACCGCACATGTTTAGTACAACTGCAACGGCCTACAATTGCGATGCGTGAATGGCGCGGAAAGCGTGACTTTCGACTCGGTCGAACTGCGACATGCCTTGACTTTCACTAGGCGAATCAGTCAGTCAGTCAGTCAGTCAGTCAGTCAGTCAGTCAGTCAGTCAGTCAAGGAACTTTAATTGGTCCTGAGAAGACAAGAATGCCCCCGTCAGAGAATACTGTCTGGGGGCCCCACCCACGATGGCACCGGAAGGTTCGGGCTCTTGGTTGCTTCGCGGGCTCTCTGGGCAGCCCTTAGCTGCTGGTCCTTTGCAGAGCTGGTGATGAGCAGGAGTCAGTCTCTACACGTGCTTTTGACGAGCGTCACCATAGCATTTTAAAATCTTGTTCTGATTGGCGCTTTTGCAGCGCGTGTGTGTTCAGAGTGCCTGGCAGGACTGGCAATTGATACACATGCGGTGCGTGAGTTGGAGCCAGATTCTAGCGCTACGTTGATGCCGGCTTACAGCACAAATTCTGCCTTGTCACAACCAAGGCACGCCGCAGTTCGACTGAGTCAAAAGCAACACTTTTTGCTGTTCCGTTTCTTTCAATCACAATATGTACCTGATGAAGCTGCTTCCGTAGTCTGCAATGCACGTGTTGCAGACACTCTGGACTGTCGAGAAAGGTCTCCTGGACGTTTTACACAAAATCAGCATAAAATTTCAGCACAGGAAAAGCGCGAAACATGCTTACAGCCGGACTCTAGTAGTGAAGGTTTCAGCTCGCTGTGTTCTGGTGTATCGAATAGCTGAACTTCGCCCTTATCGAAAGAGCTATAACAATAACATTGCACAGACTTCCAGCTCATGCAGGCTGCATCTGCGGTTGCTGCACAACACCCGCACAAGTGTGGCCAGTGTGGCTTCTAAATGAAGGTGGTGCAGTGATGCAGCAGCCATAGGCTCCATATCAAGCTCTCTCCTAATGAGGTGGTGAAGTTAAGTGACCAGTAAAAGTATTGGAGGACTATGGGGATAACTTGAGCCATTTTCACAACTGATTAGGAAACTTGCATCCATGGTAGAATTTCGTTGTGAGCCGCGTCACCTTTCGATGACCTTAAAGTTGAAATATTTGGTTTGGCTAGTGGCCGAAACCTAGGGGGGTATCTGCCCACATCCCTGAATAACTTGCCGGACGTTTCTTTTCCTTGTTTGTATAAGGTTGCGCCTGTCTCCCTGTCCTGGAGTTCCAGGTGAAGTACATTGACTGAGTTTGTGTCTGGGCATTGCATAAAAGGTGCTCATGAATAACCTAGCAGGTAACGGCCAAAAGACAAGCACTCACGGATGATGCGTATTGTCAGATTTATGCATGTGAATGTCTCGAAATATTTAATGGAAGGTTTTTGTTATGTGTATATGTTAAATATGCTTCTATGTTGAAAAGCACCTACTAGCAGTTGGTGCTTTATGACATATGTGCTTTTACAACAAAAATACATATATGCCATATTGTTTTGTCTAATACTTTAATTTGGAATCCTTCCTTCAGAATGGCAATGGAACTGACTTGAGGCACCATGCTTACTAAAGTCAGGCAGTAAGAGTGCTTACTCAAGTCAGGCAGCAAGAGTGGGTAAGTGTTATGTTTAACCTTTATGTAGTCGTTTTCATTTTCGGTAAAAAAATTGTCCTATTTTCATAACTTCGCAATCAGGGGTTATTTCTTCAAGACAACGGTTGATCAGTAGGAGATGTACTTGATGCAGTAGCAACAACACTCTGAAAACAGTCTTCAAAATTTTGTAATTTTGTTCTGATGATAGTCATGCAATGTCTTCTTTTCGAATGTCTTTTTGCAGTCCCCTGAAAGCAATACTGGTAAGGTTGGCCTATATTGAGCATTTTTACTGTAGTAATAACCCAAAACTATGTGACATTATCCATGTTGTAAATAATCTTACAAGGAAACGTACAATGTTGACACGCGGCGACAATGGTTGGCAGGCTGGCACCAGTCTATCCACTTCGTAGTCTTTTCTTCCAGGCAGAGATTCTCTACCGCATTACGCCCAATCCCACTACTGCCTTGTGGCACTACCCCGCGGCATTAAAGCGCGGACCCGGTGCTTGTCACGAAAGCCGACTGTTGGGTGACGCTTAAGGCCTCAGTCTTACAGCGTGCACAACACTAGACGTGGTGGCATTGAGTGCGTTTCATCGACGACTTGCTGTATCTCGTAGATGAGGTTAGTGACCTTGCGTAGGACTTAGTATGGTCCGTAATAGTGAAATAAGAGCTTTTTTGAGAGGCCGATGTGACGGCATGGGGTGCACAAGAGTACTAGAGAACCGGGTGCATATGAAACTTCACGGTGGTGACGATCGTACCTATCTTTATGAGGGGCTTGAAAAAGTATGAGTCGTTCTCGGGCAATCTGCCGTGCTGCGTCGGCTAGTTGTGTAGCATTGTGGGCGTATGTGACAGGGGAGCTTAAAGCAGCAGGAAGGGGTGTATCAAGAGGCGGAGAGGGTTCACGTTCATTAATAAGGTAGAACGGGGAATAGCCTGCAATGTCATGTCTGGAGGAGTTGTAAGCGAAGGTGATGTAGGGTAACGTTGCGTCCCAGTCGCGGTGTCTTCATACATCGACATGTTGTTGATAGTGCGATTCAGGCGCTCTGTAAGTCCATTAGTTAGTGCATGGTATGCCGTTGTGAACTTGTGGTTTGTGGAACAGGAACGTACAATATCCTGGACAACGCGAGATAAAAAAGTATCAGCCTTGGTCAGTAACGAGCTCTCGAGGAGCACCGTGATGCAAAATGTCATGTGGTAGAAAATCGGCGACATCAGTAGCACAGCTGGTGGGGAGAGCGCGGATGATCGCGTAACATGTCGCAGCCTGCTATAGCCCAAATGGCTTGCCGAACAACTCGATAAGCTTCAATTCGCAAATGTCCCATCTGGTCAACTTCAACTCATGCGTCTCATACCAGGTGAGTGCCATATCCCGCAAATGAAATACGTTGGCCATCATCAACGCGGGGTCCGACCTATAGTATTCGCTCACACGCTCGTACAATGCGACCCAATCTTCGACATTCACCTTGTCCTTGCCTGTGCCTGACAATGTTCCGGGGGCTCGTGGAGGCATGAGAATCGAAGGAGGTAGCTGCTGCTGCTGTTCTTGTGGGTTGGCCTGTTCAGCCATCGCAGAAAAATAAAGGTGGCGACCATTCCGAAGTTACGTGTTGGTTTGCCGGGATAGCCAGGTAGGCGTACCCAACACCTCCAGCATTAATATTACAAGGAAACGTATATTTGCACATATTTACGATGTCTACACGCAACTACAATGGCTGGCACACTGGCGGGCTGGGACCAGTTGTTGTTGTTGTTGTTGCCCCTTCGCACTGGCACATACCCACTATGGGGGATTGGCCATGAAATCTAGAAGTATCCTATATGAGATATATTAAAAGGTTTATCCTTAATGAAAAAACTAATGATGTAATAGAAAATAATAATTAACTAAAAAGGAATATTAAACTAAACAAATAATTGAAGATTGAATCAAGAAGAGAAAAGATGAGGTAATACTACAGTGGAAGACAGAAATTTTGAGTAGACCAGACAATCGAGCTTATCTCGCCCGGTCACAATCAAATGAATATGCAAATTTCATTCAAAATTAGACAAGTGTCTTCAGAAATATATTTAAGCAGGCATTATTATGACATGCGCTTTGATTCTCGAATGAAATTGCATACAGCATCGAATACGCTCCTGTGGCAATGTCCCAAGCTAAAGGCACCGAAACTTAGAACATTATCTGCAGTTAAATTTAAACCTACTGCTTGAAACGGAACAATTAAAAGTCTTTTCCTAATTAATGAATAGTTTTTACATGTTATAAAGTAATGCTCTATTGTTTCCGTTTCTTCACAGAATGGACACAGGGGGGATATCGCCAGACCAGCTCTGTGCAAGTAAAAGTTTAATGGAGGGACACGACATCGAAATTTGGTTAAAATAACTTCTAACTTTTTAGATTGACTCCACTGAGGTTTCCAGGGGTATGTTAGGTGCTGATAGTCCGTATATTTAGTAATATTTTCCATAATATCCGTATAAATAGCCCATTTTCTATATCTGATCGACACTATGTGTTCCGATTCTGGTAGTACCGAGATCACAGGGCCATCTAGTGTGGCTCGAGATAGTGAATCGGCTATTTCATTCAACCGTATGCCACAGTGTCCCGGGACCCAGACTAACTTCAGGAACTTCACATGAGGTGGAACTAATGTTTGTAATGTCGCTAGAGCTTTTGATTGTTCTGAAGCTGTGAGAGTAGTACACAGCGAAAGAGAATCAGTAATTATCATTGCACTCTCTTCGTTTGAAGGAAGTTTTCGTAGCGCTAAAATAATAGCCAGGAGCTCAGCTTCGAAAACCGGAGTGAAGTCTGGTAGTCTTACCGAGAATGACCAACCGAGGTAATCTGAGACGATTCCTACTGCTGCCTTTTCTTTATTCACAGAAGCGTCTGTGGCTATTATGTTCTTTATTTCCGCATGAGCTATGTAGTCTTCTAACCTGTCATTTAAGTAACTCGAAGATTGAAACTTAGATAGTGGGGGAAAAATTTCATCACATTCTATCGTAATATTGTGATTTAATGCTTTGGTTCCAATTACCGATCTGATATCCACCTTTATGCTTTCAAGTTTCTTTTGTACAAAAATAATCTGGGGAGTACGAAAGCGTGGCCAGTGAGCGAGGAAGAAGGCGTCGGGGTCACTAATAAAGGCATATGCAGCCCGTCTCGCTGATAAGCCGTAAAATTTCAAGTATGTTTGTACTGTTAAGATACGGAATCGGCAAAGAATAGTTGGTATGCGAGCTTCCTGATATAGTACATTAATAGCGACATACCTGGGGAGTCGCAAACACAACCGTAACGCTTCTCGCTCTAATAGAACTAACGGTTTAATTTTGTACGTAGGGCCACCCGAAAATAATATACACCCAAATTCGAGTATTGGGCGCATGTACATTTTATATATCATTAATAAGGTGTGTCTACGTAACCCATATTTTCTGTTGCTCAACCTTCGCAATAAGCCTGAAGCTCGTTGTGCCTTTGCCACGTTATAGTCTATGTGAGGGCTCCAGTTAAGTTTCTCGTTATAAATAATGCCCAAATATTTGATAGACTCTACTTGTGGAATCGGTTCCTGATTATAAAGTACTGAAATTTGAATAGAATCTGCTATAGGGAACACCAGGAGCGCACTTTTACTTATGTTTAGAGACAATGAAATTGAATGCAGCCAAATTTCAAGAGAATACATGTACTTTTGCAATTTTTGATGCAAAGAATAAATGTCACTATCTGCAACGAAAAATGCAATGTCGTCTGCATAAATGTAGACAGTGATATCTCGTTCAATGGGAATTGAGCTCATCAACACATTGAATAACAGCGGAGATAGGACCGCCCCTTGAGGTACTCCACGTTGCTGTTTGAATTTAGATGAGTGACATCCATCCTTTGCACAATAAAATTCTCTCGATTTTAGAAACTCTGCTACCCAATCAACAATATAACGCGGAAAGTCACATTCGTGTAAAGAATTCAATAAAATTGAGTGCTCAACGCTATCATAAGCTTTAGCTATGTCTAGTGTTACTAGTACCGCGTATTGTCGTCTTTTTCGGGCAAGCTGTATTCGGCTCTCTAAGTCGGCATGAGCACACCAAATTGAGCATTCGCTACGAAAACCTATTTGAAATGGTTTCAATATTAGCTTGTCAGCCATCCAAACTTTTATTCTATTATTGAGAACTCTCTCTATAATTTTGATCAGGTGAGATGTTAGAGAGATTGGTCTGATGTTGTCAATGTTAAAACCTGACCCTTGTTTTTTTAATATGGGAATCACTCTAGCTATTTTCCAGTCATGTGGTATCCAGGCATTGCTTAAGGAATAGTTTATAAGGTTGAGGACGTCGCCGGGTGATATCTGGAATAAAATTTTAATCATAGGAACTGTTATACCGTCAGGACCAGGAGCCGAAGAGGGTAAGTTTCTAATTACGCTTGACATTTCGGACAATGTCACTTTTTCGTAGTCAGTCTTTATAGAGGACTTTTGCCAGTTGATTGTCAAAGTCGACGAAAATCTGTTAGCTAAACCTCTTCCGATTGCCTCTAACGAATTAGTCATTTCTTCCGTCGATAACCTGTCATAATCAGAGTTAGCTAGAGACGGCAGAATTTTGCGCGATCTCATATATCGGAATAACGCTTTCTTATTTCTAGGTTTGGAAAGAAAGTCGAAATGTTTTTTGTCATAGTCTTCTTTAGCTTTAGCCACGGTGCGCTTAAATGTAGCAGCAATAAACTTGTAATCTGCCCAATTTTTGGGGGACTGATTATGAATTAGCTGCTTCCAAGCCGCTTGTCGTCGTCTATGATCACGAGAGCACTCAGAATTCCACCACTGGCTACAAGGCTTTCTCGTATCAGACTCAATAGAAAATTCTGCTTTTTTGAACGTTCTTTTAATTACCGCACTTAATTTCATGGCTTTATTTTCATCGTTGTCTTCAGTGGGGGTAGTCAAAGCAACTTCTAGGTCATTTTTAAATTTGGAATAATTGATAAAGGTTCGAGCTTGGGAGTAAGATGGAATAATGGGGCAAGAAATTTCAAACAGTACTGGTAAGTGGTCACTGTTGGTGGCGCAGTCTAGAGTAGTCCAAGATACGCTAGAAATACCCGAGCTTATAAAACTCAAATCTAAGGCAGAGCGGGATCGGTCTCGGATAAATGTGGGAGTTCTAGCGTTGAGGCATGATAAATTATGGTCTATAGACCAGTCCCACAAGCGTTGTCCACATTGATCAGTCCTAAAACCCCAACTAGTGTGGTGAGAATTAAAATCTCCAACCATAATTTTTTCTGTGCACCACGAACTAACAGCCATGTCTAAACATCGCGTGTCTTGTACACCCAGAGGAAAGTAAAGATTTACCAGAGAGAAGGGAGAGCATCCAGGCAAGGTGATGTCTAAAGCGAAAATTTCACATTCGGGGGATATACTTTTGTACGAAGTTTTGATCTTTGAACTAATTTTATTATTGACAAAGAACGCTAAACCTCCACCTTTGGATGGGCGATCCAGGCGAAAAGACCGGAAATTAGGTAGGTAAAACGAATTATGTGCTGACAGCCACGTTTCTTGCAGTGCAATAATGTCTGGATTGAATTTATAAGATAAATACAATAAATCTGTACTAGCTGAATGAATAGATCGGCAGTTCCAATGAAGAATTTTGATAGAACCTATCATTTTGACAGAATTGTTTCGGCAACTACCTTATCTAAAATGCTGTCTTTAAGAAAATCGCTCTTCGATAGGTTCTCCTTCTGGTATTTTTTGTTTTTTGAATGTTTTGAAGAGCCAGTATTTTTGGAGACAGGGGATCGAGTGCGCTTTAGGGATTTGATGTCCATGTCCATATCATCATAATCCTGATCATCCTCTAGTATGTCTTCACCTATCCTCTGGTTGTCTGTACAAGAGGGCCCTGCAGCCTGTACCCCTGAAGGAGATGACTCTGCGTCTGCTTCACTTGGTGGGAGAGTTACGTTGTCTTGGGAAGTATCCTTCATATCTCTTGGTGTCCCATATATTTGCGTCAACTGAGTGGCTACAATATGAGATAAGGAGTCACAAAGGGTGGTGGCCAGGCGATCTATAGCTTTCTCCATCGCTTTTTCAATCATGTCTGCAATGGACACTGAAAGAGAAGCTTCTAAAGTTGCATTATGTCGGGCTGCAACACCAGCATATCCCTGGGTTCTTGCCTGAATTTCAGCGATGGCGTCTTTTCGTGAACAGCGTCTGCGATCAACAATTTCCATAATTTGAGTCTCCCGCGCTTTGGCTGAGCAATTAGCGTTATCTGCGCAGTGCTGCTCATGACAAAGACAACACTTTTCTTCAGTACAATTGCATTCATTTGCAGTATGTGCCTCACCACATTTTCGGCATCTGGGAGCTGACCTACATCCTTTTAAAGTGTGTCCATAGCGCCAACATTTCTGACACTGGAGGGGACGAGGTGACAGTTGTTCGACTCTGAATATTAAAGGCCACGCCTTGATTTCAGTGGGGCGAATCGACCCGGCAAATGTGACAATTACAGACTCAGTAGGGATCTTTGTCTGTTCTACAACTCGTGAGCATCTATAAACTGCAATAGCACCTGCCTCAGAGAACATCTCTAGGACCTCAGCTGGAGTCATGTTGATGTCTACGCCTCGGACAATACCTCTGACGCATGCTAGGTGAGGAGGAATGAAGGCGCTCACCGGATTGGTAGCGAACATCGAGCATTTAAGTAAGTCTTTGACACAGAGCTGGTCAGGAGAAAAGCAGACAATGCCTCCCTTGCCAAACTGCCGGACCTCTGTGATGGTGTGATAGTGAGTTGTCGCTGCTTTGAGTTCCGACTGGATCACTTTAGGGTTTTTCATCTTAATGACTCCGTCGTTGCTTGGGACTAGGGCCACAGGAACGGAAGCGACGCCATTGCGTAGGAACTGGTCCACTGGTAGCTCCTGCGGTGAAAGAGAAGCAGACCAGAGATAAGTCCCTGGTCCAGGCGAAGAAAGCGGCATCTGTCTGGATTGACTAGCCAGAAGGGTACTAGCTAATCAATGCTAAGGCTTTAGATACGCCTATCCAAGAAGAAATTCAGTAGAGGCTACTCAGATTTCAGCCAAACCCCCAGAGCAAGCAAGCGTGCGAGCCACAAGGTGCGTTCGAGAACAGATAGAACAGTCTCTATCCACTTCGTAGTCTTTTCTTCCAGGCAGAGACTCTCTACCGCTTTATGCCCCAATCCCACTGCTGCCTTGTGGCAATATGGACATACTAAGACATTCTTGGAAGCACTTTGATGAATTCCTTCAATATGGCGGGGCGTGCGTAAGCTTCCAGAGATCCCAGCAATACTGGCACATGTGTCTTCGGATGCGATCTCTCTCATTTATTCTGACTGCTTACCTGTGTATGTGTGGTTGCAATCGCACAAGACGTGCGATCATTGATCCGACTGAACATTGCGCTTTTATGATATATGAAAGACCTTTCATGGCAGACTATAGCCACAGCATGTGCCGTCGCACAGTTGACTTTTCATGCACATAAGGGTATTATGATATTGTCACGATTAATAGTCACAACAGAGGAAAATGAAGTTTGCAGCACGATTAGCGACTACTTCCTCCCCAAGGAAGATGACGATAGGGCCTGTTTTTTTGTGTTCTTGTGTTTGAATACAGCCTTGCCTATTGTCTTGTTGTTTCTATGTTGAGGCACTCGTAGACGTTGAGACACTTGTACGCCCGATGCTCGGGGCCCCTCCACAACCCCACACTAAGCCATGGACGATAGTTTCATCGATGCACCTACAGAGCGAATATAGCCAAATACAAGCTGACGAAAGAGTTTGAGAAAGAATAGCATTCGCGACACCCGATAGTTTTTACGAGTTTAAAATTCTTCGTTTCGGCTTGTGCTCTGAGCCAGCAGCGTTCCAGTGGCTCATCACCAGTTCTATCAGGCCTTGAGTGGCAAACATGCCTGGTATATTTGGACAGTGTCATTTTATTTTTGTCGCTGCAGAACAGGTACTCGGCTCTTAGTGAGGAAACCAACCTTAGCGTAGATACAATGAATGATAATCTAACAAGTATCATTACGGAATGTGCAATGGAAGTTGGAGGCAGGGTAGATAGACAGGACACTGGCAAGCTTTCCCAGGAAACGAAGAACCTAATTAAGAAGCGTCAAAGCATGAATGTGCCAAGTACAACAGACAAAATAGAACTGGCAGAGCTTTCAAAGTTGATTAATAGGCGTAAAGTATGCGATGTAAGAAGGTATAACATGGAGAGAATTGAACACGCTCTGAAAAACGGAGGAAGCGTCAAAGCAGTGAAGAGGAAACTCGGGATAGGCAAAAGTTGGATGTATGCACTAAGGGACAAAGAAGGCAAAATAACTACCAATATGGATAGGATAGTTAAAATAGCGGAGGAGTTTTACAGAGATCTGTACAGTAGCCGAGACAACCACGACATTAATACTATAAGAACTAGCAGTAACCCAGATGACACCCCACCAATAATGATAGAATAAGTCAGAAAAGCTTTGGAGAGCATGCAAAGAGGCAAAGCTGCTGGTGAGGATCAGGTAACATCAGATCTGCTAAAGATGGAGGACAGATTGTGTTAGAAAAACTAGCCACCCTGTTTACGAGGTGTCTCCTGACGGGAAGGGTACCAGAGTCTTAGAAGAACGCTAACATCATCTTAATACATAAAAAAGGAGATGACAAGGACTTGAAGAATTACAGGCCGATCAGCTTGCTCTCTGTAGTATACAAGCTATATACAAAGGTAACTGCTAACAGAGTAAAGAAAACATTAGAATTCAATCAAACAAAGGAACAAGCAGGATTTCGAACAGGCTACTCAACAATTGACCACATTCATACTATCAATCAAGTAATAGAGAAATGCTCAGAGTATAACCAACCACTATACATAGCCTTCATAGATTACGAGAAGGCGTTTGATTCAGTAGAAATATCAGCCGTCATGCAGACACTGCGGAATCAGGGCGTAGATGAAGTATATATAAACATTTTGGAAGAAATCTACAGGGGATCAGCTGCTACCATAGTGCTTCATAAAGAAAGCAACAGAATACCAATCGAGAAGGGTGTAAGGCAGGGGGACAAAATCTCCCCAATGCTATTTACCGCGTGCTTACAGGAGGTTTTCAGAAGTCTAGAATGGGAACAGTTAAGGATAAGAGTTAATGGAGAATACCTTAGTAACCTGCGCTTCGCCGATGACATTGCATTGCTGAGTAACTCAGGGGACGAATTGCAACTCATGATTACGGAGTTAGACAAGGAGAGCAGAAAGGTGGGTCTTAAAATTAATCTGCAGAAAACGAAGTAATGTACAACAACCTCGGAAAAGAGCAGCGCTTCGAGAATAGGTAATAGTGATAGTGCACTTGAAGTTGTAAAAGACTATGTCTACTTAGGGCAGGTAAAAACCGCAGAGCCTAACCACGAGATTGAAGTAACTAGAAGAATAAGAATGGGGTGGAGTACATTCGGCAAGCACTCTCAAATTATGACAGGTAGATTGCCACTATCTCTCAAGAGGCAGGTATATAACAGCTGTATCTTGCCGGTACTTAGCTACGGAGCAGAAACCTGGAGACTTACAAAGAGGGTTCAGCTTAAAGTGAGGATGACGCAGCGAGCAATGGAAAGAAAAATGGTAGGTGTAACCTTAAGAGACAAGAAGAGAGCAGAGTGGATTAGGGGACAAACGGGGGTTAAGGACATCATAGTTGAAATAAAGAGGAAATGGACACGGGCCGGGCATGTAGCGCGTAGACAGGATAACCGCTGGTCATTAAGGGTAACAAACCGGATTACCAGAGAAGGGAAGCGGGTTAGGGGGAGACAGAAGGTTAGGTGGGCAGACGAGATTAAGAAGTTTGCGGGTACAAATTGGCAGCAGCAAGCACAGGACTGGGTTAACTGGTGGAACATGGGAGAGGCCTTTGTCCTGCAGTGGACGTAGTCAGGCTGATGATGATGATGATGATGATGATGATGATGATTTTATTTTTAGCAACATTTGACGAACTATTGAGGCGACTGCACACTGTATTTCAAGTGATATGGTCGGCTTCTGTAAGAATCGCCCATGAAGAGCTCAACCTAATATTGTAAATATTGTCTTGCATTTCAAAATGACATGGCGAAAAGTGCTAACAATGCATAAAACGATTAAAAAAAGGATGACACAACAGAGGTAAAAAGTAATCGCCTGCTTTGCCACCACTTTCCGAAATGAATCCCCACCAAGTTGCCCAAGCGTCAGCCCTTTCAAAGTGACATAAATAAGTGCCAACGAGTTTGTTGTATCCAAACAAAGTCTGATTGCTTTTCACAGGCATGGGAATGTGGCTGCTGTGGCCAGGAATGGAATCTGTCATCGGGGTTAGCAGCACGACACAGACCTTTTTATCCGTTTCACATTGCCTATGACCTAGCGCGCGATACTAAAGAAGAGAAAGTAAACATTCGGTGTTTTACAAAAAATATTACCATTTTTTTGCCTTTCATGTGCAGCATGAGACGAGCAAAAAGTCAACACAAACAGTGCAATAATGCACGAAGCAAGCACATCATCTAGGCGCACAGCAACGTGCATCGAAGAGTATGTCGTGACGTCACCTTGCCCTCTTACCAGGAGGTGCCACTCCAACTTCTCAGGGCTGATCGTTTACACATCTAAAAAGCGACATACGGATACCAATTGTCTTGATTCGAGTCATTGAAGCACACAAGTGCCAAAGAGGCAACACGACATTTGTCGGTGTTGTCAACATGTCTACAAATGCAAAGCAGCAATGCAATGACCCCGAGTTGCAATCCATAATTGATTTCTAGGAGGGACGCACAAAATCTGTGCCAAAGCTCTTTGCGAGAGGATTAGCATCGTTTTAATTGTTCAATGAGGTCCTCATAAAGTCAAATTTTCTCCGCGCAGAAACACCTACTTTCTCGTCGTTCCAGCCCCTTTCAGAGAGAACTACTGCAGGAGTACTTCTCTCCGTAGGGATGTTGAATGATGAAGCAATATCTGGTTATTTAGGTTACAGCTATGCCGAGTGAAACAAATACTACTGGCCAAAAACGAGGGCAACCGTTCAATACTACGTTCAGATTTGCCTTGAGTGCCAACGTAGGAAAGTGTCAGCCATCAAACCTGCAGAGTTACTGCATCCAATTGATTTACCAGAAACTCCATTCGCTCAAGTAGGAATAAATCTAGGACCATTTCCAACTTCGTGCCTGGTCACAGAAGGATAATTGTAGCCGACTGTGGTGTAGTATAGTGAAGTGGTGGTGTAGGTGAAGTGTGGTGGCACCATGGTGTTACGTGCAACGTGCTTGGAGGCGACGGCAGCGGTGCTTCGCGATTGAGTGGCGGAAAGACGATGATGACGCTGGCGTGAAACGTCACGCATGAAACTGCGGCCCGCCAAAAGAAAGCGAAAGTTTGCGCGAAAGGTTGCGCTTCCAAGGCACAAGAGAAAAGAAGAGGAAGACGAGTCGGGGCAGAACGAGATCGAGCTGGTTGCAGTGAAGATCCTGGGTGTCGCACGACTGCGGTGTCGGTTTCCGAACCCGAACGCGTGAAGTCGGGCAAGGCCAGGGCGCTCCAGCTGCCCATGGTGTATTCAGAGGTACGCGGCCTTTCAGAGTTCCGGCCGTGACTATCAAGGTCACGTCCCAGGTGTTCGTTCTGGCCGTGACTGTTCAAGGTCACGGCTTAGGTGTCCGGGCTTCGACTTAGTCCCGAACCACCCGTGGAGGGTGGAACCTTCCGGGTAGTGATCATCTCCTCGAAACGAGCGAGCATCGGTAAGAGGCCGCAGTTCTTGCTAAGGCAAGGGCTACCTCGTCTTCCGCCAAGCGTCGCCGTGCTGGTCAGCGCGCGACTCCAGCTGCTGAGACACCGCCAGCGTCCGCCGCCTCAACCCACCAAGCCACCGCCACCATCAACGCCACCGGTGACTGTTGATTTTGATAAACATTATAGCTGTACAAATTACAGGACATGTTTTACTTAGCTTAGACTCAGTGTGTGTACATTGCAACTTTATTTTTTTCTCTAATATTTTTACTTTTCTCTTCGTACTTTAAACGGCTTTGTCATTTCTTAGCTCTGAGGCTTTCTCTCCGAGCAACATTTTACTGAACCGTAAAACTGCATCACAAATTGGCGCTCGGGACAGGACGAAGCCGTTAGTGGTAGCGGTGGGCCTATAGGAATGGCAAGCGCACAAGATCTAGTGGCGTTGGCCGAGCGCATGGGGCTCAAAGGCAAGGAGCTGAGGGCGGGGTTAGATGAGCAGGAGGCGCGGGCACGAGATGAACGAGCTGCAGAACGCGAGGCAAAAAAAGGAGCTGCTAGAACTAGAAGAAAAAAGAGAAACTTGCAGTTGCAGCTGAAAGTAGCCGAATCGGAAGGCAATCGGAGTGCGACGAGAACGTCTGGAGGGAATGCTTTTTGCAATGTGAACCCTCACAGCCTAATTCCAGGATTTATCGAAAACCGCGACGACTTGGATGCATACTTAGAGGTTCGAGAACGTCGCCACCGTGCTAGAGTGGCCGTAAGAAAATTGGGCCACAGGCTTAAGCTTATGTTTGAGTGGGGAGGCTTTGAAAGTTTTTGGACGGTTGTCTCCCGAAGAGTCACTTGACTATGATAAGGCGAAGGTAGCGTTGCTTCAACGTTTTCGGTTTACGGTTACGGCGGAGGGCTACCGGGAAAAGTTCCGCCAGAGCAAGCCCCAAGATGGCGAGAACGCAAAGCAATACTTGGCTAGTCTTTCGTGTTTCTTTGATTGGTGGGTAGAAATGTCAAAGACAAACAAAGGGTACTTGGCACTCCGTAATCTAATTGTGTCGGAGCAATTTTCGAACAACTGCCATCAACGGCTAATGCTGTTTCTTCGTGAAAAAAAGCACAGCAAGCTTGAAGACTTAACAGACGCCGCCGATGACTTTTTAGAGGCACAACGACAGCCTAAATTGCTCCTGTTTCGTGAGAGAACGGAGAATAGTAGTATTACGGAGAAGAGTAGAGGCTTATCGGTGAAAACGACCATAAAGTGTTTTGTATGTGGAAAAGCTGGTCACAGGGCCTCGGATTGCCGAACCAAGCTTAAACAACCTTACTGTGGATATTACCTTAAGCCAGGGTATGATACTAAGGTCTGCACAAAAAGAGATGGCTCTATGAAGGAAACATCTTGTTTGCTGTCTCTTGAAGAGGACCCCACTGAACGTACCGATCCACCATCCAACGGACCAAAGTAAATTGTTGCTAGCGCGGTGAGATCTCACCCAAAAGCTGTGACTTGCCAGATGCCGGTTTTGCAGGGCATAGTGTTTGGCCAGACAGTTTCAATGCTGCGAGACACGGGAAACAATACGCTAGTAGTCCGTCGAGCTCTGGTGCCAGATGAAGCTCTAACAGGTACTACTGATACGTTGTTTCTCGCTGATGGCTGTAGCATTACCATTCCGGAGGCAAAGGTTGAAATCACCCTATTTTTTGTGTATTTCAGTAGTCAAATGCATGACAAGACCTTTGTACGATGTCATCGTTGGCAATGTTCCAGGAGCAAGGGAAGTCCAAAATCCCGACGAAAAGTGGAAAGAGAGAATTCCAAGAAGTAAGTCTAAATCAGAATGGTCGTGTGGGAGAGGAACAAGGGAACAAGATTCGCCAGATCTTGTGGTGGTTGGTGTCAAGGGCCAAGAATGGTTGACATCATCTAAGGTCGACATGAAGACATTGAATTTGACCAAAGAGGAAGTGAGCAAAGCTCAAAAAGAAGACAGAGCGTAAGATTCATGTAGAAAAAAAGTGGGTAGAGTGTTCCGAGGAACATGTGCAACCCACTCGTTCCATATAGAAAAGGGAAGTCTATATTGTTGTTACCGGGGGCCCTCAGAAAAAATGATTCAACAAGTGGTGCTACTCCAAAAACTGCGTGGTCAAGTGTTGGCTTTGGCTCACGAAACATTGATGTCAGGGCATCAGGGAATGAAGAGGACTATCGATCGAGCTTCAGGCGCATTCTGCTGGCCTGGTATTCAGGAGGCAGTGAGAAGATATGTATGCTCTTGCGACATATGCCAGCGGACCTATCCTAAGAGCAAAGTTGGAAAGGCCCCACTTGGTCGCATGCTGTTAATTGACACTCTTTTTGAAAGAGTGGCGGTGGACATCATAGGATCTTTAAAGCCCACATTGCATAGGGGGAACCGCTACATACTGACTCTACCATAGATTGTTTCTGCTACTGTCGCCGAGGGATTAATTGAAATGTTTTCTCGCATTGGGTTCCCTAACGAGATACTGTGCAATCAGGCGTCATGTTTTACATCTGAGCTGATGAGAGAAGTGAGTATTTGTTAGCCATTAAAAATCTTAAATTGACGCCTTACCATCCCATGTGTAATGGTTTGCTGGAGCGATTTAACGGTACGTTGAAGCAAATGCTGCGGAAATTGAGTCAAGAAGAACCCTAGTCGTGGGATAGATATTTGGCACCTCTGCTTTTTGCGTACCACGAAGTACCGCAGACCAGTACGGGCTTCTCGCCATTCAAGTTGTATGGCAGACATGTTCGTGGACCGCTAAGCATACTCAAAGAGTTATGGACTGGAGATAATATATGTGAAGAAGTAAAGACCACGTATGCGTATGTCTTAGACCTCAGAGATTGTTTAGAAAAGACCATATCGTTGGCACAAGAGAGCTTGTCACAAGCCAAAGCGACACAGAAGTATTTTGACCGAGGAAAAAAACCCGTCGACTGAACATAGAAGATCGAGCCCTCATACTGCTTCCAAGTACAGAGATCAAGCTACTGATGCAGTGGAAGAGACACTTTACGGTCACGGGAAAGAAAGGAAACTTTGATTACTGGTTGGACATGGGTCAAAATACTAAGCTTTTTCATATCAATATGTTGAAGCATTGTGAAGAGCGTCAACCTGAAAACGCATCACAGTCGGCAACCTTTATTGTAGTGGAGGGGGAAGACCGATACGCCAATACCTACCTTCAAGGCTACTGCGAGCTCTGGTATAGAAGTGGTTAAGCTTGGCCGAGACCTCCAAGAAAGCCAGTGTAACGAACTTCGCGAGATCTTGACAAGTCACGAAGACGTCTTTTCAGAAATACCGGGAAAAACAAATTTATTGGAATGCCGTCTTCAATTGACCACCTCGAAGCCCATCCACACTCAACAATATCCACTGCCTGTTTCCATGAAAGAAGTAATTGGGAAAGAGGTGCAAGATATTCTCAAGCTTGGAGTGTTTGAACGGTCCGACTCTCCATACAATTCACGGTTGGTGCTGGTTAAGAAGCCAGATAAAAGCTACCGCGTTTGCATCGATTTCCGTAGGATTAAAGATGTCTTGGTTTCCGGCGCGGAGCCAATCCCAAGGACAGATGTCATATTTGCGGAGATTAGAACTAAAAAGTTCTTTTTAAAGTTCGACCTCACTAAAGGGTACTGGCAAGTGCCTCTAGACAAGAGTTTCAAACCAAAAACGACATTTTCCACTCAATCAGGACAATATCATTTCTTGTACATGCCGTTTGGGATCAAAACGGCGTCTGCTGTTTTTACTCGATTAATGAGACGCCTTCTACAGCGCATAACAAATGTCGTACAATACATCGATG
Organism: Rhipicephalus microplus; assembly: GCF_043290135.1. NCBI lineage: Eukaryota > Metazoa > Arthropoda > Arachnida > Ixodida > Ixodidae > Rhipicephalus > Rhipicephalus microplus. The sequence continues at coordinate 106,828 of NC_134704.1, read as the reverse complement.
ACGTGCTCATCGCCACTACGACATGGCAAGAGCACATGGAAACCCTGCGGCACCTGTTGAGGAGGATCCACGAGGCTGGACTGACGATCAAACCCCAGAAGTGTGAAGTTGGCATGACGTCTGTAGTTTTCCTTCGTCATAGACTTGGAGGTGGAATATTTCAACCAGTGGAAGACACGATTTCGAAGATAGCAAAAGCTGCCCGACCTGAAACCAAGAAACAACTTCGCTCTTTCCTTTGTCTGGCAGGGTATTACCGTGATTTGATACCCCATTACGCGGAGAAGGCTCAGCCCCTAACCGAAATGACCAAGAAAAGAGAAAATAACAAGGTCTGCTAAAACAGCGAGAGGGAAGCCGCCTTCGAAATCCTCAAGAAGGCGCTCACCAAAGTACGGATAGTCAAGGCTCCGGATGTCAAACGACCCTTCATACTACGCAGTGATGCTTCCGATACATGCATAGGCGCAGTCCTTATGCAAGACCATGACTCGGTGTTACACCCAGTCTCATACGCTAGCCGACAGTTATTACCTCAAAAAGTACACGACTATAGAGCGTGAGTGTTTAGCTCTTGTGTGGGCTACAGAAAAATTTCATATATACTTATAAGGAATCCCTTTTGTAGTTCAGACCGATCATCAACCCTTGCAATATTTGTTGCAGGCAAAACATCTCAACAGCAGAGTCTTGAGATGGATTTTGACCCTGCAGGAATATGAATTTCATGTAGAGCACATCAAGAGGTCTGAAAATGTCGGGTCGGATTACAAGAGCCGATTTCAGTGACTATACACTGGTGCAATTCGTTCAGCATGGTGAGGTTGCATCTCAATGCAGTAAACCGCCGACATAATGCAACAGGACAATTTTGGTTTTCGGCCTACTGTGTATGTGTGTGTGTTGACTTCATCTAAGAACTGAGCAGCAGTTTTTCGTGCAGAAAAACTTTCCCAAAAAAGGGCCTATTTGTGATGCAAGTTTACGGTTCAGTAAATTGTTGCTCGGAGAGAAAGCCTCAGAGCTAAGAAATGACGAAGCCGTTTGAAGTAAGAAAAGTAGAAATTTTAAGCATAATTAAGAGAGAAAAAATAAAGTTGCAATGTACACACACCGAGTCTAAGCTGACTAACTAAACATGTCCAGTAATTTGTACAGCTATAATGTTTATGAAAATCAACCGTCATCGGTGACATTGATGGTGGCTATGGGTTGAGGCGGCGGACGCTGGCGATGCCTCAGCAGCTAGAGTCACGCGCTGACCAGCACGGCGACGCTTGGCAGAAGACGAGGTAGCCCTTGCCTTAGCAAGAACTGCGTCCGCTTACCGATGCTGGCTCGTTTCGAGGAGATGATCACCACCCGGAAGGTTCCACCCTCCAACGGTGGTTCGGGACCGGAGTCGAAGCCCTGACACCTGGGCCGTTACCTTGAACAGCCACGGCCAGAACGAACACCTGGGATGTGACCTTGAACAGTCACGGCCAGAACTCTGGAAGGACGCTTACCTCCGAGTACACCATGGGCAGCTGGAGCGTCCTGGCCTTGCCCGACTTCACGTGTTCGAGTCCGGAACCCGACACTGCAGTCGTGCGACACCCAGGATCTTCACTCCAACCAGCTTGATCTCATTCTGCCCCCGACTTGTCTTCCTCTCCTTCCCTCTTGTGCCTTGGCAGCGCAACCTTTCGCGCAAACTTTCTCTTTCTTTTGGCGGGCCGCAGTTTCATGCGTGGCGTTTCGTGCCAACTTCATCATCGTCTTTCCGCCGCTCAATCGCGAAGCACCGCTGCAGTCGCCTCTGAGCACGTTGTACATAACACCACGGTGCCACCACACTTGACATACACCACCAATTCACTAAAACTACACCACACCGACTACCTCACTCGCTACCTCTGGAGCACGGCAAGAGAAGAAGCCAGGTTTTTATATGGAATGTAGTCATCTGTAGTAATATTGGACAAGAAAGCAGCATTTACAGCTCGGTTACACAAAGCTTTAAGCCTTACTGGAACATGTCACCAACAGAGCGGCTGATTTAAACGCTTTCGGATATGCTTTGCATGTGCATTGATGTGGAGCGTAAGAACCATGATGAGATACTTATGTCTTTTTTCTGTACAGTGTGGCACGGCAGGAGAGAACACGCATTGCACCATTCCGTCGTCATATAACTGTGAGGTTAAAACCATGCTATCTTGCCACGTGGAAACGATGACTTTGAAACAAGTGCCGACTGCGAAATCTGCTTGCAGAAGTGGCCCGACAACTTGCCAGTATATTTGTCGACAGCAATACTATGACACCAGGTGCTATATTCCACATCACAAAACAGTGTTCTGAGAGCCGGAAAAGAGAGTTTGTATCTGGACCACAGTTCGCCATCGCGGCCTCACAGAGAAGCTTCACAGCAATACTTCAGTTCGTATGAAGTCCTTTGACGTCAACTATGAGAATCTTCCCGACAGTCTGCATTGTCCAAAGCGTGAATGATATGCACCAGAAGTAGTGCACGTGGTTCGGGTGAAGTCCTATGTGTCCAGTTGAAATAGTGTGCTGCCAGTCACTGCAATACCTGCCCCCATGACAAATGAGGCGTTCGGACGTTGCTTTCTTGAAAGTGAGGTCAAGTGCCGTAATGTAGAAAGGAGACACAAGGCTTCATTGCGACTAGAAGCTGTATTCGAACACAGGAACACAAGAGCAGATGCCCCAACGTCGTCTGTCTTCATGAGAAGCTTGAGCACCTGCAACTGCTGCTCATGCTGCTGGTTTCAATCTCCTCTGTTGTGCCACCGACTATCAATCTGACAATGTGCAGGCTATGAAGGCGTTACGTATAAGGCAAACAATTACAGTCTAAGTAGTCGGGAAATCAGAAAAAAGTTCCCTAAGATTTGGCTAGGATGAAATATTTTGTGATGTTACGTTTTAAATTGTAGTCATACTTACTTTCATAAAATCGCTGTACGATGGCAGCGCCGGAGTCTTCTTTGAGCGGTCTGTGGCGCTGCGATGATGAGTGGTATACAAAATCGCCTGTTATTTGTACTTCCGTGCTCCAAATAGCACTGTGGCTTTGTTTATTGGTGTGTTTCGGTTTTATTTCATACGAAAGAACAAACCCTCTCGAAGTTCGTGACCGGAGTTGAAATGGTAAGCCCTAAAGAATAAGATGAAGTGCTACATCTGATGATTTACTGATTTTTGTTTCATGAGAAAATAGCTCCTAGTGATGCAAACATAGAGCCAGAAATTCAAAGATTAGACAAGTCTGTTTACTACCCCTCATTTCCATGCTCGCGGAAGTGCCGTGCAGTGCAGCTCTCATGTGTCTATGGGAGCCAGTGTTCTATCTAGAGTGATTACACGAAAGGTTGACATGGGTCCGAAAGTTGATATTTTTGATTTTGTCATTTATTTTATATTTTGTGCACATATCATTGAGTAGCCTGACAGTGTACTTCGTTCTTTTATTAACTGGATAATTTAGGAGCGAAAAGATGATGAACTTAATTTGTAGGGAGGGACCAATTTCGTTTACGACGATATACAGTTTACGACGCTATAGAAACACAAATATTAGCGTGGTGAAAACAATCTTTTTTCTAATACGTTTTTGCAAAATCAAGAGTGAAATAGGCTTTTGTGCTGAAGCAAACTGTCTTTGAAAAATGTCTCAATAGGTGACATTTTGTCAAGGTTGCTATGTTTGAAAATTTTTCTTCCCAAGTTAAACTGGGTAGTGTTTAGCCTGACAGTGTACTTTGTTCTTTTATTAACTGGATAATTTAGGAGCGAAAAGATGAACTTAATTTGTAGGGAGGGACCAATTTCGTTTACGACGATGTACAGTTTACGACGCTATAGAAACACAAATATTAGCGTGGTGAAAACGATCTTTTTTCTAATAGGTTTTTGCAAAATCAAGAGTGAAATAGGCTTTTGTGCTGAAGCAAACTGTCTTTGAAAAATGTCTCAATAGGTGACATTTTGTCAAGGTTGCTATGTTTGAAAATTTTTCTTCCCAAGCTAAACTGGGTAGTGTTTCATAACTTTGTGACATATTGCAACATTATGCTTACAATATTGCCTGCCAATGATGTATCTGTACCTCAAACATATTTCTACAGATGGCCTGAAACTTTTCATTTCATAGACCGGAAGGCCTATTGGGAAATGAATACTCAAAAAAGCACAAATTTGATATCCTTGAAATCTCACAAAAAGACTTTCGCTTATCATAATGAATATTGTGAAAAAGAATATTTATAAACATTATGAAATATTTCGTTTTAACAACACTTGTCATTCTCTACAGTTTACAATGACATAAAAACACAGATATTGGTAGTGGAAATTACAGCTGTTATAAGATGCACTCATGTGATAAACTTTAAATGAAAAAAGTGATACCGGGCTGTAAAAACAGAGGCTGATTTTCTCAGTCATCTGAATGGGTGTATACATACTGTCGCGACGTGGAGACAGAGGTCGTATTTGAAGAAGCTGAGAAAGCAGCAGCGGGTCGAGTTTGTTATTTACCGCGCGTATGCACTGCTGCCTTCGTCTTTCTTGCAGTACGCATATGAAATTTGTTTCCCTCCGAAAATGGCATCGTCCCGATGCGCAGCCAAGGCAGTCTACTTATAAAAATGCACATATGCACTGACACCCTCAAGACAAGCGAGATTCAGCTGGGCAAGTAGGGTTTCATCCAGATTACATGCATGATCTCGGGTGAGCGGTTTCGGCGACTGGAACTGCAATCGTCGTCGGGAATAACTTTGTAGTTGTCGTGCAAGCGTCGGGTGACTCGATATGGGCCGAAGTGTCGTCGTAATAGTTTCTCTGAAAGTCCACGTCGACGTATTGGGATCCAGACCCATACCTTGTCGCCTGGTGTGTAGGTTAGTAATTTATGTTGTATGTCACACCGTTTTGCATTTTTTTGTTGCTGGTGACAAATACGTACCCGGGCTAGCTGTCGGGCTTCTTCGGCACGCTGACCAAATTCTTCGGCATCAACATGAGTGTCGTCACACTCATGCGGCAACATAGCATCCAATGTTGTAGTGACTTCGCGCCTGTGTATTAAACTAAACGGCTTGATTCTGGTAGTTTCCTGCCGGAGGGTATTATAGGTGAAGATCACATAAGGCAAGATTTCATCTTAGTTCTTGTGTTCTGTGGCGACATACATGCAGAGCATGTCTGCGAGGGTCTTATTAAGGCACTCCATTAGTCCATTCGTTTAGCGATGGTACGCCGTTGCTCTCCAGTGAGTTGTACCGCTTAGCTTGAGAACCGACTCTAAAAGTTTTGCCATGAACGCGCTTCCTCTATCCGTTATGAGAACTGTTGGAGCATCGTGGCAAAAGACAATGTTTTTTATGAATAAATGAGCCGCTTCTGCTGCTGTAGCCCTCGACACGGCTTTAATTTCTGCGTAGCGAGAGAAGTAATCGGTGGCGACAATGATCAATCTGTTCCCTGTGGTAGAAGTTGGAAATGGGCTCAGGAAATCCATTCAGATTTGTGTGAAAGGCTTCGCTGGTACTTGGACGGGATGTAAGAAGCCTGATCGCTTACCGGGGGTTGCATTGCGGCTTTGGCAGTCGGCACAGGTTTATTTATTTATTTTATTTATTTATTCAAAATACCTTACAGGCCCACTGAAGGGCATTGAGTAAGGGGGGCATCAGTATACAAACAAAATAACAATAAAGGAGAAAAGCAGACGAAAAAATATATACATATATAAAAGATTACAAAAATCAAAAATCAAGGTGCAACAGCGTTATACAATGCTAGAGTGCAACGAATTCAGGTTTGGACGTGATGTTTTATAGTGGCAGGTAGGTTCGGCCAGTAGTAATGTTTTGCACTTGGGACAACGTTAGAGTGTAGCTGAGATGACTAGAGGGGACTTCATCATAGCAGGCTTCCAGAATTTCTTTTGGCAGTGATGCAGTGATGACGAGCAAGTATTGGCTGCCGGTGGGAGAAAAGTTTTTCTTGTATAAGGCCTCATTCCTTAAACAAAAAGTCGGCAATCCTCTGGCGAAAACTCGCAGCACGTCTTCGCGTCGTCCGTCTAAGAAGTCGATAAGCAGGAGAAGGTCGGGGTCACTGCCCTGTTCTTGTAAAATAGTGGCTATGTTGATGACTCCCAAGAATGCGGCATTCATAGACTCGTCATTAATAGCAGCACACTTGACGGGTGACCGTGAGAGACAGTCTGTGTCAGTATGCTTCTTCCCTGATTTGTAAATTATGGTCATATCAAACTGTTGAAGCCGAAGGCTCCAACGTCTCAAACGGCTGAATGGGTCTTTCAAGTTAGTGAGCCGGCAAAGTGAGTGGTAGAAACTGCAGCTAAACAGCCTGTATCCGCTCTAGCAACCTCGGCAGCTTTTGTTTCACCCAGTGGCAACAGCGTGCGAGCGTTCTCCCCAAACACACACTCGCTCAATGGCGGAGCATCCTCCTCGATCACGGAAATTACAATAACCACATCCGCACACAGTGAACCGCGACTCGTTTTTACGGAGCTTGTTTCCTCGCGAATATTTACGATCGCGATTGACCTCTGCGCGTCACTGTCATGAGGAGGAGTTGCGTCTAGGTTTTCAGATCCAAATTTTGTCACAATCTTGTCTTTGTGAATGCGGCTGCCACCCGTCGAATTCCACTTTCGTCGCCGGTACCGGTACCATTCTCGCCAAAAGTGACCAAACCTGCCACAGTTATAGCACCCGCCGGGATAAGGGAGCTGCTTCGGGAATTCCTGCCTATTCTCTTTCACCTTATTGCATACTGCGAAGCTCTCCACAAATTTTTCGAGGCGGTCAAGGCGGCTATGCATCTCATGAATTTCCGCGTTCTCTGCTACGTATCGAACGGGTAACGTATGGCTCCATGACAATTTCTCATTCTGTTCCTCCTTGACCACTATGGCAATGGCCTCGTCAAATGTTTTTGGGTCCCGAGACAGAACAAATCTGCGGACCGGATCCCTCAGGCCTAATAAAAATTGCGAGAACAATTGTTCAGCCAGAATTTCGCAGCTCAGTGAAGCTTTCACCGGATCCTGACTATCGGAGCTCGCCAGGGTGGCGGTCCCGAGCATGTGCAAGCGACTCGCAAATGACCACACCTCCTCATCTGCCTTCTGCTGCGCGTTTAAAAACCTTTCCATTTTAAAGATAAGTGGCTCCGTATTGAACCTCTTGAAGGCCAAATATTTGAACTCAGAAAAACTTGCAGTCGCAGCGACGCCATCATCCCACCACGAAAAATCGTGCGCCGCGCCTACCATCTTGTATCGTGCTATGCAGACCAGCTCACTATCCCGCCATCCACCCAAGCGACCAACCTGCTCCAAAATTTTCAAGAAGTCCCCAATATCCAGACCCGTATCACCTCCCGTAAATGATGGAACCATGCTCGCTAACATTAACACGATCATTTCGCTCGTTCATCATCCCACCGCTGCCACCACTTGAGACGGCCCCGCTACGCCACCGATCGCCAAAGAGAGGGAAGACCACTCAACCCCTTTTCTATCCAGTTCTCTCTTGGCTACGTGTCTCAATCACTTTCCACATACAGGGATTCGTGCTGGGGCCGGGAAGTAAAAGATGCTACGACCTGTTCCTGTTTACTGATGCATTTCATTTGTTACTAACTGCAAACATCGTATGCCTGCGTACATCAACCACTACACAAAATTATAACACATGATTTGGACACTCACGACGTTCGACACAGGGCAGACAGATAAAGAAAGCAACTGCAACAACACAAAAATATGCATATATAAAGGAGACACACGGCAACCTAAATGATGAGGTTATCAATGAATAAAACCACACAATGTCTCAACGCGCCGCTTCTATTCCTGCAAAGCTCGTCTCACGAATCGTCCGTGTTGTCGGTCTTCATCGTCTTCGTCGTCTCCCTCAGCAATTTCCATCTTAATCTTCTTTCATATCGTCCCGCATTCACTCGCATCCTTGTTTCCAATCTCTAACTTTCAATCCTCGTCATACCATCCCTGCCTTAGTCATCATCTCATCGATTCTCATTGCTATCTCTTCACACCGTTATCTTCCCTTTTCATTTCCTCTCTCTACCATATCGGTCTCATCGCATCGTCTCCTCGATCCCCGTTCCGAAGTCCCTTTTCGCAGGACACGACTCCGCCTCTCCGTGGCACCTAACCAATTGCCACTGGTGACACAACACATTTCTCTGTCAGTCGGTGTGTGTCATCTTCGACGGTCGCCCCAGCGGCCCAAACCAGTAAAAAATCCTCTCCCAAGCAAAGCCGAGCAAGTAACAATGTACAAACTCAAGCCTCAGAGAGAGAGATGGGCGAGCTGTCCAAAGACGCGTGAATTACGTACGAACAATGGTCCCAATGCTCCGACAAAGCGTGTAGTCTGTAATGGCCAACGTCCGGAGTTTGCAGTGTTGTGCCGAAATGATTGCGGCCAAACCAATTGCCCCAGTTTCTGGTACCCGATGGCCCGATGTACAGATCGAGTTTCAACGCCTCCATGCAACTCTGTGTTTCCCGCGAAATTCTCCGCAGCCGCCGCTTCGTCATTCAACGCCGCGGGTGGCCATCCGCGCAGAACGCAGTAATCAGCCCTGGAGCCACGGAGGCTGGCGGAGAGTCAAGCCGGGCCCGGCACAGGTGCTTCAGCAGGGTTGCATTCACCGAACCAAGAAAAAGGGCTCTGCTGCTCCCACATGCCACAAATCTGAAGGGTGCATGCGGAGCATTGCCACTGTACACTGTCACACTGTCCGTAGACAACAAGGTGCCACCCGGTCTTGGTGTTTGCGCGGGGGGCCCGCGAGAACCGTCGACAGAATCCTTCCAGGAACTCCACTCCGAAATGCGCATTCGTTACCCCGAAAGTTTTCTTTTCTTATTTGTCCAATGCGTGGGTTTAAGAAATGAACATAAACATCTTGAAAGGGCCGGGGTTTAGTCCGTGTTTGCAGGGACGTCACACAACGAATGGTTTCCAAGTAGTCTACATTTGTGCACAGCATTTGGACATTTTTCTGCCATATGGCCATGTGCACTGCCATTTGAGATCCACGTTTATCACTTCCAAGCTTGCCGCACTTGGGTGGTAGAGTGATTTTTTGTAGTTTTGTGCACAGAATTTGGACATTTTCTGCCATATGGCCATGTGCACTACCATTTGAGATCCGCTTTAATCACCCCTGAGCTTGCCGCTCTTGGGTGACAGAGTGAGGTTTTGTAGTTTGCTAGCTTTTACTTTACTACTTAGTTTATGAATTTCTTACCCTCTTCTGTACTGGCAACCTTATGATATCATGTATTGTCTGCAGGAGGGGGCCCCACATATCGTTGAGCAAACAAGCGGCGGAAGTTAATGCTAAAGCATGTTCATGTTGAGGCAGCAGCAGCTCAGGCCCACATTTTTCTTGTGTATCGCGTAAATGCTTCCTTAAAACGCTTGTGCTGTACCCGTAGTAATGTTTCTGCAAACAAAATAATGCAACATACTTTTTTCGATATGCAAAGTTCTATTTGTGGGATTTTAACGGAAATCAAAGGTCGGGTTTTAGAAGTACTGATTTTTCAGTAGACTTTCCTGCAGAGGAAATTTAGCATTTTAGAAGAGCAAAAGAAAGAGGTGTCGTGCAGTGTGAATAGCGAAATGAGTGGGTCTTCCATTGCTTCAACTCAAGACAAAAGTTTGTAGTTCTATATAATTCAGGCCTCATCATCGTCAATTGGAACAAAATTTCTAGCTAGTGTGGCAGCTTGGGCTAGTTGGTTCTTGTCTCTGTATCGTCGTTTTGTTCTCGCGCTATAACTATCGTCGTTCTTGCTAGTGTTTGCCATTTGAATTTTCACGAGAATGATGAAAATAGTATAGGGAATACTGGTCTACTACCAAGATATTATAACTGGGTGCACAGCAAGGGTGCTTTTCTAAACACCCAACGACTATTTAGAAAAGGCTCCGAAAGGCCACTCTTCTAGTTTTTTCTGTTACTCTAATGAGCTTTTCGCGTAGGCCTGGCGTTTTTTTTTTTCGCAAGTTCGCTTCAGCACACAAGCTTCAAACAATGCTGCCTCACTAACGATTATGCATGCATTTATTGGAAATGAAACTGTTTTTGCTACTCTAATATTTGTGTTTTTATATGATTAACTTTCATGAATGACAAGGGACAAAATCGGTTGCTATGTACAAATTTAGTTGGATGTTTTGTCTTCCTAAATGCTTAACCTGCTTGTAACGTTGCACAGGTTGTTTAGCTGTTGCTGTGGGGTGGGCACACTTGTAAAAAGCTTTTTTTTTGCATTCAGGTGAAGTTGATTTTACTTAGTTAAGATTTAGGGTGGGTTGGGTTGTATAGGTTTTTTAAAATTGTATAGGTTTTTCAAAACTTTTATTTGTAGTTTGTGTAGCTCAGCTGGGTTAGGTTCAATTTCAACATGTTTTTAGTTTGGGTAGCATGGTTGGGTTGGGTTGCTTCAAATTTGGCTAGGCTCGAGGTAGGTTGGATTGAACTGGGTTGAGCTGGGTTAGGTTGCAGTTGGGTTAAGTTAGGTTGGATTTGGTACAGAGGGGCCAATTTCGTACCTTGTCATTCTCAAAAGTAAACGACAAATGAAAACACAATGTTGTAATAATTTTACCTGTAATGAAGAATGAAGCAGCATTGTTTGAAGAATTTGTGCTGAAGCCAACTGTTTTTGAAAAATGTCAGAACAGGTGACGTTTTGGAGATGTTTCTATATTTGAGATTTTTTCTCTAAGGCTTAAATAGCTAGTGTTTCATAAATTTTGACATATTGCAACATAACCTTTACAATATTGCCTGCCGGTACCATAGCTGTACCTCAAACATTTTTATAAATGGGCGCAACCTTTCTGTATCGTTGACCATAAAGCTTATTGAAAAATTAATACTTAAAACTTCATTTTCGATTTCCTTTAGAGTTGTGCAGAGAGCTTCGCACATCATAGGATATAAAAAAAACAAAATACATTATTTTGTTTTGCAGTGACAATATTGGTGGTGGAAATTACGGCTTTTAGCAGATGCTCTTAGGCATTAAACTTAGGCAATTAAACGATGAAATCAGGCTAAAAAAGTAGGCCTGAGCTTCTGAGTCATTTGAACGGGTCCATTCATACTGAGGAAAAGCATGTTTATACCTTTGAGAAATAAATTTTTATAAAGGTAAATTTCTGGTGAGCTTCGCTCAGCTTTAATGCAGGAATCTGATACACATAGACACACTCTAAGGTTATCTGTATCTTGTCATGTAGCTTGATGCCTCGTAATTACGTCGATGTCCCACATCCTGACGTCTTGCTAGCGTCCAGGTCACACTTGACCGGGGCGAGCACATAGAATATGTAGCCAATGTCATGAATTAAAATGCTTCAACACCAGCCCCCCCCCCCCCCCCCCTCTGTATTCCCTCTTAAGCTGCATTTCGCAGTTACGATCATGATTTGTATTGTTAGTTGAGCTTAAGGAACCACCCGAAAGCATAGCCCTGCACCACATAGCAGCAATATGAACTAAAACAATCTTAAAATAGTGAATGGGTTTTAAATAGCATACATTTGTGTACAGCATTATGACATTTTCCAGCCATACAACCATGTACGCCACCATTTCAGATGCCTGTTTAATCACTCCGGAGCTTGCCGCTCTTAGGTGTGAGAGTTAGCTTTCATACTCTGGTAGGCCTGAAAGGGCGAATTTAGGTGTATTAGAAGGGCATTTTTGTATTTGAGATTATGATTTTTTGTGTTTATTGCCTAAGTGCGTCGAAAAGCTGGAACTTCCACCTGTAATATTGTCGCTGTAAACAAAATAATGCAGCATGTTTTTCAATATTTTTTATGATAAGGAGAGTTGTTTTCGTGGAATTTTAAGGAAAGATTAAAAATGGCGTTTTTAAGTATAAATATTTCAATAGGCTTTTCTACCAATGAAACTTTAAAACAGCAAAAGAACGAGGCATCACGTAACGCGATTAGCATAACAAGTGCTTTCTTGCCGATGAAACTTAGCGTTTTTAACAGCAAAATAACAAAAGGTCACACAATCCGAATAGCGTAACGAGTGGGTCGTTCATGCTTTTAATTGTGAGGCATACTGTGGTGTCCACTTCAGTAATAATTATTCATTGTTGTCAGCTACTGCATGAACCAACGGCACGAAATTTATTACAAGTGTTTAGTGGACATGCTTCTCAAGAGAGTGAAAAATGATAAAGCAAATCCCAGAACCGAGGAATCGTTGTTGATGGGTGCCCAGTAAGTGTGCTTGCAGCAGTTACCCAATGAGTGTTTAAAGAAGGCTGTGAGCAATACTGCTGTTCTGGCTTTCGCCATGATGCACCATCTGTGCAGGCCTGATGGTATGGGTTGAAAAACTGTACGCTTCAGCACACAGGCTTCAAACGAAACAAGCTTCACCTTTGATAATGCGTACATATGTTATAAAAAGTTGTATTCGTTGTGTTCAGTTATGTCTCTTGATCGTTAGGAAGAGGAGGAGGAAGAAAGTTGCTTAAACTTTCTTCCTCCTCCTAGGAGAAAAGACAGGGAGGTTAGCCAGATCTTAGACTGGCTGGCTACCCTGTGCTGGAGAAAGGAGTGAGGGGAATAAAAGATGTTAAAAAGTAATGTTGCGAAGAGAGAGAGAGAAATTACAAAAAAGTGCGAAAGAGGAAAGGTAAACTTTCGAAAATGACAAAGCCCAAAATCAGTCTCTATATTGTGTCCTTAAATTATGCAGTGATTAAAAGAACGGATTACACTTTTCGGTAATATTGTAACGATGTTGAAGGACTTGGGGTATAACAAAACGTATTTATTAAAGGGCGAACCTGTGCCCACAACTCAAAGGGACTATGGTCGTAGCACGTTACAGCAGAACGGCAAGATGTCTTCTTCTTCTACTTCTTCAAGAAGAGTCCCAAGCGCGTGGCACACATCAGCAGGGGCCAGCTGGGTTCTCGTGCTATCATCATCGTCTCTGCGCAACACTAGACGGCGCCCATGTATGTCTCTGTGCGCGTGGTGATGGGCGCGTTGTTTGAATGCAGGCACTATGTCGTGGCATAATCCCCCTCCTCACATGCATCGCCCCGATGCGTCAGGCAATGAATAGATTCGTGGTAGGCGTAGGCGTCACTGGTCTTCCGGTGATCTCTCATAGTACGGCTTCATCCGGACTACATGTACAACCTCTGTAGGGTTGCGGCGTTTTGAGCTCCCGTGTATAGCGGATCTGACTTGGTAAGTTACATCGCTTACACGATGGAGTACTTCGTAAGGCCCGAAGTAGTGGCTAAAAAGTTTTTCAGAAAGTCCGCGGCGACGCACTGGGGTCCATATCCATACTTTGTCACCTGGTTGAAAATGCGCTTCGGTAAGACGCTGATTGTACCGATAGGAGTCGATACGTTGTTGGCGGCGTATTCTGTATCTCGCCATCTGTCGTGCTTCCTCGGCTCTTTGCAGGAAGTCGTCTAGGCCAGGTGGATTGCTGCTTTCATCATTCAGTGGTAACATGGCATCCAGTGGAGTGGTGACTCTTCGGCCGAATACAAGTTCAAATGGTGTCACTCGCGTTGTTTCTTGAACGGCTGTATTATATGCGAACGTGATGTAGGGCAATATTTCGTCCCACAGTTTATGTTCGACGTCGATATACATTGAATGCATATCAGTCAGAGTTCTGTTCAAGCGCTCCGTTAGGCCATTTGTTTGAGGATGGTATGCTGTAGTTCTTCTCTGGTCTGTGTGGGTCATTCGCATCAGACATTTCATTAGGTCTGCAGTAAAAGCTGGGCCACGATCTGTAATTACCACGCTGGGTGCACCATGTCTGAGGACTATGTTGTTGATGAAGAACTTGGCAACTTCAAGAGATGTTGCAGTGTACAGCGAGTCAGTCTCAGCATAGCGAGTGAGATAGTCTGTGGCTACGACTATCCACTTCTTGTGTGCAGTCGATGTCGGAAACGGGCCTAGGAGATCCATACCAACTTGTTGGAATGGGGCATGCGGTGGTTCTATTGGCTGGAGGAGGCCTGCAGGTTTCACGGATGGAGTTTTGCATCTTTGACACTCACGGCAAGTTTTCACATAGCGCTGAACTGATGATAACAGTTTTGGCCAGTAGTATTTTAGGTGAATTCTGGCGAATGTACGGCTGACACCCATGTGCCCAGATGTTGGCTCATCATGACATGCGTGCAGAATCTCGTTTCGTAAAGGTGCAGGTACAACGAGTAAAAACTTGTCACCATGAGGCTTGAAGTTCCTCTTGTAAAGGACCCCTTCCCGAAGACAGAACGAAGGGAGCCCTCTGGATAAAATACGCGGGACTTTAACGTTGACTCCTTGGAGACGCTGTATAAGCGGCAGCAAATCGGGGTCATTTTGTTGTTGTTCAGCGATTTCTGATGCCTGGACGACGCCTAGAAACGGGAAGTCTTCTTCCTCCGGCTCACTCGTCTCCACTGGTGCGCGTGACAGGCAGTCGGCATCGCTGTGCTTTTTCCCAGATTTGTATACCACAGTAACATCGTACTCTTGTAGCCTAAGGCTCCATCTTGCTAGTCGGCCAGAGGGATCCTTAAGATTCGCCAGCCAACACAGGCAATGGTGGTCACTTACTGCTCGGAATGGTCTACCGTAGAGGTACGGCCGAAATTTACTTATGGCCCAAATGACCGCGAGACACTCTTTTTCGGTTGCAGAGTAATTTGTCTCGGCTTTCGAAAGCTTGCGGCTGGCATACGCTAGCACTTTTTCTTGGCCGTTTTGCCGCTGGACTAGAATGGCTCCGAGGCCGACGTTACTCGCATCAGTGTGAACTTCAGTTTCGGCAGTATCATCGAAGTGGGCGAGGATTGGAGAGGCTTGCAGGCGTGTTCTTAACTCATCAAATGCTTCCTGTTGTTCACTTTCCCACCTAAAGGGCACCTCGTCTTTTGTCAGATTAGTAAGTGGTTCAGCAATGTTCGAAAAATTTTCCACAAATCGCCGATAGTACGCGCATAAACCCAGGAAGCGACGTACTGACTTCTTGTCTTTGGGTGTCGGGAACTTCGCGATGGCAGCTGTTTTTTCGGGATCTGGCCGAACGCCGTCGGAGCTGACGACGTGTCCGATGAATCGAAGCTCTTCAAAAGCGAAGTGGCATTTTTCTGGCTTGATGGTCAAGTCTGCTGAACGAATGGCTTCTAATACTGTGCGGAGTCGCTCTAGATGTTGGTCGAATGTAGCGGAAAATACGACAACGTCATCCAAGTACACCAAGCAGGACTGCCATTTCAGTCCCGCGAGGACAGCGTCCATCATTCTCTGAAACGTAGCTGGCGCTGTGCACAGGCCGAATGGAAGCGCTTTAAATTCGTAGAGTCCGTCTGGGGTTATGAATGCCGTCTTTTCATGGTCGCGCTCATCCACCTCAATTTGCCAATATCCGCTCTTGAGATCAAGGGAGGAGAAGTATTTCGCACTCC
Source organism: Rhipicephalus microplus (assembly GCF_043290135.1). NCBI lineage: Eukaryota > Metazoa > Arthropoda > Arachnida > Ixodida > Ixodidae > Rhipicephalus > Rhipicephalus microplus. The sequence continues at coordinate 91,263 of NC_134704.1, read as the reverse complement.
GTAGTCGATCGAGTGTATCATCGATACGCGGCAGAGGGTATACATCCCGTTTCGTTACGCTGTTCAGTTTCCAATAGTCGACGCAGAATCGAAGGCTGTTATCTTTCTTTTTAACAAGCACTACGGGAGACGCCCATGGACTGCTGGAAGGCTGGATCACGTCATCTGAAAGCATCTCCTCCACTTGTTTCTTGATGACGTCTCTTTCCTTTTGCGATACTCGATATGGGTGTTGGTAAATCGGTCTCGTGGCTTCTTCTGTTATAATCCTGTGTTTTGCAATAGCCGTTCGTCGCACCTTAGAGGACGTTGAAAAGCAGTCCGAAAACTCTTTTATAAGGGCAAACAATCGTTTCTTTTGATATTCTGGGAGCCTATGGTTGACGTTAACTGATGCGTCGACGTTGCAGGTCTCTTGTGGAGTGGTTGGCGTTGTCGCTAAACTGCATAGTTCAGTCGCCATGCAGAACTCGTGAAAATAGGCGATAGCCATACCTTGCGCGATGTGCTGACATTCATTCCCAAAATTCGTAAGGAGGACAACTGAGCGGCCATTCGTTAAGTGAACAACACCCCTTGCCACGCAAATTCCTTTGTTTAAAAATAGCTCTACGTTTCCATCTGCTATTCCTTCGTGGTCACAAAATGCCTTATTTTCAACAAGCACCATTACACTACAGCGAGGTGGCACTGTGACGTCATCATCAACAACGCGCAGAGCAGTAAGACGTCGCTTTTCCGATTCCTCCACCGACATAGCTTGTTATGTCGAAAACGTTACACTGGATCTGCGCAGATTAATTATGGCTCCATTGGCTTGCAGAAAATCCATTCCTAGTATAAGCTCCCTTGAACAGTCCGGCAGCACGATGAAGTCAGCAACGTAAGTAAAGCCTCTTATTTCGAGCCTTGAGGTGCATCTGCCGAGCGGTGTAATAGTGTGGCCACCTGCCATGCGTATCTGTGCCCCACTCCATTTTGTTACAACCTTTTTCAGTTTCTTTGCCAATTTGTGACTCATTACCGAATAATCAGCGCCGGTGTCAACTAAAGCATTCAGCTCGTATCCGTCTATTTTCAACCGCAAATCTGAAGTAATCTTCGCACTGCTGCGCTTATCCTCTGTAAACATAGCATCGTCACCTTGAAACCGCAATGAAGGATCTTCGCAACTGTCGTTATCAGCGGCCTCACCTCCACAGGTCGCTTGCTTCAGTTTTCCTGGTGTGGGCTTGTAGAACGGTGCCCAGACCGTGCGGAAGAAGCACGTGGGCTGGGTGATCGGTAACGCCTGGGCGACGGCGATCTTGGCTGATGTTGGCATGGAGTGAGTGGGCTCTGGCGCGCGGACAAGTACTCTTCGATCTCGGTAGGCCGTTCACCGTTTCGAGGGCATGGTGCGTACAACGGAAAGCCCCTTAATCCTGCCTGTCGGTAAGGGCAGAACCTATACAGGTGACCTGCTTCCCCACAATGGAAACAAAAAGGCCTGCGCTCATGGTCACGCCAGATGTCACTTTTCCGGGGCCTTTGATCCACGTAGCGAGCTACACCACGGGTTCGTGGCAGGTAGGTAGCCGTCGGTTCCAGTGGACGAGGTGCGCTGCGTACCGTTTGTGGGCAAGGAGAGGCCATCGTAACTGCTGCATTGGTGTGCGCCGCGGGTTTTCAGTACTTCAGAGTACGTTGGAATGCGTTGGATCGGCTGTGGCGCACGCTCCGGCTCACGTATCATCTGCCTCAGTTCATCTCGTACTACGTCGACTACAGACAGTGTTGCTGTAGTGTGAGGTGCTTGCAACTTGCTGAGCTCTTCCCTGATCACCAACCTGATGAGTTCTCGCAGAGCGTCCATGTCACTTCGCTGGCGTCCAGAGAAGACATTGGCAGGTGCATAGTTTATGTCTCGATTGTACTGTCGAGCCCGCTGTTCTAGCGTTTTCTCTATGGCTGTCGCTTCCGTATGAAACTCCGCAACTGTTCGTGGTGGGTTGCGGACGAGAACAGCGAATAGCTCTTGCTTCACCCCACGCATGAGGTGGCGTAGCTTCTTGTCTTCGGTCATATGGGTATCTGCGCGCTTGAACAGGCGGATCATGTCCTCGATATACATTGCGACACTTTCGTTGGTGAGTTGGTTCCTGGATTCGAGCGCAGCCTGCGCCTTTTCTTTGCGATCCGCGCTGGCATAAGTCGCCAGAGCTTGTCGCCGAAATTCATCCCAGGTCGTAAAGGAGGTTTCATGGTTTTCATACCACGTCTTTGCGAAGTCCTCCAAAGCAAAGTATACGCGGCGGAGCTTCTCTCTCTCGTCCCAACCGTTCAAATGTGCCACTCTCTCAAAGAGGTTCAGCCAAACTTCTACGTCTTCATACGAGTCGCCATGAAATACTGGTGGCTGGTGAGGCTGATTTATCACCACTTGGGCTGGTGTTACATGACTTGTCATGGTGGCGGCGTCCATTGACTGAGTTCCCCTTGGCGTAAAGTGGAGTGGGCTGAATTCTGGTGAATCACCTCGAAGACGGCGACTGGTCCTCTGATGCACAGGTGTTGGCTCCGCAGTATCAACTGGCTGGTGGTCGGGGCTACGCTGTCTTGCGTTCGTAGGGCTTTGATTCATTACCCAGCACGTCCACCAGAAATGTAACGATGTTGAAGGACTCGGGGTATAACAAAACGTATTTATTAAAGGGCGAACCTGTGCCCACAACTCAAAGGGACTATGGTCGTAGCACGTTACAGCAGAACGACAAGATGTCTTCTTCTACTTCTTCAAGAAGAGTCGCAAGCGCGTGGCACACATCCGCAGAGGCCAGCTGGGTTCTCGTGCTATCATCATCGTCTCTGCGCAACACTAGACGGCGCCCATGTATGTCTCTGTGCGCGTGGTGATGGGCGCGTTGTTTGAATGCAGGCACTATGTTGTGGCAATATGTGCACAAAATATGAATAAGTTCTCAAATATTAGCTTTGAGACCTTGCAATGCAAAGATGCTAGATGGTGGTACGCCCAGGCATACAGATGGACAGATCGACCCACACTTGGATGGATGGACGGACGGATGGACACTTCACCCAAAACCATCGATGGTTTGCTGCGTTTTTGTGAGTTCGGGATCGTGTTCGTTTTCATTGTTCGTAGTTTGGGGAGCATAGTTCAGTTAGTTTTTAATGTTATAGTTTAGCTAGGTCAGTTTTTAGGAGTTGTATTTCGGGGAGCGTAGCTAGGTCAGTCTTTAAAGAGTTGCAGTTCGGGCAGTGTGGCTAGGTCAGTTTTTAGGAGTTGTAGTTCGGGGAGCGTAGCTAGGTCAGTCTTTAAAGAGTTGCAGTTCGGGCAGTGTGGCTAGGTCAGCTTTAGGAGTTGTAGTTCGGGGAGCGTAGCTAGGTCAGTCTTTAAAGAGTTGCAGTTCGGGCAGTGTGGCTAGGTCAGTTTTTAGGAGTTGTAGTTCGGGGAGCGTGGCTAGGTCAGTTTTAAGAGTTGTAGTTTGGGGATGGTGGCTAAGTCAATTTTTAAGAGTTGTAGTTTGGGAAGCATGGCTAGGTCAGGTTTCAGGGGTTGTAGTTCGGGCAGCTTGGCTATGTCAGTTTTAAGAATTGTAGTTTCGGGAGCGTGGCTAGGTTAGTTTTTAAGGTTGTAGTGGCTAGACCAGTTTTGAAGAGTTGTAGTTTGGGGAGCATGGCTAGGTCATTTTTTAAGAGCATTCGTTTGGGGAGTGTAGCTAGGTAAGTTTTAAGAGTTGTAGTTTGGGGAGCGAGGCCAGGTCAGTTTTCATGAGTTGTAGTTCGAGGAGCATGGCTAGGTCAGTTTTACAGGTTGTAGTGGCTTGGTCAATTTTTAGGAGTTGTAGGTCGGAAAGCATGGCTAAGTGAGTTTTCAAGGTTTAAGAGGTAGGTCAGTTTTTAAGAGTTGTAGTCCGGGGAGTGTGGCTAGGCCAGTTTTCAGGAGTTGTAGTTCTGGGAGCGTAGCTAGGTCAGTTTTCAGGAGTTGCTGTTTGGGCAGTGTGGCTGGTCAGTTTTTAGGAGTTGTAGTTCGGGGAGCGTGGTTACGTCAATTTCCAGGTCTTGAAGTTCCTGGAGTGTGGCTAGGTAAGTTTTAAAAGTTGTAGTTCGGGCAGCGTGGCTAGGTCAGTTTTGGGAGTTGCAGTTAGGGGAGCGTGGCTGAGTCAGTTTTTAAGAGTTGTAGTTTGGGGAGTAGGAGTAGTGCAGTTTTTAAGAGTTGCACTTGGGGAGTGTTGCTAGGTCAGTTTCAAGAGTAATAGTTCGGGGTGCTTGGCTAGGTCAGTCTTTAAGGTTGTAGTGGCTAGGTCAGGTTTTAAGAGTTGTAGTTCGAAGAGTTGTAGTTAGGCAAGTTCTTAAGAGTTGTAGATGATGGAGCGTGGCTAGGTAAGCTTTTGAGTTGTTGTTTGGGGAGCATAGATAGGTCTGTTTTCAGAAGTTGTAGTTTTAAAAGTTGTAGTTCGGGGAGCGTGGCTACGTAAATTCTAAGGTTGTAGTGGCTTGGTTAGGTTTTAAGAACTGTAGTTTTGGGAGTGTGGCTAGGTCAGTTTTTAAGAGTTGTTGTTCGGGGAGCATAGCAAGGTAAGTATTGAGGAGTTGTAGTTTGGGGAGCGTGGCTAGGTCAGTTTTCAAGAGTTGTTATTCGGAGAGCGAAGCTAGGTCAGTTTTTGGGAGTTGTAGTTTAGGGAGCGTGGCTAGGTCAGTTTTTAGGAGTTGTAGTTCGGGGTACATGGATGAAGTTGCAGTTCAGGGAGCGCGGCTAGGTCAGATTTTAAATGTTGCAGTTCGGAGAATGTAGCTAGATCAGTTTTTGGAGTTGGAGTTTGGAGAGCATCGCTAGGTGAACTCTTAGGAGTTGTAGTTCGGTGAGTATGGCTAGAAGAGTTTTCAAGGTTAGTGGTTAGGTCAGTCTTTAAATGTTGTAATTCGGGGAGTGTTAGGTTAGGTTAGGTTAGGTTAGTTTTTGGAGTTCAGTACGCACAGCATAGCTGGGTTTTTTAGGGAGTTGCAGTTCAGGGAGCATGGTTAGGTCAATTTTCGAGGGTTGCAGTTCGGGGAGCGTGGCTAGGTCATTTTTCAAGAGTTGCAGTTCGAGCAGCGTGGTAAGGTTACTTTTTGAGTTGTTTGGGAAGCATGGCTAGGTCAATCTTTAGGAGTTATTTCAGGTAGTATGGCTGTTCAGTTTTTAGGAGTTGTAGTTCGGGGAGTGTGGCTGGGTCAGTTTTCAAGAGTTATAGTTCTGGGAGTGAAGCTTGGTCAGTTTACAGGTCTTGTAGTTTTGGCAGCATAGCTAGGTCAGTTTTTGGAGTTGCAGTTCAGGGAGCTTGGCTGGGTCAGTTTTAATTTAAGAGTTGTGGTTTGGAGAGCTAGGTCAGTTTTGAGGAGTTGTAGTTCGAGGAGCGTGGCTAGGTCAGTCTTTAGGTGTTGTAGTTTGGGGAGGGTTGGGTTGGGTTGGTTTGGGTTGGGTTAGGTTAGGTTAGGTTAGGTTAAGTTAGGTTAGGTTAGGGTTGTTTGGGTTAGGTTAGGTTAGGTTGGGTTGGGTTAGGTTAGGTTAGGTTAGGTTGGGTTGGGATGGGTTGGGTTAGGTTGGGTTAGGTTAAGTTAGGTTAGGTTGGGTTGGGTTAGGTTAGGTTAGGTTAGATTGGGTTGGGTTGGGTTGGGTTAGGTTAGGTTAGGTTAGGTAAGATTAGGTTAGGTTAGGTTGGGTTGGGTTGGGTTGGGTTAGGTTAGGTTAGGTTAGGTTAGGTTGGGTTGGGTTGGGTTGGGTTGGGTTAGGTTAGGTTAGGTTAGGTTGGGTTAGGTTGGGTTACGTTTGGTTGGGTTGGGTTGGGTTGGGTTGGGTTAGGTTAGGTTAGGTTAGGTTAGGTTGGGTTAGGTTAGGTTAGGTTAGGTTGGGTTAAGTTAGGTTGGGTTGGGTTGGGTTAGGTTAGGTTAGGTTGGGTTAGGTTGGGTTATGTTGGGTTAGGTTAGGTTAGGTTAGGTTAGGCTAGGCTAGGCTAGGTTAGGTTAGGTTAGGTTAGGTTGGGTTGGGTTAGGTTGGGTTGGGTTAGGTTGGGTTAGGTTAGGTTAGGTTGGGTTAGGTTGGGTTAGGTTAGGTTAGGTTGGGTTAGGTTAGGTTAGGTTGGGTTAGGTTGGGTTAGGTTGGGTTAGGTTGGGTTAGGTTGGGTTAGGTTAGGTTAGGCTAGGTTAGGTTAGGTTAGGTTGGGTTAGGTTGGGTTAGGTTGGGTTGGGTTGGGTTAGGTTAGGTTAGGTTAGGTTGGGTTAGGTTAGGTTGGGTTGGGTTGGGTTGGGTTAGGTTAGGTTGGGTTAGGTAAGGTTAGGTTAGGTTGGGTTTGGTTGGGTTGGGTTAGGTTAGGTTAGGTTGGGTTAGGTTAGGTTGGGTTAGGTTAGGTTAGGTTGGGTTGGGTTGGCTTAGGTTAGGTTAGGTTAGGTTAGGTTGGGTTGGGTTGGGTTGGGTTGGGTTAGGTTAGGTTGGGTTAGGTTAGGTTAGGTTGGGTTTGGTTGGGTTGGGTTAGGTTAGGTTAGGTTGGGTTAGGTTAGGTTAGGTTAGGTTAGGTTAGATGATACGCTCCGGCTCACGTATCATCTGCCTCAGTTCATCTCGTACTACGTCGACTACAGACAGTGTTGCTGTAGTGTGAGGTGCTTGCAACTTGCTGAGCTCTTCCCTGATCACCAACCTGATGAGTTCTCGCAGAGCGTCCATGTCACTTCGCTGGCGTACAGAGAAGACATTGGCAGGTGCATAGTTTATGTCTCGATTGTACTGTCGAGCCCGCTGTTCTAGCGTTTTCTCTATGGCTGTCGCTTCCGTATGAAACTCCGCAACTGTTCGTGGTGGGTTGCGGACGAGAACAGCGAATAGCTCTTGCTTCACCCCACGCATGAGGTGGCGTAGCTTCTTGTCTTCGGTCATATGGGTACCTGCTCGCTTGAACAGGCGGATCATGTCCTCGATATACATTGCGACACTTTCGTTGGTGAGTTGGTTCCTGGATTCGAGCGCAGCCTGCGCCTTTTCTTTGCGATCCGCGCTGGCATAAGTCGCCAGAGCTTGTCGCCGAAATTCATCCCAGGTCGTAAAGGAGGTTTCATGGTTTTCATACCACGTCTTTGCGAAGTCCTCCAAAGCAAAGTATACGCGGCGGAGCTTCTCTCTCTCGTCCCAACCGTTCAAACGTGCCACTCTCTCAAAGAGGTTCAGCCAAACTTCTACGTCTTCATACGAGTCGCCATGAAATACTGGTGGCTGGTGAGGCTGATTTATCACCACTTGGGCTGGTGTTACATGACTTGTCATGGTGGCGGCGTCCATTGACTGAGTTCCCCTTGGCGTAAAGTGGAGTGGGCTGAATTCTGGTGAATCACCTCGAAGACGGCGACTGGTCCTCTGATGCACAGGTGTTGGCTCCGCAGTATCAACTGGCTGGTGGTCGGGGCTACGCTGTCTTGCGTTCGTAGGGCTTTGATTCATTACCCAGCACGTTCACCAGAAATGTAACGATGTTGAAGGACTCGGGGTATAACAAAACGTATTTATTAAAGGGCGAACCTGTGCCCACAACTCAAAGGGACTATGGTCGTAGCACCTTACAGCAGAACGGCAAGATGTCTTCTTCTACTTCTTCAAGAAGAGTCCCAAGCGCGTGGCACACATCCGCAGGGGCCAGCTGGGTTCTCGTGCTATCATCATCGTCTCTGCGCAACACTAGACGGCGCCCATGTATGTCTCTGTGCGCGTGGTGATGGGCGCGTTGTTTGAATGCAGGCACTATGTCGTGGCAATATGTGCACAAAATATGAATAAGTTCTCAAATATTAGCTTTGAGACCTTGCAATGCAAAGATGCTAGATGGCGGTACGCCCAGGCATACAGATGGACAGATCGACCCACACTTGGATGGATGGACGGACGGATGGACACTTCACCCAAAACCATCGATGGTTTGCTGCGTTTTTGTGAGTTCGGGATCGTGTTAGTTTTCATTGTTCGTAGTTTTGGGAGCATAGTTCAGTTAGTTTTTAATGTTATAGTTTAGCTAGTTCAGTTTTTAGGAGTTGTATTTCGGGGAGCGTAGCTAGGTCAGTCTTTAAAGAGTTGCAGTTCGGGCAGTGTGGCTAGGTCAGTTTTTAGGAGTTGTAGTTCGGGGAGCATGGCTAGGTCAGTTTTAAGAGTTGTAGTTTGGGGATGGTGGCTAAGTCAATTTTTAAGAGTTGTAGTTTGGGAAGCATGGCTAGGTCAGGTTTCAGGGGTTGTAGTTCGGGCAGCTTGGCTATGTCAGTTTTAAGAATTGTAGTTTCGGGAGCGTGGCTAGGTTAGTTTTTAAGGTTGTAGTGGCTAGACCAGTTTTGAAGAGTTGTAGTTTGGGGAGCATGGCTAGGTCATTTTTTAAGAGCATTCGTTTGGGGAGTGTAGCTAGGTAAGTTTTAAGAGTTGTAGTTTGGGGAGCGAGGCCAGGTCAGTTTTCATGAGTTGTAGTTCGAGGAGCATGGCTAGGTCAGTTTTACAGGTTGTAGTGGCTTGGTCAATTTTTAGGAGTTGTAGGTCGGAAAGCATGGCTAAGTGAGTTTTCAAGGTTTAAGAGGTAGGTCAGTTTTTAAGAGTTGTAGTCCGGGGAGTGTGGCTAGGCCAGTTTTCAGGAGTTGTAGTTCTGGGAGCGTAGCTAGGTCAGTTTTCAGGAGTTGCTGTTTGGGCAGTGTGGCTGGTCAGTTTTTAGGAGTTGTAGTTCGGGGAGCGTGGTTACGTCAATTTCCAGGTCTTGAAGTTCCTGGAGTGTGGCTAGGTAAGTTTTAAAAGTTGTAGTTCGGGCAGCGTGGCTAGGTCAGTTTTGGGAGTTGCAGTTAGGGGAGCGTGGCTGAGTCAGTTTTTAAGAGTTGTAGTTTGGGGAGTAGGAGTAGTGCAGTTTTTAAGAGTTGCACTTGGGGAGTGTTGCTAGGTCAGTTTCAAGAGTGGTAGTTCGGGGTGCTTGGCTAGGTCAGTCTTTAAGGTTGTAGTGGCTAGGTCAGGTTTTAAGAGTTGTAGTTCGAAGAGTTGTAGTTAGGCAAGTTCTTAAGAGTTGTAGATGATGGAGCGTGGCTAGGTAAGCTTTTGAGTTGTTGTTTGGGGAGCATAGATAGGTCTGTTTTCAGAAGTTGTAGTTTTAAAAGTTGTAGTTCGGGGAGCGTGGCTACGTAAATTCTAAGGTTGTAGTGGCTTGGTTAGGTTTTAAGAACTGTAGTTTTGGGAGTGTGGCTAGGTCAGTTTTTAAGAGTTGTTGTTCGGGGAGCATAGCAAGGTAAGTATTGAGGAGTTGTAGTTTGGGGAGCGTGGCTAGGTCAGTTTTCAAGAGTTGTTATTCGGAGAGCGAAGCTAGGTCAGTTTTTGGGAGTTGTAGTTTAGGGAGCGTGGCTAGGTCAGTTTTTAGGAGTTGTAGTTCGGGGTACATGGATGAAGTTGCAGTTCAGGGAGCGTGGCTAGGTCAGATTTTAAATGTTGCAGTTCGGAGAATGTAGCTAGATCAGTTTTTGGAGTTGGAGTTTGGAGAGCATCGCTAGGTGAACTCTTAGGAGTTGTAGTTCGGTGAGTATGGCTAGAAGAGTTTTCAAGGTTAGTGGTTAGGTCAGTCTTTAAATGTTGTAATTCGGGGAGTGTTAGGTTAGGTTAGGTTAGGTTAGTTTTTGGAGTTCAGTACGCACAGCATAGCTGGGTTTTTTAGGGAGTTGCAGTTCAGGGAGCATGGTTAGGTCAATTTTCGAGGGTTGCAGTTCGGGGAGCGTGGCTAGGTCATTTTTCAAGAGTTGCAGTTCGAGCAGCGTGGTAAGGTCACTTTTTGAGTTGTTTGGGAAGCATGGCTAGGTCAATCTTTAGGAGTTATTTCAGGTAGTATGGCTGTTCAGTTTTTAGGAGTTGTAGTTCGGGGAGTGTGGCTGGGTCAGTTTTCAAGAATTATAGTTCTGGGAGTGAAGCTTGGTCAGTTTACAGGTCTTGTAGTTTTGGCAGCGTAGCTAGGTCAGTTTTTGGAGTTGATGTTCAGGGAGCTTGGCTGGGTCAGTTTTAATTTAACAGTTGTGGTTTGGAGAGCTAGGTCAGTTTTGAGGAGTTGTAGTTCGAGGAGCGTGGCTAGGTCAGTCTTTAGGTGTTGTAGTTCGGGGAGGGTTGGGTTTGGTTTGGTTGGGTTGGGTTGGTTTGGGTTGGGTTAGGTTAGGTTAGGTGAGGTTAAGTTAGGTTAGGTTAGGTTAGGTTAGGTTGGGTTAGGTTAGGTTAGGTTAGGTTGGGTTGGGTTGGGTTAGGTTAGGTTAGGTTAGGTTAGGTTGGGTTGGGATGGGTTGGGTTAGGTTGGGTTAGGTTAGGTTAGGTTGGGTTGGGTTAAGTTAGGTTAGATTGGGTTGGGTTGGGTTGGGTTAGGTTAGGTTAGGTTAGATTAGGTTAGGTTAGGTTGGGTTGGGTTGGGTTGGGTTAGGTTAGGTTAGGTTAGGTTAGGTTGGGTTGGGTTGGGTTGGGTTAGGTTAGGTTAGGTTAGGTTGGGTTAGGTTGGGTTAGGTTAGGTTGGGTTGGGTTGGGTTGGGTTGGGTTAGGTTAGGTTAGGTTAGGTTGGGTTAGGTTGGGTTAGGTTAGGTTAGGTTAGGTTGGGTTAAGTTAGGTTGGGTTGGGTTGGGTTGGGTTAGGTTAGGTTAGGTTGGGTTAGGTTGGGTTAGGTTGGGTTAGGTTAGGTTAGGTTAGGTTAGGCTAGGCTAGGCTAGGTTAGGTTAGGTTAGGTTAGGTTGGGTTGGGTTAGGTTGGGTTGGGTTAGGTTGGGTTAGGTTAGGTTAGGTTGGGTTAGGTTGGGTTAGGTTAGGTTAGCTGGGTTAGGTTAGGTTAGGCTGGGTTAGGTTGGGTTAGGTTGGGTTAGGTTAGGTTAGGTTAGGTTAGGCTAGGTTAGGTTAGGTTAGGTTGGGTTAGGTTGGGTTAGGTTGGGTTAGGTTGGGTTAGGTTGGGTTGGGTTGGGTTAGGTTAGGTTAGGTTAGGTTAGGTGAGGTTGGGTTAGGTTAGGTTGGGTTGGGTTGGGTTGGGTTAGGTTAGGTTGGGTTAGGTTAGGTTAGGTTAGGTTGGGTTTGGTTGAGTTGGGTTGGGTTAGGTTAGGTTGGGTTAGGTTAGGTTGGGTTAGGTTAGGTTAGGTTAGGTTAGGTTGGGTTAGGTTAGGTTGGGTTGGGTTGGGTTGGGTTGGGTTAGGTTAGGTTAGGTTAGGTTAGGTTGGGTTTGGTTGGGTTGGGTTAGGTTAGGTTAGGTTGGGTTAGGTTGGGTTGGGTTAGATTAGGTTAGGTTAGGTTAGGTTAGATGATACGCTCCGGCTCACGTATCATCTGCCTCAGTTCATCTCGTACTACGTCGACTACAGACAGTGTTGCTGTAGTGTGAGGTGCTTGCAACTTGCTGAGCTCTTCCCTGATCACCAACCTGATGAGTTCTCGCAGAGCGTCCATGTCACTTCGCTGGCGTCCAGAGAAGACATTGGCAGGTGCATAGTTTATGTCTCGATTGTACTGTCGAGCCCGCTGTTCTAGCGTTTTCTCTATGGCTGTCGCTTCCGTATGAAACTCCGCAACTGTTCGTGGTGGGTTGCGGACGAGAACAGCGAATAGCTCTTGCTTCACCCCACGCATGAGGTGGCGTAGCTTCTTGTCTTCGGTCATATGGGTATCTGCACGCTTGAACAGGCGGATCATGTCCTCGATATACATTGCGACACTTTCGTTGGTGAGTTGGTTCCTGGATTCGAGCGCAGCCTGCGCCTTTTCTTTGCGATCCGCGCTGGCATAAGTCGCCAGAGCTTGTCGCCGAAATTCATCCCAGGTCGTAAAGGAGGTTTCATGGTTTTCATACCACGTCTTTGCGAAGTCCTCCAATGCAAAGTATACGCGGCGGAGCTTCTCTCTCTCGTCCCAACCGTTCAAACGTGCCACTCTCTCAAAGAGGTTCAGCCAAACTTCTACGTCTTCATACGAGTCGCCATGAAATACTGGTGGCTGGTGAGGCTGATTTATCACCACTTGGGCTGGTGTTACATGACTTGTCATGGTGGCGGCGTCCATTGACTGAGTTCCCCTTGGCGTAAAGTGGAGTGGGCTGAATTCTGGTGAATCACCTCGAAGACGGCGACTGGTCCTCTGATGCACAGGTGTTGGCTCCGCAGTATCAACTGGCTGGTGGTCGGGGCTACGCTGTCTTGCGTTCGTAGGGCTTTGATTCATTACCCAGCACGTCCACCAGAAATGTAACGATGTTGAAGGACTCGGGGTATAACAAAACGTATTTATTAAAGGGCGAACCTGTGCCCACAACTCAAAGGGACTATGGTCGTAGCACGTTACAGCAGAACGGCAAGATGTCTTCTTCTACTTCTTCAAGAAGAGTCCCAAGCGCGTGGCACACATCCGCAGGGGCCAGCTGGGTTCTCGTGCTATCATCATCGTCTCTGCGCAACACTAGACGGCGCCCATGTATGTCTCTGTGCGCGTGGTGATGGGCGCGTTGTTTGAATGCAGGCACTATGTCGTGGCAATATGTGCACAAAATATGAATAAGTTCTCAAATATTAGCTTTGAGACCTTGCAATGCAAAGATGCTAGATGGTGGTACGCCCAGGCATACAGATGGACAGATCGACCCACACTTGGATGGATGGACGGACGGATGGACACTTCACCCAAAACCATCGATGGTTTGCTGCGTTTTTGTGAGTTCGGGATCGTGTTCGTTTTCATTGTTCGTAGTTTGGGGAGCATAGTTCAGTTAGTTTTTAATGTTATAGTTTAGCTAGGTCAGTTTTTAGGAGTTGTATTTCGGGGAGCGTAGCTAGGTCAGTCTTTAAAGAGTTGCAGTTCGGGCAGTGTGGCTAGGTCAGTTTTTAGGAGTTGTAGTTCAGGGAGCATGGCTAGGTCAGTTTTAAGAGTTGTAGTTTGGGGATGGTGGCTAAGTCAATTTTTAAGAGTTGTAGTTTGGGAAGCATGGCTAGGTCAGGTTTCAGGGGTTGTAGTTCGGGCAGCTTGGCTATGTCAGTTTTAAGAATTGTAGTTTCGGGAGCGTGGCTAGGTTAGTTTTTAAGGTTGTAGTGGCTAGACCAGTTTTGAAGAGTTGTTGTTTTGGGGAGCATGGCTAGGTCATTTTTTAAGAGCATTCGTTTGGGGAGTGTAGCTAGGTAAGTTTTAAGAGTTGTAGTTTGGGGAGCGAGGCCAGGTCAGTTTTCATGAGTTGTAGTTCGAGGAGCATGGCTAGGTCAGTTTTACAGGTTGTAGTGGCTTGGTCAATTTTTAGGAGTTGTAGGTCGGAAAGCATGGCTAAGTGAGTTTTCAAGGTTTAAGGGGTAGGTCAGTTTTTAAGAGTTGTAGTCCGGGGAGTGTGGCTAGGCCAGTTTTCAGGAGTTGTAGTTCTGGGAGCGTGGCTAGGTCAGTTTTCAGGAGTTGCTGTTTGGGCAGTGTGGCTGGTCAGTTTTTAGGAGTTGTAGTTCGGGGAGCGTGGTTACGTCAATTTCCAGGTCTTGAAGTTCCTGGAGTGTGGCTAGGTAAGTTTTAAAAGTTGTAGTTCGGGCAGCGTGGCTAGGTCAGTTTTGGGAGTTGCAGTTAGGGGAGCGTGGCTGAGTCAGTTTTTAAGAGTTGTAGTTTGGGGAGTAGGAGTAGTGCAGTTTTTAAGAGTTGCAGTTGGGGAGTGTTGCTAGGTCAGTTTTAAGAGTGGTAGTTCGGGGAGCATGGCTAGGTCAGTTTTTAAGAGTTGTAGTTTGGGGTGCTTGGCTAGGTCAGTCTTTAAGGTTGTAGTGGCTAGGTCAGGTTTTAAGAGTTGTAGTTCGAAGAGTTGTAGTTAGGCAAGTTCTTAAGAGTTGTAGATGATGGAGCGTGGCTAGGTAAGCTTTTGAGTTGTTGTTCGGGGAGCATAGATAGGTCTGTTTTCAGAAGTTGTAGTTTTTCAAAGTTGTAGTTCGGGGAGCGTGGCTACGTAAGTTCTAAGGTTGTAGTGGCTTGGTTAGGTTTTAAGAACTGTAGTTTTGGGAGTGTGGCTAGGTCAGTTTTTAAGAGTTGTTGTTCGGGGAGCATAGCAAGGTAAGTATTGAGGAGTTGTAGTTTGGGGAGCGTGGCTAGGTCAGTTTTCAAGAGTTGTTATTCGGAGAGCGTAGCTAGGTCAGTTTTTAAGAGTTGTAGTTTAGGGAGCGTGGCTAGGTCAGTTTTTAGGAGTTGTAGTTCGGGGTACATGAATGAAGTTGCAGTTCAGGGAGCGCGGCTAGGTCAGATTTTAAATGTTGCAGTTCGGAGAATGTAGCTAGATCAGTTTTTGGAGTTGGAGTTTGGAGAGCGTCGCTAGGTGAACTCTTAGGAGTTGTAGTTCGGTGAGCATGGCTAGAACAGTTTTCAAGGTTAGTGGTTAGGTCAGTCTTTAAGAGTTGTAATTCGGGAAGCGTTAGGTTAGCTTAGGTTAGGTTAGTTTTTGGAGTTCAGTACGCACAGCATAGCTGGGTTTTTTAGGGAGTTGCAGTTCAGGGAGCATGGTTAGGTCAATTTTCGAGGGTTGCAGTTCGGGGAGCGTGGCTAGGTCATTTTTCAAGAGTTGCAGTTCGGGCAGCGTGGTAAGGTCACTTTTTGAGTTGTTTGGGAAGCATGGCTAGGTCAATCTTTAGGAGTTATTTCAGGTAGTATGGCTGTTCAGTTTTTAGGAGTTGTAGTTCGGGGAGTGTGGCTGGGTCAGTTTTCAAGAGTTATAGTTCTGGGAGTGAAGCTTGGTCAGTTTACATGTCTTGTAGTTTTGGCAGCGTAGCTAGGTCAGTTTTTGGAGTTGATGTTCAGGGAGCTTGGCTGGGTCAGTTTTAATTTAACAGTTGTGGTTTGGAGAGCTTGGTCAGTTTTGAGGAGTTGTAGTTCGAGGAGCGTGGCTAGGTCAGTCTTTAGGTGTTGTAGTTCGGGGAGGGTTGGGTTTGGTTTGGTTGGGTTGGGTTGGTTTGGGTTGGGTTAGGTTAGGTTAGGTTAGGTGAGGTTAAGGTAGGTTAGGTTAGGTTAGGTTGGGTTAGGTTAGGTTAGGTTAGGTTGGGTTGGGTTGGGTTAGGTTAGGTTAGGTTAGGTTAGGTTGGGTTGGGCTGGGTTGGGTTAGGTTGGGTTAGGTTAGGTTAGGTTAGGTTGGGTTGGGTTAGGTTAGGTTAGATTGGGTTGGGTTGGGTTGGGTTAGGTTAGGTTAGGTTAGGTTTGATTAGGTTAGGTTAGGTTGGGTTGGGTTGGGTTGGGTTAGGTTAGGTTAGGTTAGGTTGGGTTGGGTTGGGTTGGGTTAGGTTAGGTTAGGTTAGGTTGGGTTAGGTTGGGTTAGGTTAGGTTGGGTTGGGTTGGGTTAGGTTAGGTTGGGTTAGGTTGGGTTAGGTTAGGTTAGGTTAGGTTGGGTTAAGTTAGGTTGGGTTGGGTTGGGTTAGGTTAGGTTAGGTTGGGTTAGGTTGGGTTAGGTTGGGTTAGGTTAGGTTAGGTTAGGTTAGGCTAGGCTAGGCTAGGTTAGGTTGGGTTAGGTTAGGTTGGGTTGGGTTAGGTTGGGTTGGGTTGGGTTAGGTTGGGTTAGGTTAGGTTAGGTTGGGTTAGGTTGGGTTAGGTTAGGTTAGGCTGGGTTAGGTTAGGTTAGGTTAGGCTGGGTTAGGTTGGGTTAGGTTGGGTTAGGTTGGGTTAGGTTGGGTTAGGTTGGGTTAGGTTAGGTTAGGTTAGGTTAGGCTAGGTTAGGTTAGGTTAGGTTGGGTTAGGTTGGGTTAGGTTGGGTTGGGTTGGGTTAGGTTAGGTTAGGTTAGGTGAGGTTGGGTTAGGTTAGGTTGGGTTGGGTTGGGTTGGGTTAGGTTAGGTTGGGTTAGGTTAGGTTAGGTTAGGTTGGGTTTGGTTGAGTTGGGTTGGGTTAGGTTAGGTTGGGTTAGGTTAGGTTGGGTTAGGTTAGGTTAGGTTAGGTTGGGTTAGGTTAGGTTGGGTTGGGTTGGGTTGGGTTAGGTTAGGTTAGGTTAGGTTAGGTTAGGTTGGGTTTGGTTGGGTTGGGTTAGGTTAGGTTAGGTTGGGTTAGGTTAGGTTGGGTTAGGTTAGGTTAGGTTAGGTTAAATTAGATGATATGCTCTGGCTCACGTATCATCTGCCTCAGTTCATCTCGTACTACGTCGACCACAGACAGTGTTGCTGTAGTGTGAGGTGCTTGCAACTTGCTGAGCTCTTCCCTGATCACCAACCTGATGAGTTCTCGCAGAGCGTCCATGTCACTTCGCTGGCGTCCAGAGAAGACATTGGCAGGTGCATAGTTTATGTCTCGATTGTACTGTCGAGCCCGCTGTTCTAGCGTTTTCTCTATGGCTGTCGCTTCCGTATGAAACTCCGCAACTGTTCGTGGTGGGTTGCGGACGAGAACAGCGAATAGCTCTTGCTTCACCCCACGCATGAGGTGGCGTAGCTTCTTGTCTTCGGTCATATGGGTATCTGCACGCTTGAACAGGCGGATCATGTCCTCGATATATATTGCGACACTTTCGTTGGTGAGTTGGTTCCTGGATTCGAGCGCAGCCTGCGCCTTTTCTTTGCGATCCGCGCTGGCATAAGTCGCCAGAGCTTGTCGCCGAAATTCATCCCAGGTCGTAAAGGAGGTTTCATGGTTTTCATACCACGTCTTTGCGAAGTCTTCCAAAGCAAAGTATACGCGGCGGAGCTTCTCTCTCTCGTCCCAACCATTCAAACGTGCCACTCTCTCAAAGAGGTTCAGCCAAACTTCTACGTCTTCATACGAGTCGCCATGAAATACTGGTGGCTGGTGAGGCTGATTTATCACCACTTGGGCTGGTGTTACATGACTTGTCATGGTGGCGGCGTCCATTGACTGAGTTCCCCTTGGCGTAAAGTGGAGTGGGCTGAATTCTGGTGAATCACCTCGAAGACGGCGACTGGTCCTCTGATGCACAGGTGTTGGCTCCGCAGTATCAACTGGCTGGTGGTCGGGGCTACGCTGTCTTGCGTTCGTAGGGCTTTGATTCATTACCCAGCACGTCCACCAGAAATGTAACGATGTTGAAGGACTCGGGGTATAACAAAACGTATTTATTAAAGGGCGAACCTGTGCCCACAACTCAAAGGGACTATGGTCGTAGCACGTTACAGCAGAACGGCAAGATGTCTTCTTCTACTTCTTCAAGAAGAGTCCCAAGCGCGTGGCACACATCCGCAGGGGCCAGCTGGGTTCTCGTGCTATCATCATCGTCTCTGCGCAACACTAGACGGCGCCCATGTATGTCTCTGTGCGCGTGGTGATGGGCGCGTTGTTTGAATGCAGGCACTATGTCGTGGCAATATGTGCACAAAATATGAATAAGTTCTCAAATATTAGCTTTGAGACCTTGCAATGCAAAGATGCTAGATGGTGGTACGCCCAGGCATACAGATGGACAGATCGACCCACACTTGGATGGATGGACGGACGGATGGACACTTCACCCAAAACCATCGATGGTTTGCTGCGTTTTTGTGAGTTCGGGATCGTGTTAGTTTTCATTGTTCGTAGTTTGGGGAGCATAGTTCAGTTAGTTTTTAATGTTATAGTTTAGCTAGGTCAGTTTTTAGGAGTTGTATTTCGGGGAGCGTAGCTAGGTCAGTCTTTAAAGAGTTGCAGTTCGGGCAGTGTGGCTAGGTCAGTTTTTAGGAGTTGTAGTTCGGGGAGCATGGCTAGGTCAGTTTTAAGAGTTGTAGTTTGGGGATGGTGGCTAAGTCAATTTTTAAGAGTTGTAGTTTGGGAAGCATGGCTAGGTCAGGTTTCAGGGGTTGTAGTTCGGGCAGCTTGGCTATGTCAGTTTTAAGAATTGTAGTTTCGGGAGCGTGGCTAGGTTAGTTTTTAAGGTTGTAGTGGCTAGACCAGTTTTGAAGAGTTGTAGTTTGGGGAGCATGGCTAGGTCATTTTTTAAGAGCATTCGTTTGGGGAGTGTAGCTAGGTAAGTTTTAAGAGTTGTAGTTTGGGGAGCGAGGCCAGGTCAGTTTTCATGAGTTGTAGTTCGAGGAGCATGGCTAGGTCAGTTTTACAGGTTGTAGTGGCTTGGTCAGTTTTTAGGAGTTGTAGGTCGGAAAGCATGGCTAAGCGAGTTTTCAAGGTTTAAGGGGTAGGTCAGATTTAAGAGTTGTAGTCCGGGGAGTGTGGCTAGGCCAGTTTTCAGGAGTTGTAGTTCTGGGAGCGTGGCTAGGTCAGTTTTCAGGAGTTGCTGTGTGGGTAGTGTGGCTGGTCAGTTTTTAGGAGTTGTAGTTCGGGGAGCGTGGTTACGTCAATTTCCAGGTCTTGAAGTTCCTGGAGTGTGGCTAGGTAAGTTTTAAAAGTTGTAGTTCGGGCAGCGTGGCTAGGTCAGTTTTTGGAGTTGCAGTTAGGGGAGCGTGGCTGAGTCAGTTTTTAAGAGTTGTAGTTTGGGGAGTAGGAGTAGTGTAGTTTTTAAGAGTTGCAGTTGGGGAGTGTTGCTAGGTCAGTTTCAAGAGTGGTAGTTCGGGGTGCTTGGCTAGGTCAGTCTTTAAGGTTGTAGTGGCTAGGTCAGGTTTTAAGAGTTGTAGTTCGAAGAGTTGTAGTTAGGCAAGTTCTTAAGAGTTGTAGATGATGGAGCGTGGCTAGGTAAGCTTTTGAGTTGTTGTTCGGGGAGCATAGATAGGTCTGTTTTCAGAAGTTGTAGTTTTTCAAAGTTGTAGTTCGGGGAGCGTGGCTACGTAAGTTCTAAGGTTGTAGTGGCTTGGTTAGGTTTTAAGAACTGTAGTTTTGGGAGTGTGGCTAGGTCAGTTTTTAAGAGTTGTTGTTCGGGGAGCATAGCAAGGTAAGTATTGAGGAGTTGTAGTTTGGGGAGCGTGGCTAGGTCAGTTTTCAAGAGTTGTTATTCGGAGAGCGTAGCTAGGTCAGTTTTTAAGAGTTGTAGTTTAGGGAGCGTGGCTAGGTCAGTTTTTATGAGTTGTAGTTCGGGGTACATGAATGAAGTTGCAGTTCAGGGAGCGCGGCTAGGTCTGATTTTAAATGTTGCAGTTCGGAGAATGTAGCTAGATCAGTTTTTGGAGTTGGAGTTTGGAGAGCGTCGCTAGGTGAACTCTTAGGAGTTGTAGTTCGGTGAGCATGGCTAGAACAGTTTTCAAGGTTAGTGGTTAGGTCAGTCTTTAAGAGTTGTAATTCGGGGAGCGTTAGGTTAGCTTAGGTTAGGTTAGTTTTTGGAGTTCAGTACGCACAGCATAGCTGGGTTTTTTAGGGAGTTGCAGTTCAGGGAGCATGGTTAGGTCAATTTTCGAGGGTTGCAGTTCGGGGAGCGCGGCTAGGTCATTTTTCAAGAGTTGCAGTTCGGGCAGCGTGGTAAGGTCACTTTTTGAGTTGTTTGGGAAGCATGGCTAGGTCAATCTTTAGGAGTTATTTCAGGTAGTATGGCTGTTCAGTTTTTAGGAGTTGTAGTTCGGGGAGTGTGGCTGGGTCAGTTTTCAAGAGTTATAGTTCTGGGAGTGAAGCTTGGTCAGTTTACATGTCTTGTAGTTTTGGCAGCGTAGCTAGGTCAGTTTTTGGAGTTGATGTTCAGGGAGCTTGGCTGGGTCAGTTTTAATTTAACAGTTGTGGTTTGGAGAGCTTGGTCAGTTTTGAGGAGTTGTAGTTCGAGGAGCGTGGCTAGGTCAGTCTTTAGGTGTTGTAGTTCGGGGAGGGTTGGGTTTGGTTTGGTTGGGTTGGGTTGGTTTGGGTTGGGTTAGGTTAGGTTAGGTTAGGTGAGGTTAAGTTAGGTTAGGTTAGGTTAGGTTGGGTTAGGTTAGGTTAGGTTAGGTTGGGTTGGGTTGGGTTAGGTTAGGTTAGGTTAGGTTAGGTTGGGTTGGGCTGGGTTGGGTTAGGTTGGGTTAGGTTAGGTTAGGTTAGGTTGGGTTGGGTTAGGTTAGGTTAGATTGGGTTGGGTTGGGTTGGGTTAGGTTAGGTTAGGTTAGGTTTGATTAGGTTAGGTTAGGTTGGGTTGGGTTGGGTTGGGTTAGGTTAGGTTAGGTTAGGTTGGGTTGGGTTGGGTTGGGTTAGGTTAGGTTAGGTTAGGTTGGGTTAGGTTGGGTTAGGTTAGGTTGGGTTGGGTTGGGTTAGGTTAGGTTAGGTTAGGTTGGGTTAGGTTGGGTTAGGTTAGGTTAGGTTAGGTTGGGTTAAGTTAGGTTGGGTTGGGTTGGGTTAGGTTAGGTTAGGTTGGGTTAGGTTGGGTTAGGTTGGGTTAGGTTAGGTTAGGTTAGGTTAGGCTAGGCTAGGCTAGGTTAGGTTGGGTTAGGTTAGGTTGGGTTGGGTTAGGTTGGGTTGGGTTGGGTTAGGTTGGGTTAGGTTAGGTTAGGTTGGGTTAGGTTGGGTTAGGTTAGGTTAGGCTGGGTTAGGTTAGGTTAGGCTGGGTTAGGTTGGGTTAGGTTGGGTTAGGTTGGGTTAGGTTGGGTTAGGTTGGGTTAGGTTAGGTTAGGTTAGGTTAGGCTAGGTTAGGTTCGGTTAGGTTGGGTTAGGTTGGGTTAGGTTGGGTTGGGTTGGGTTAGGTTAGGTTAGATTAGGTGAGGTTGGGTTAGGTTAGGTTGGGTTGGGTTGGGTTGGGTTAGGTTAGGTTGGGTTAGGTTAGGTTAGGTTACGTTGGGTTTGGTTGAGTTGGGTTGGGTTAGGTTAGGTTGGGTTAGGTTAGGTTGGGTTAGGTTAGGTTAGGTTAGGTTAGGTTGGGTTAGGTTAGGTTGGGTTGGGTTGGGTTGGGTTAGGTTAGGTTAGGTTAGGTTAGGTTGGGTTTGGTTGGGTTGGGTTAGGTTAGGTTAGGTTGGGTTAGGTTAGGTTGGGTTAGGTTAGGTTAGGTTAGGTTAGGTTAGATGATATGCTCTGGCTCACGTATCATCTGCCTCAGTTCATCTCGTACTACGTCGACCACAGACAGTGTTGCTGTAGTGTGAGGTGCTTGCAACTTGCTGAGCTCTTCCCTGATCACCAACCTGATGAGTTCTCGCAGAGCGTCCATGTCACTTCGCTGGCGTCCAGAGAAGACATTGGCAGGTGCATAGTTTATGTCTCGATTGTACTGTCGAGCCCGCTGTTCTAGCGTTTTCTCTATGGCTGTCGCTTCCGTTTGAAACTCCGCAACTGTTCGTGGTGGGTTGCGGACGAGAACAGCGAATAGCTCTTGCTTCACCCCACGCATGAGGTGGCGTAGCTTCTTGTCTTCGGTCATATGGGTATCTGCACGCTTGAACAGGCGGATCATGTCCTCGATATATATTGCGACACTTTCGTTGGTGAGTTGGTTCCTGGATTCGAGCGCAGCCTGCGCCTTTTCTTTGCGATCCGCGCTGGCATAAGTCGCCAGAGCTTGTCGCCGAAATTCATCCCAGGTCGTAAAGGAGGTTTCATGGTTTTCATACCACGTCTTTGCGAAGTCTTCCAAAGCAAAGTATACGCGGCGGAGCTTCTCTCTCTCGTCCCAACCGTTCAAACGTGCCACTCTCTCAAAGAGGTTCAGCCAAACTTCTACGTCTTCATACGAGTCGCCATGAAATACTGGTGGCTGGTGAGGCTGATTTATCACCACTTGGGCTGGTGTTACATGACTTGTCATGGTGGCGGCGTCCATTGACTGAGTTCCCCTTGGCGTAAAGTGGAGTGGGCTGAATTCTGGTGAATCACCTCGAAGACGGCGACTGGTCCTCTGATGCACACGTGTTGGCTCCGCAGTATCAACTGGCTGGTGGTCGGGGCTACGCTGTCTTGCTTTCGTAGGGCTTTGATTCATTACCCAGCACGTCCACCAGAAATGTAACGATGTTGAAGGACTCGGGGTATAACAAAACGTATTTATTAAAGGGCGAACCTGTGCCCACAACTCAAAGGGACTATGGTCGTAGCACGTTACAGCAGAACGGCAAGATGTCTTCTTCTACTTCTTCAAGAAGAGTCCCAAGCGCGTGGCACACATCCGCAGGGGCCAGCTGGGTTCTCGTGCTATCATCATCGTCTCTGCGCAACACTAGACGGCGCCCATGTATGTCTCTGTGCGCGTGGTGATGGGCGCGTTGTTTGAATGCAGGCACTATGTCGTGGCAATATGTGCACAAAATATGAATAAGTTCTCAAATATTAGCTTTGAGACCTTGCAATGCAAAGATGCTAGATGGTGGTACGCCCAGGCATACAGATGGACAGATCGACCCACACTTGGATGGATGGACGGACGGATGGACACTTCACCCAAAACCATCGATGGTTTGCTGCGTTTTTGTGAGTTCGGGATCGTGTTAGTTTTCATTGTTCGTAGTTTGGGGAGCATAGTTCAGTTAGTTTTTAATGTTATAGTTTAGCTAGGTCAGTTTTTAGGAGTTGTATTTCGGGGAGCGTAGCTAGGTCAGTCTTTAAAGAGTTGCAGTTCGGGCAGTGTGGCTAGGTCAGTTTTTAGGAGTTGTAGTTCGGGGAGCATGGCTAGGTCAGTTTTAAGAGTTGTAGTTTGGGGATGGTGGCTAAGTCAATTTTTAAGAGTTGTAGTTTGGGAAGCATGGCTAGGTCAGGTTTCAGGGGTTGTAGTTCGGGCAGCTTGGCTATGTCAGTTTTAAGAATTGTAGTTTCGGGAGCGTGGCTAGGTTAGTTTTTAGGTTGTAGTGGCTAGACCAGTTTTGAAGAGTTGTAGTTTGGGGAGCATGGCTAGGTCATTTTTTAAGAGCATTCGTTTGGGGAGTGTAGCTAGGTAAGTTTTAAGAGTTGTAGTTTGGGGAGCGAGGCCAGGTCAGTTTTCATGAGTTGTAGTTCGAGGAGCATGGCTAGGTCAGTTTTACAGGTTGTAGTGGCTTGGTCAATTATTAGGAGTTGTAGGTCGGAAAGCATGGCTAAGTGAGTTTTCAAGGTTTAAGGGGTAGGTCAGTTTTTAAGAGTGTTAGTCCGGGGAGTGTGGCTAGGCCAGTTTTCAGGAGTTGTAGTTTTGGGAGCGTGGCTAGGTCAGTTTTCAGGAGTTGCTGTTTGGGCAGTGTGGCTGGTCAGTTTTTAGGAGTTGTAGTTCGGGGAGCGTGGTTACGTCAATTTCCAGGTCTTGAAGTTCCTGGAGTGTGGCTAGGTAAGTTTTAAAAGTTGTAGTTCGGGCAGCGTGGCTAGGTCAGTTTTGGGAGTTGCAGTTAGGGGAGCGTGGCTGAGTCAGTTTTTAAGAGTTGTAGTTTGGGGAGTAGGAGTATTGCAGTTTTTAAGAGTTGCACTTGGGGAGTGTTGCTAGGTCAGTTTCAAGAGTGGTAGTTCGGGGTGCTTGGCTAGGTCAGTCTTTAAGGTTGTAGTGGCTAGGTCAGGTTTTAAGAGTTGTAGTTCGAAGAGTTGTAGTTAGGCAAGTTCTTAAGAGTTGTAGATGATGGAGCGTGGCTAGGTAAGCTTTTGAGTTGTTGTTTGGGGAGCATAGATAGGTCTGTTTTCAGAAGTTGTAGTTTTTCAAAGTTGTAGTTCGGGGAGCGTGGCTACGTAAGTTCTAAGGTTGTAGTGGCTTGGTTAGGTTTTAAGAACTGTAGTTTTGGGAGTGTGGCTAGGTCAGTTTTTAAGAGTTGTTGTTCGGGGAGCATAGCAAGGTAAGTATTGAGGAGTTGTAGTTTGGGGAGCGTGGCTAGGTCAGTTTTCAAGAGTTGTTATTCGGAGAGCGTAGCTAGGTCAGTTTTTGGGAGTTGTAGTTTAGGGAGCGTGGCTAGGTCAGTTTTTAGGAGTTGTAGTTCGGGGTACATGGATGAAGTTGCAGTTCAGGGAGCGCGGCTAGGTCAGATTTTAAATGTTGCAGTTCGGAGAATGTAGCTAGATCAGTTTTTGGAGTTGGAGTTTGGAGAGCATCGCTAGGTGAACTCTTAGGAGTTGTAGTTCGGTGAGTATGGCTAGAAGAGTTTTCAAGGTTAGTGGTTAGGTCAGTCTTTAAATGTTGTAATTCGGGGAGTGTTAGGTTAGGTTAGGTTAGGTTAGTTTTTGGAGTTCAGTACGCACAGCATAGCTGGGTTTTTTAGGGAGTTGCAGTTCAGGGAGCATGGTTAGGTCAATTTTCGAGGGTTGCAGTTCGGGGAGCGTGGCTAGGTCATTTTTCAAGAGTTGCAGTTCGGCAAGCGTGGTAAGGTCACTTTTTGAGTTGTTTGGGAAGCATGGCTAGGTCAATCTTTAGGAGTTATTTCAGGTAGTATGGCTGTTCAGTTTTTAGGAGTTGTAGTTCGGGGAGTGTGGCTGGGTCAGTTTTCAAGAGTTATAGTTCTGGGAGTGAAGCTTGGTCAGTTTACAGGTCTTGTAGTTTTGGCAGCGTAGCTAGGTCAGTTTTCTGAGTTGCAGTTCAGGGAGCTTGGCTGGGTCAGTTTTAATTTAACAGTTGTGGTTTGGAGAGCTAGGTCAGTTTTGAGGAGTTGTAGTTCGAGGAGCGTGGCTAGGTCAGTCTTTAGGTGTTGAAGTTCGGGGAGGGTTGGGTTGGGTTGGTTTGGGTTGGGTTAGGTTAGGTTAGGTTAGGTTAAGTTAGGTTAGGTTAGGTTAGGTTGGGTTGGGTTGGGTTGGGTTAGGTTAGGTTAGGTTAGGTTAGGTTGGGTTAGGTTGGGTTAGGTTGGGTTAGGTTAGGTTAGGTTAGGTTAGGCTAGGCTAGGCTAGGTTAGGTTAGGTTAGGTTAGGTTAGGTTGGGTTGGGTTCGGTTGGGTTAGGTTGGGTTAGGTTAGGTTAGGTTGGGTTAGGTTGGGTTAGGTTAGGTTAGGCTGGGTTAGGTTAGGTTAGGCTGGGTTAGGTTGGGTTAGGTTGGGTTAGGTTGGGTTAGGTTGGGTTAGGTTGGGTTAGGTTAGGCTAGGTTAGGTTAGGTTAGGTTGGTTTAGGTTGGGTTAGGTTGGGTTAGGTTGATTTAGGTTGGGTTGGGTTGGGTTAGGTTAGGTTAGGTTAGGTGAGGTTGGGTTAGGTTAGGTTGTGTTGGGTTGGGTTGGGTTAGGTTAGGTTGGGTTAGGTTAGGTTAGGTTAGGTTGGGTTTGGTTGAGTTGGGTTGGGTTAGGTTAGGTTGGGTTAGGTTAGGTTGGGTTAGGTTAGGTTAGGTTAGGTTAGGTTGGGTTAGGTTAGGTTGGGTTGGGTTGGGTTGGGTTAGGTTAGGTTAGGTTAGGTTGGGTTTGGTTGGGTTGGGTTAGGTTAGGTTAGGTTGGGTTAGGTTAGGTTGGGTTAGGTTAGGTTAGGTTAGGTTAGGTTAGATGATACGCTCCGGCTCACGTATCATCTGCCTCAGTTCATCTCGTACTACGTCGACTACAGACAGTGTTGCTGTAGTGTGAGGTGCTTGCAACTTGCTGAGCTCTTCCCTGATCACCAACCTGATGAGTTCTCGCAGAGCGTCCATGTCACTTCGCTGGCGTCCAGAGAAGACATTGGCAGGTGCATAGTTTATGTCTCGATTGTACTGTCGAGCCCGCTGTTCTAGCGTTTTCTCTATGGCTGTCGCTTCCGTATGAAACTCCGCAACTGTTCGTGGTGGGTTGCGGACGAGAACAGCGAATAGCTCTTGCTTCACCCCACGCATGAGGTGGCGTAGCTTCTTGTCTTCGGTCATATGGGTACCTGCGCGCTTGAACAGGCGGATCATGTCCTCGATATACATTGCGACACTTTCGTTAGTGAGTTGGTTCCTGGATTCGAGCGCAGCCTGCGCCTTTTCTTTGCGATCCGCGCTGGCATAAGTCGCCAGAGCTTGTCGCCGAAATTCATCCCAGGTCGTAAAGGAGGTTTCATGGTTTTCATACCACGTCTTTGCGAAGTCCTCCAAAGCAAAGTATACGCGGCGGAGCTTCTCTCTCTCGTCCCAACCGTTCAAACGTGCCACTCTCTCAAAGAGGTTCAGCCAAACTTCTACGTCTTCATACGAGTCGCCATGAAATACTGGTGGCTGGTGAGGCTGATTTATCACCACTTGGGCTGGTGTTACATGACTTGTCATGGTGGCGGCGTCCATTGACGGAGTTCCCCTTGGCGTAAAGTGGAGTGGGCTGAATTCTGGTGAATCACCTCGAAGACGGCGACTGGTCCTCTGATGCACAGGTGTTGGCTCCGCAGTATCAACTGGCTGGTGGTCGGGGCTACGCTGTCTTGCGTTCGTAGGGCTTTGATTCATTACCCAGCACGTCCACCAGAAATGTAACGATGTTGAAGGACTCGGGGTATAACAAAACGTATTTATTAAAGGGCGAACCTGTGCCCACAACTCAAAGGGACTATGGTCGTAGCACGTTACAGCAGAACGGCAAGATGTCTTCTTCTACTTCTTCAAGAAGAGTCCCAAGCGCGTGGCACACATCAGCAGGGGCCAGCTGGGTTCTCGTGCTATCATCATCGTCTCTGCGCAACACTAGACAGCGCCCATGTATGTCTCTGTGCGCGTGGTGATGGGCGTGTTGTTTGAATGCAGGCACTATGTCGTGGCAAT
This sequence comes from Rhipicephalus microplus, assembly GCF_043290135.1. Taxonomy (NCBI): domain Eukaryota; kingdom Metazoa; phylum Arthropoda; class Arachnida; order Ixodida; family Ixodidae; genus Rhipicephalus; species Rhipicephalus microplus. Next base: position 64,921 of record NC_134704.1, on the reverse strand, counting down.
ATGTGCACAAAATATGAATAAGTTCTCAAATATTAGCTTTGAGACCTTGCAATGCAAAGATGCTAGATGGTGGTACGCCCAGGCATACAGATGGACAGATCGACCCACACTTGGATGGATGGACGGACGGATGGACACTTCACCCAAAACCATCGATGGTTTGCTGCGTTGTTGTGAGTTCGGGATCGTGTTAGTTTTCATTGTTCGTAGTTTGAGGAGCATAGTTCGGTTAGTTTTTAATGTTATAGTTTAGCTAGGTCAGTTTTTAGGAGTTGTAGTTCGGGGAGCGTAGCTAGGTCAGTCTTTAAAGAGTTGCAGTTCGGGCAGTGTGGCTAGGTCAGTTTTTAGGAGTTGTAGTTCGGGGAGCGTGGCTAGGTCAGTTTTAGGAGTTGTAGTTTGGGGATGGTGGCTAAGTCAATTTTTAAGAGTTGTAGTTTGGGAAGCATGGCTAGGTCAGGTTTCAGGGGTTGTAGTTAAGGCAGCTTGGCTATGTCAGTTTTAAGAATTGTAGTTTCGGGAGCGTGGCTAGGTTAGTTTTTAAGGTTGTAGTGGCTAGACCAGTTTTGAAGAGTTGTAGTTTGGGGAGCATGGCTAGGTCATTTTTTAAGAGCATTCGTTTGGGCAGTGTAGCTAGGTAAGTTTTAAGAGTTGTAGTTTGGGGAGCGAGGCCAGGTCAGTTTTCATGAGTTGTAGTTCGAGGAGCATGGCTAGGTCAGTTTTACAGGTTGTAGTGGCTAGGTCAGTTTTTAGGAGTTGTAGGTCGGAAAGCATGGCTAAGTGAGTTTTCAAGGTTTAAGGGGTAGGTCAGTTTTTAAGAGTTGTAGTCCGGGGAGTGTGGCTAGGCCAGTTTTCAGGAGTTGTAGTTCTGGGAGCGTGGCTAGGTCAGTTTTCAGGAGTTGCAGTTTGGGCGGTGTGGCTGGTCAGTTTTTAGGAGTTGTAGTTCGGGGAGCGTGGTTACGTCAATTTCCAGGTCTTGAATTTGCTGGAGTGTGGCTAGGTAAGTTTTAAAAGTTGGAGTTCGGGCAGCGTGGCTAGGTCAGTTTTTGGAGTTGCAGTTAGGGGAGCGTGGCTGAGTCAGTTTTTAAGAGTTGTAGTTTGGGGAGGGGGGGTAGTGCAGTTTTTAAGAGTTGCAGTTGGGGAGTGTTGCTAGGTCAGTTTTAAGAGTGGTAGTTCGGGGAGCATGGCTAGGTCAGTTTTTAAGAGTTGTAGTTTGGGGTGCTTGGCTAGGTCAGTCTTTAAGGTTGTAGTGGCTAGGTCAGGTTTTAAGAGTTGTAGTTCGAAGAGTTGTAGTTAGGCAAGTTCTTAAGAGTTGTAGATGATGGAGCGTGGCTAGGTAAGCTTTTGAGTTGTTGTTTGGGGAGCATAGATAGGTCTGTTTTCAGAAGTTGTAGTTTTTCAAAGTTGTAGTTCGGGGAGCGTGGCTACGTAAGTTCTAAGGTTGTAGTGGCTTCGTTAGGTTTTAAGAACTGTAGTTTTGGGAGTGTGGCTAGGTCAGTTTTTAAGAGTTGTTGTTCGGGGAGCATAGCAAGGTAAGTATTGAGGAGTTGTAGTTTGGGGAGCGTGGCTAGGTCAGTTTTCAAGAGTTGTTATTCGGAGAGCGTAGCCAGGTCAGTTTTTAAGAGTTGTAGTTTAGGGAGCGTGGCTAGGTCAGTTTTTAGGAGTTGTAGTTCGGGGTACATGGATGAAGTTGCAGTTCAGGGAGCGCGGCTAGGTCAGATTTTAAATGTTGCAGTTCGGAGAATGTAGCTAGATCAGTTTTTGGAGTTGGAGTTTAAAGAGCGTCACTAGGTGAACTCTTAGGAGTTGTAGTTCGGTGAGCATGGCTAGAACAGTTTTCAAGGTTAGTGGTTAGGTCAGTCTTTAAGAGTTGTAATTCGAGGAGCGTTAGGTTAGGTTACGATAGGTTAGTTTTTGGAGTTCAGTACGCACAGCATAGCTGGGTTTTTTAGGGAGTTGCAGTTCAGGGAGCATGGTTAGGTCAATTTTCGAGGGTTGCAGTTCGGGGAGCGTGGCTAGGTCATTTTTCAAGAGTTGCAGTTCGGGCAGCGTGGTAAGGTCACTTTTTGAGTTGTTCGGGGAGCATGGCTAGGTCAATCTTTAGGAGTTATTTCAGGTAGTATGGCTGTTCAGTTTTTAGGAGTTGTAGTTCGGGGAGTGTGGCTGGGTCAGTTTTCAAGAGTTATAGTTCTGGGAGTGAAGCTTGGCCAGTTTACAGGTCTTGTAGTATTGGCAGCGTAGCTGGGTCAGTTTTTGGAGTTGCAGTTCAGGGAGCTTGGCTGGGTCAGTTTTAATTTAACAGTTGTGGTTTGGAGAGCTAGGTCAGTTTTGAGGAGTTGTAGTTCGAGGAGCGTGGCTAGGTCAGTCTTTAGGTGTTGTAGTTCGGGGAGGGTTGGGTTTGGTTTGGTTGGGTTGGGTTGGGTT